>NC_064924.1:273819940-274193792 GCF_023897955.1 Schistocerca gregaria | reverse complement strand
GAGAGGGGGGGAGAGAGAGATGAGGGGGGAGAGAGAGATGAGGGGGGGAGAGAGAGATGAGGGGGGGGAGAGAGAGATGAGGGGGGGAGAGAGGAGAGAGAGATGAGGGGGGGAGAGAGAGATGAGGGGGGGGAGAGAGAGATGAGGGGGGGAGAAGAGAGATGAGGGGGGGGAGAGAGAGATGAGGGGGGGAGAGAGAGATGAGGGGGGGAGAGAGAGATGAGGGGGGGGAGAGAGAGATGAGGGGGGGGAGAGAGAGATGAGGGGGGGAGAGAGAGATGAGGGGGGGAGAGAGAGATGAGGGGGGGGAGGAGAGAGATGAGGGGGGGGAGAGAGAGATGAGGGGGGGGAGAGAGATGAGGGGGGGGGGAGAGAGATGAGGGGGGGAGAGAGAGATGAGGGGGGGGGAGAGAGATGAGGGGGGAGAGAGAGATGAGGGGAGGAGAGAGAGATGAGGGGGGGAGAGAGAGATGAGGGGGGAGAGAGAGATGAGGGGGGGAGAGAGAGATGAGGGGGGGAGAGAGAGATGAGGGGGGGAGAGAGAGATGAGGGGGGGAGAGAGAGATGAGGGGGGGAGAGAGAGATGAGGGGGGAGAGAGAGATGAGGGGGGAGAGAGAGATGAGGGGGGAGAGAGAGATGAGGGGGGAGAGAGAGATGAGGGGGGAGAGAGAGATGAGGGGGGGGAGAGAGATGAGGGGGGGAGAGAGAGATGAGGGGGGAGAGAGAGATGAGAGGAGGGGGGGAGAGAGGAGATGAGGGGGGGGAGGAGAGAGATGAGGGGGGGAGAGAGATGAGGGGGGGAGAGAGAGATGAGGGGGGAGAGAGATGTGAGGGGGGGAGAGAGAGATGAGGGGGGGAGAGAGAGATGAGGGGGGGAGAGAGAGATGAGGGGGGGAGAGAGAGGATGAGGGGGGGGAGAGAGAGATGAGGGGGGGGGAGAGATGAGGGGGGGGAGAGAGATGAGGGGGGGAGAGAGATGAGGGGGGGGAGAGAGATGAGGGGGGGAGAGAGAGATGAGGGGGGGAGAGAGAGATGAGGGGGGGAGAGAGAGATGAGGGGAGAGAGAGAGAGAGAGAGAGAGAGATGAGGGAGAGAGAGAGAGAGAGAGAGAGAGATGAGGGAGAGAGAGAGAGAGATGAGAGAGAGAGGAGATGAGGAGAGAGAGAGAGAGAGAGAGGAGGGGAGAGAGAGAGAGAGAGGAGGGGAGAGAGAGAGAGAGGAGGGGAGAGAGAGAGAGAGGAGGGGAGAGAGAGAGAGAGAGGAGGGGAGAGAGAGAGAGAGAGAGAGAGGAGGGGAGAGAGAGAGAGAGAGAGAGAGAGAGAGAGAGCTAGTCGAGAGCGGAGGGGCGAGAGAGCGAGAGAGGAGAGGAGGCGGAGAGAGCGAGAGCGAGAGGGGGAGATCGGATGTTTGCTTAGGTTGTAATTCTCTTTGACATTCCCACGAATGAAATTTTCAGTCTGCTGCGGCGTGTGCGCTGATATTCAAACTTCCTGGCAGGTTAAACACTGTGTGCTTGACGGAGACTCGAACTCGGGATAGTTGCCTTTCGCGTGCAAGTGCTCTACTGACTGAGCTACCCAAGCCCAACTCACAACCCGTCCTCACAGTCTCGAGTAGCAAAGCCATGTCTCCGCAATATTTCTTCCAGGAGTGATAGTTCTGCAAGTTTCGCAGGAGAGCTTCTGTGAAGTTCGGCAGGTAGGAAACGTAGGTACTGGCGGAAGTAATGCTGTGAGGACGAGTCGTGCGTAGTGCTTGGGTAGCTGTCAGTCAGTAGAGCACTTGCCGGGGAAAGGCAAAGGTCCCAAGTTCGGTAGTCTTGGTTCGTTTAATGTTGTCCTAGCAAACTTATCATCAATGTTCTTCCTATGTCTATATGGTTTAGAAAGAGCTTCACCTTCAGGTTCAAGTCGTGTGGTATTCTATGACCAACTGCCCACCTTTCGATTTGAGTTACAATCATTGCCCAGCTCATATTATGTGGTTTCACTTCTTATATTTGATCAGTGATCTAATGTTTCTGCAGATTTCTAGGCGCTTCAGTCCGGAACAGCGCGCCTGCTACGGTCGCAGGTTCGACTCCTGTCTCGGTCATGGATGTGGGTGATGTCCTTAGTTAGGTTTAAATAGTTCTAAGGTCTATGGGACTGATGACCTCAGATGTCAAGTCCCACAGTGCCTCAGAGCCATTTGAACCACTTTCCTACAGATACTGAACCCTTTTTATTATCCCGATATTCCAGCAACGTGTGGACCTTATCCGCGCTAATTAAATATTATTATTGTTTAGTGGGAGATTTACGAGTGTTGCTTTAGTTTAGAAACAGTTTTCCTGAAATAGGCATAGCAGCCGTTTTTTATTATTGTTCCTTATAGTTGTATATGAATTAGTTAATTGTTTCCTGACTTATTCTGTGTGTTGATTTTCTGTGAGATAACATGCACTGCGTTATAACGTTCTATTAGAAAGGACATTTTATTTAAGATATACCTCCTCTTTTTGTAAACTATATTTGGTTAATGATTTTTGTCAAATGAGATTTCCGAAATTTTAGCGCAAAACAATTTCCTGTGTTATTGATACTGATCCGCTCTACGTTAGCGTTTGTGTCATGATAAATCATAATAAGGTGAATAAGTATTTATGCTACCATGATCATGAGTCACTTAGCACTCCCAACCGTTTGTGTGCCACAGCACAAAAGTGCGGGAACATGTTTGTTTAGACATTAAAACGGAGTAAATGTTTAGGTAATAAGTGGACCTGGATTTCCACAAATTAATGTCTGATTGCTTGCAACTTAATGCCACCGCTGAGTGTTGTTCTCCAAGAAACGCCGTGATAAGAGTACAGCGAGCTGCCCACAAGGTACAAGACAGGGCGGTTGCGGCTGTTTCCCCCAGCAGGCTTGTCAAATCTGGGCACGTACTGCTGCAACGACCCTCTCTGCAGACGATGCGTTAAACTAATCCTCCGGCTTCCCTCACATCCACACGAAGACAACTGCGGAAATGAACACTCCTACCCTTGAGTCAGACAGAATATCCGGCTCTCGAGAGGGGTGTCGGGCGCAGCGCCTCGAGTCGCTTCAGTTGCACGACTTGTCTGCTTCACTATCTGAGACCTAACTACAACACAGAAAGGGGCTATCTTAAACCATACAAGTAGTTACTGAATTGCTCAAATCGGGCAGTGGGCAAATTAAATGAGTAGGGTCACCATGAGAGTACAGACCAGCTACAAAAAAAAGGAAAAAAATCACATGGGCCTGAATTAAGTGATGCTTTTTTTGTGCAGGCAGTCATGACCTGGCTGAGACAGTCCACATACGTACGCAGCACCTTGTAGTGAGAAAGTGATGTGAAGTTCACCCATACCTATCCTGCAGACGCCACTTTATCAAGCTAAATGTTCTAACCGCAGTCACACATTTTAGGCAGACAGGCACTGAAGAATTTTCTTGCAGCCTTACTTCGCTCGGATATTAATTGTATTGTCTAAGGATGGAGTCTTCTCCTATCCTCGGGCCAAGATTTCCTTGGGTTCTGCTGTTTCCAAATGTCCACTTGTTACTTTCATATCGTACATTTATTTACATCTATACTCTGACAGCTACATTCTGGTGTGTAGCGGAGGGTCAGTTCTGTAGCACCGTCACCCCCACCCTCCTTTTCCCGATCCTGTCAAGAATGGTTCGCGAGAAGTAAGCCTCCGCGTGAGCTCAAATCTCTCTAATTTTACCTTCATAATCATTTCTCGAGATATACGCTCGAAGAATATACTGGTTGAGTTTTTTACTAACGTAAAATTCAAGAACAGATCGACGTCAGAGATACAGGTATATACGGGCGTCACTTTGACGACCCTTATCGAAACCGGGAACATTGAATTATCCCTCTTGGTTTCCGACATTCTTTTTCCGCTGCAGTATATTTTTCTGTGTCAATCCACACCCGCTTACTTCATGCCTTCTTTTTAACCGATGTGATCCACTTTACTGTCTCAGTTTTAGTTACACAGAATTACACAACATATTTAGTTGACAGTCAGTTCCATTTCTTTTCTTCGCCCATAGAACTTTAGCTCGTGTTTTTCCAATACCTAAATAACTGTTGGCACACTTTTCAGGTCCCTTATTTGCTCATGGTCTGTACGTTCCTTTTCAGCAAATTTTGTACCGATAGTTGTCGTGATTACCTTTATTTCTCTTTCCTTTCTTTTAGGTTCTGCACATGTGTGGCCACGGGAGGAGGACTTGAAATACCTTTAATTTCTTTTTCTGTTCCTTCAGTGTTTCTTTAGAGCGAGAGTTAAGGCCCACTACAGACATTCGCATTTAATGAGTGTGTTGCAGCTGTACACATCTTTAATACGCCTGATCGCAGGTTTCATTATGTGGCGACGAATGACATTAACAATAATTTCTAGTTCAATCTCTTGAACGGTTTTGCCTAAATACTATAACTGAGAAAACTCGATTTTGTCGGATTCAGTCCCTAGAATTTTGGGTGTCAAATTGTTGTTATACACGTACTTTATTTCTTCGCGGCATTATACGGCTCAGGGTGGTGTGTAGCAGAGGCGTTGTCGTTCCACCCGCTGTCTTATGGGACGAAAGGCGCAGAGGTTGGAGCGAAATGCTCGGCAAAACGCCCTGCGAATGCGTCTGGGTCGAAAAATACAGCTCCATGTGTTGAAATTCCAGGCATACCTGCAGCGGTCTGACCTTAGTCACGTCTGGAGAGGAGAGGTTCGTCTTCTGATGCTGAAGACGTACCGTTCCCAGCATTCCTGCTTCCGTCTTTTGATTAGTTGGCGGACCCGGGCACGGAGCCGTTTAAAGGCAATGAGGTGCTCCATTGATGGTGCCACTTATGACATTGTAGGACCCGCCTACGATCTCCAAAGGCCGCAGCGATTTCCGGCGACCACCAAGACACTGTGCCGGCCAGTGTGGCCGAGCGGTTCTGGGCGCTACAGTCTGGAACCACGCCACCGCTACGGTCGCAGGTTCCAATCCTGCCTCGGGCATGGATGTGTGTGATGTCCTTAGGTTAGTTACGTTTAATTAGTTCTAGGGTCTAGGGGACTGATGACCACAGCAGTTAAGTCCCATAGTGCTCAGAGCCATTTTTGCCACCAAGACACTGTCTTCCGCTGGGGGCTACCTGAGGAACAAAGGATTGCCGAATGAGCTGCAGAAACAATGTGGTAACATCCTGGATCACCATATCAATGATACCAAGCAATGGAGATCCAACGGTGGTATCACAGGTGAAAGCGTCCCAGCCAGCCTTGATAGGAGCCCATCTGGGCAAGCGTTCAGAGGAGTGACGCCTGGGGAAGTACAGGAGGAGCGGAAAGTGGTCACTAACACACAAGTCGTCGTGAGCTCTCCAGTGGATAGCCAGCAGAAGGGCAGGGCTGCAAACTGAGACATAAATGTGCCACAGAAATGAGTGGGGCACCTGTATTTACGAGACAAAGATCGAGTTGAGTCAATACATCCTCGACATCTTAACCATGGCCAGTAATCTTGGTTCCACCTCACAAACGGTGATAGACGTTACAATCACCCAGAAGCAGAAAAGATGGCGGCAGTTTGGAAATTAGTGCTTCCAATATGTGTTGTGCACTTCATCAACTGGAGGAAGGTAGATGTTGCAGGTGGTACTTTTCTGCGTTGACCTCACCCTGACAGCCATAGCTCCTAAAGGTGTTTGAAGCGGGACAGGTTCGCTATACACAGAGGTAGGAATATGTATACATACTCCATCTGACATTCTGTTACCGTCTGTACTACTTTTGTAATACCCCGATAGCCACGAAAGGCGGAGGTCCGCACTGCTGGAAACTAGATTTCCTGAAGGGCAAGGCAAAAAGCAGGTGTAATGCTTAAGATTGTCGTAACTCAGTGAAACAGGGCTATTGTAGAAAGACTTGGAAGGAAAGCAGTTACTGTTCATGATTAATGGCAGCGGCGGTCAAGGGAATGTACGTTCGCAAGAAGATCGGGTTCTGGATGGCCAAGTGCCACTACTGAGAGGGAAGACCATCATTCGGCGTACGGCTCTGGCGCATCGTACTGCATGTCCAGCAGCAATCTGAGCAGCAGTTGGCACCACCGCGACACAACGAACGGTTACAAATCGGTTACTTCAAGGACAGCTCCAAGCCAGACGCCCTGCAGCATGAATTCCACTGGCCCAAACCACCATTTGCAACTCCAGAGAATTCTTGGGCAGCAGGAGCGTAGCTTACCGAGAATTCGGTGTATCATACCATGATATTGGTGCTTGCGTTGGTTGGAATCCCATGACTAATGCAAATAGGGTCGGCTGATGTACAGAAAATTACAATAGAGATCAACATAAACATCATTTCAGCCCTTTTTATTGCTCATGAAAACCACACACTGCACGTTGGACCACCATACAGCGAGACCTTCAGATGTGGTGGTCCAGATTTCTGTACACACCGGTACCTCTAATACCTAGCAGCACGTCCTCTTGCATTGATGCATGTCTGTATTCGTCGTGGCATACTATCCACAAGTTCATCAAGGCACTGTTGGTCCAGATTGTCCCACTTCTCAACGGCGATTCGGCGTAGATCCCTCAGAGTGGTTGGTGAGTCACGTCGTCCATAAACAGCTCTTTTCAATATATCCCAGGCATGTTCGCTAGGGTTCATGTCTGGAGAACATGCTGGCCACTGTAGTCGAGCGATGTCGTGATCCTGAAGGAAGTCATTCACAAGATGTGCACGATGGGGACGTGAATTGTCGTCCATGAAGACGAATGCCTCGCCAAAATGCTGCCGATGTGGTTCCACTATTGATCGGAGGATGGCATTCAAATATCGTACAGTCGTCACGGCGCCTTCCATGACCACTAGCGGCGTACGCCCCACATGCCACCACAAAACAGCAGGAAACCTTCACCTTGCTGCACTCGCAGGGCAGCGTGTCTAAGGCGTTCCTGACCGCGTTGCCTCCAAACACGTCTCCGACGATTGTCTGGTTGAAGACATGTGCGACACTCACCGGTGAAGAGAACGTGATGCCAATCCTGAACGGTCCATTCGGCATGTTGTTGGGCCCAATTGCCGCCGCGCTGCATGGAGTCGTGGCTGCAAAGACGGATTTCGCCATGGACATCGCGACTGAAGTTGCACATCATGCAGCCTATTGCGCACACCTTGAGTCGTAACACGACGTCCTGTGGCTGCACGAAAAGCATTATTCAACATGGTGGCATTGCTGTCAGTGTTCCTCCGAGCCATAAACCGTAGGTAGCGGTCATCCACCGCATAGTACTCCTTGGGCGATCTGAGCGAGACATGTCATCGACAGTTTCTGTCTCTCTTTATCTCCTGCATGTCCGAACAACATAGCTTTGGTTCACTCTGGGACGCCTGGACACTGCACAAAGTAACAATGCGGAAGTGATCGAACCGCGGTGTTAACCGTCTAGACATGGTTGAACGACGGACAACACGGGCCGTGTGCCTCCTTACTGGTGGAATGACTGGATGTCGGATCACATCCGTTTAATAGGCACTGCTCATGCATGGCTTTTACAACTTTGGGTAGGTTTAGTGACATATCTGAACAGTAAAAGGAACTGTGTCTGTGATATAATATCCACAGTCAACGTCTATCGTCAGGAGTTATGGAAACCAGGGTGGTGTAAAACTTTTTTTGATGTGTGTATATTCTCCACTGCGGCACTTCTCGTCTGTGGATGGATATTGCTCACAGGACGTCGAACATAGGCAGTGGTCACATTAATCTGACAGAATCGCAGCACTTGTACCACCAAATAACCTACAAATTAAATGGAATATCCTTCGTAGTATACTGTATACGTACAATAAGTAAATATTAATTATTTGCTGTCGTCCTTGGCGCTGCAATTTGAAAGGCCGACAATGTATGATACGAAACTTTCAGTCACACACTGACAACTTATGTTCACCATGTCCTCCGCTTGCTTTTATAAGAGCTTACACTCGCCGGATCAGTGTCAGAATGCGTGGACAGTATTGTATGTTTCGTGACACATTGACGAAGTATCACTGTTTTAGTGTTTTAGGTGGCGTCACAAATAATAACTCAGTGGACCACGGTCGATGTAAAGTACAATCCATGTAACTCATCTTCCCGTATCTAGCCATTTTCTTGGCAGAAGACATCGAGTAGTGCCCGTCAAGGAAGTGTGGGGAAGGTAAAGTCTCCGTAAAGCGCAAGTTCCCTTTTACGTGCAGAATAAAAGTCGCCTAATAAGGCTTCAACAATGTTCTGCGAGACGTCCTTTGTCAGCTTCTGCAAAATGAGTTGGGAAACATAAGGATCTATCAGCACAAATTAATTCTTCAATACTCACTGTACCATGAAGATTTTCGATCGCTCGGAAATGCTGCCTGACCTGTAAATAAGACTGAAAATGCAAACACGCCGTTGACATTTTATGTAATTAGCTATTGGCCAATGTTTTCTAGTAGTTGCTCCTTGGTACGAGGAAAGCCTCGTACACGTGGAAGATTACAGTGATACTTGAAATGCCGGTGAAATATCTAGCTACTCTGTGGAATTTTACCGAAGAGTGACACGTGAACTTAATATATTAGGTTTCGCGGAATGACTTGTTATTACAGTAATAGTCACAAGTGGCCGGCCGCAGTGGCCGTGCGGTTCTAGGCGCTTCAGTCTGGAGCCGAGCGACCGCTGCGGTCGCACGTTCGAATCCTGCCTCGGGCATGGATGTGTGTGATGTGCTTAGGTTAGTTAGGTTTAATTAGTTCTAAGTTCTAGGCGCCTGATGACCTCAGAAGTCGCATAGTGCTCAGAGCCATTTGAGCCAATAGCCACAAGTGGTTCACTCTTACGAGGACAGTAGCCATGTGTCTTTAAAGATTAAGCACAAACAGACACCGAAGAGTAGGAGTAATCCGAGAAAAAAGAAGACTTAATAAGACGCAATTATTTTAACGTCTACTAGACTGTATATAACATCTTTGTTGCATTACTGTGTGGAAAAGTCGATGTGATGGATTGCAGCATGAACCAATTATATATGACGATCTACGCAATGACTAGTGCGGACGTTTTCGGAATCTGAAGAGAGAGAGAGAGAGAGCCATATTGAAGGCCATGGAAGATAGTTTTTCGGGTAAAGCATTTTAATTAAATATACAGAGATTGTATTGGAAGAAGTCTTCCAATTTGCTGAATACATTTCAAGTGATTTTAAAGTACAAATGGGCCCTACTTCCTTTTCCTTAAATTAGCTTATGTGGCTATGAGAGATCGCCGGAGACTGAAGCGACTCACTCCTACACGAAATCAGCTTACACGGTCGAATGCTTAATTTCATGGATGAACCTACATTAACAGCTAGGTCCATTCAGAAATATTTTGCGGGCCTGTCATAGCACTACTGACAGGACGCGCTGTTTCTCTCCGGCGGAATAAGTTTTCTTACTGGCGGCAGTCAGCTTCGATAGCTACGCCAGACAGTGTCGAGATCAATGGAGACTGCCGTCGCATCTGCAACCAACTTCTTCACACTTGTGAGCTTAAAGCACAACTAGCAAATGCTTGATTCTAGAGAAATTCAGAATAATAATTCAAGTCAAATGTCCAATCGGTTAAAGGATTTTGAAATAATTTTACCAATCATAATAATTAGTGCCAGCAAACTTTCTTTCCGCATAACATCGTAATCAAAAAAAATTAATTACCTATTACGTTTTCTTGTCACGAACAGTAATAAATTAAATAAATGTCTACATAAGTAACTAAATAAATAAAAATAATCGTAATAATCATCAGCAAGTTAACTTGCAGGACCTTTAAATGCGTTTACAAATATTTATACACGGATATATTCCAGAAAAACGACGATAGACAGATATATTAAAGAATAAAATAGGAGAACGACGGAAAAAAAACCTGGATGACTATCTTCCCGAATTCAAGGGCATTTAATTTGAAATAGCGAAACCCCAATCCGTTTATAGCATACAGTATTTTTTATACATATATTCCTGCGAAGATGATTATTTTATGTGAAAACTGTCCAGTTCTCATCATCCGTCACTGCACAAACTACCAACACTATCATCTGACATCATTAGGACCATGACAACGATGTTTCGTTTCAGTTCTGTGTACTGATTCTCCTGATTCCTTGCCTGAAAAATTGAGTCAGTGTACCTTCACTGTAAGTCGACGAATTCACAGCACAGAGGATGAGATGTTAGTATTACCTTTTGCCGAGATTTGGTGTACTGTTTTCTACATTTAAAAAATTTGTGTGAAAGGGTTGTTAAATGACAGATGAATTTCGTTATTAATCACTCATGTCAAATTTTTTACCGAGACCCCGTCCGTGTTATCAAAGCAATCCTTCACTGTATAGAATATATCGCGTAACAGAAGTGTTAATAACAGCGCAGCTGGTGAGAAAATGATTTCGTCGCCGATACAGACTGTCTGTTGACGGCACTAATGCAAGTCCCGGCGTAATTCGTTTCCGCGTCGGAGCAACAGGTGAGCGGGGATGCCAATCGCGTGACCCGAGTGCTCGCGCCGCCGAGGTCACGGCCACGGCCACGCTGGGGCCGGCGGTCCACCTCTCCGGGCATTACTGGCCGCAAGTACAGAAAATTCTGGGTCGCGAGGGCTAACAACTTTGCTTCCTGCTGCCAAAATACGGCATTCTCTTTGCATTCTAACCACATATGCTTCTACGCACTTACGTCATAAACGAGTAGACTTTATAAGAACTTCCGTTGTAAAATTTAATCAATTATAAGAACACACAAAACTAAAATATGTACTCTAACATAATTGGGCAAATAAAGTATAAAATAATGCGCTGCGATACAAAAAAGTTCGAAGCACTCAGACCCACAGAAACAAACGAAATGAAACTTGGCTGGTTGAGATGGTACCTGATGTTATTTCGGTAATTACAATATTGAGTCAAAACTAGAAAGAACTTTAAAGTATGAGCCGATATGTCTGGATGTGTTCACTAATTCGGTGGCCGGCCGCAGTGACCGTGCGGTTCTAGGCGCTACAGTCTGGAACCACGCGACTAGTACGATCGCATTTTCGAATCCTGCCTCGCATGGATGTAGGTGATGCCCTTAGGTAAGTTAGGTTTAAATAGTTCTAGGTTCTAAGGGACTGATGACCTCAGCAGATAAGTCCCATAGTGTTCAGAGCCATTTCAACCCTTTGAACTGATTCGGTTGCATCCTGCCCTGAGGTAAGCTGCCCCACACCTGTTTGAACTCGTCTTTGATATCCTGGATACTGCAATGGATCGTTTACGTCAGAACAGGTCCCGAAATGGTTCAAATGCCTCTGAGCACTATGGGACATAAAATCTGAGGTCATCGGTCCCCTAGAACTTAGAACTACTTAAACCTAACTAACCCAAGGACATGACATACATCCATGCGTTCCAGATCTACATTGCCACGTACAATGTCCGGAGGAAGCAGTGTATAGTTTAAATGTGGAAAAGTATGTAGGAATGACCGGAGGATGGATCAGTATCAGGTTCCTGGAACCTCAGCGGTATTGAAGGTTGGGGCAGGTGGAGAAATCAGCTGTACTGGAAGCACGCTTTGATCGAGACTGACAACGAAATTAAATTCGCCGACACACATGTTCTCGCTTTGGAAAAGAGCTACCAGGCCCACCCGTTCGGAGAAGCCATTGAAATTCATACCCATGAGAAGAATAATCCCTCAAGGAGTACAAGGATCTAGGATTCCCAATTTGGAGCGAACGGCAGTTGCAGGTAACGAGGAGACTACAGGGGTAATGACTGGGAAACGCACTGTATTTGTAGGAGTTGATTCTATTACACACATCAAAAAAGTTTTACATCTCCCCGATTCCCAGAACTCCTGATGATAGACGTTGACTGTGAATACTGTATCACAGAGACAGTGCCTTTGACTGATCAGAGATGTCACTAAACGCCGGCCAGAGTGACCGAGCGGTTCTAGGCGCTACAGTCTGTAACCGCGCGACCGCTACGGTCGTGGGTTCGAATCCTGCCTCGTGCATGGATGTGTGTAATGTCCTTAGGTTAGTTAGGTTTGAGTAGCTCTAAGTTCAAGGAGACTGATGACCACAGCAGTTAAGTCCCATAGTGCTCAGAGCCATTTGTCACTAAACTCGCCCAAAGATGTAAACAACTATGTATGAGCTGCGTCTGTTAGATGGAGAGGGTCCAATAGCCAATCGGTTCCAGTCACCAGGGAGGAGGCACACTGGTCGTATTGTCCGTAATCAATCATGCCTAGAAGGTCAATACCTCTGTTCTATCGTGTCCGCATTGTTACTTTGTGCCAGGAAGGCCTCTCAACAAAGGAAGTGTCCAGGCGTCTCGGAGTGAACAAAAGCAATGTTTTATGGCATCGAGGACTTGCCTCGCTCAGGCCGCCCAAGCGCTGCCATTGCAGTGAATGACCGATACCTACGGATTATGGTTCGGAGGAACCCCGACAGAAACGCCACCATGTTGAATAATGCTTTTCGTGCAGCCACAGGACGTCGTGTTACGACTAAACAGTACCCAATAGGCTGCTTGATGCGCAACTTTATTCCCGACGTCCATGGCAAGGTCCATCTTTGCAACCACGGCTCCATGCAATGCGGTACAGATGGGCCCAACAACATGCCGAACGGACCGCTCAGAATTGGCATCACGTTCTCTTCACCGATAACTGTCGCATATGCCTTCAACCAGACAATCGTGAAGACCGTGTTTGGAGGCAACCTGGTCAAGTTGAATGCCTTAGCCACACTGTTCAGCGAGTGCATCAAGGTGGAGGTTGCCTGACGTTTTCGTGTGGCATTACGTGGGGTCGACGTACGCCGCTGGTGGTCATGGAAGGCGCCGTAACGGCTGCCATCCTCCAACCGATAGTGCAACCATATCGGCAGCATACTGGCGAGACATTCGTCTTCGTGGAAGAAATTGGAGCCACCATCGAGCACATCTTGTAAATGAGTAGAGTGGCCAGTATGTTCTCCAGCCATGAACCATATCGAACACGCCTTGGATAGATTGAAAAGGGCTGTTTATGGACGACGTGCCCCGCCAACCACTCAGAGATCTACGCCGAATCGCTGTTGAGAAGTGAGACAGTCTGGACCAACAATGTTGTGGATAGTATGCCACAACGAATACAGGCATGCTCAGTGCAAGAGGATGTGCAACTGGGTATTAGAGGTACCGGTGTGTACAGCAATCTGGACCATCAATTCTGAAAGTCTCGCATTATGGTGGTACAACATGCTTTGTGTGGTTTTCATGAGCAATAAAAAGAGCGGAAATGATGATTATGTTAATCTCTATTCCAATTTTCTGTACAGGTTCTGGAACCTCGGAACCGAGGTGATGTAAAACTTTTTCTGATGTGTGTATTTTAATGCGTTCAGACTTGTATGTTTTAAATAATGGCAGTAGCTGAGTAGCTAGCATTTCTCGAGTACGTATTTATCCCAATCTTTCATTGTAATTTCAATCTTCTAATAGTCCATCCTCTCCTTCCAGTTCCCCTGCTCATCTCTTGGTTTTCCTTCCCTCTGTCCATCTCTTCCTCCCTTCTTTCTGTCCCTTTACCAGTTCCTATAGTTGTGTCCATTGTGAAGGATATGAGCAAGAAAATCTCGTAAATACTTGAAATTACGCGTAAAGTTCATTAGAAGTCGCTAAGTGTTTTCACTCTCAAATACTAGACGAATACATTCTGAACATAAGCACTTATTTTTCACCTCCACCCCAACCCCTTTGAGGAGCAGGTGGTTCATCCCATGTATCAAGTAATACAATGTATACCAAGTTTGGCTAAAACCGATCCACTGGTGTAGGAGGATACGTGGTACATACATACATCTCCGTTTTATAATATATATGTATTAAAACAACTTAAAATGATAAATCACTAACGTTAAACAAAGTATTAAATAATGTAAAACCTACCTCCTGCTATGATTTACCAAACTGCCGACCAGTATGATGTCCTGGATATGTTATTGGTCTGAATATATCGACAGTCAAATTGTTCCGAATATCTAGAGCATGTAACTTAAGGTCTTTGGGCAGTTGCAGCATAGACCAGGCATGAGGATTGTTCTAACTGTGTTGTTGGTTTACATTGGAAGAAAGAAGTACATGATTTTGTTGTATTACAAGATACACCAAAATCTAGCACTTCGCGATATAGTTGTGAAATACACAGTGAAATATATCTTTTTAAGTATATTCGTTGTGAACTTAAACACTCTGCGTACAGACCATGTATACTTAAAAAATGTTTGATGAGGCACTGCGTATGGTTATTCTATACGCTTGATATAAATTTTATAAACGATAATTAGTTACAACGTACCATACTGGTCTAGGAGAAGTCGAGGCTAAAAATTTGTAACTCAACAGGCCGGGAAACAACGTCAAGTTGGCTTTTATATGCCACTTACGCTAAAGCACACGCACGCGGTGCGTGATTTTTAATATTATCTTGTCGCCTTATGCCACTGGCTTTCGTTAACTTTTGCTGTGGTGCCAATGAATGGAACAGATTTTGGAAGAAGTTAGGAAGAAACTAATGTTTTTTGATTAATTCTTGATGTAATTTTTATAGGCAGCAGTATAAATAACACGAAAAAGGATAATAATAATAAATTTCTGGAGGCTGCAGACGCAATGGTACCATTTGCGCTATAAAACGATATGAAAACGGGTGAGGAATAACCAATGCCCTGTATCGTTTTGAGGCTGATGCCAAGTCGCATGACGTACAGGGCCCTACTGAGAAGGCCTTAGACACGGCCAAACTATTCGGCTCATATTTGGCAACTCACTTGTGTAACAACCTAAAATGACTCAACCCCCTCCACCCCGGCCAAACGATTCGGCTCATATTTGGCAACTCACTTGTGTACCAACCTAAAATGACTCAACCCCCTCCACCCCTTTGTTTGTTGTTGAGGAAACTACCCAGAAAGTCCTTGCGGAATCGATTCAAAACTGACTGACTCGAGCATTTTTCACAATCATATTTGGGACTCACCAACGCATATTATTCTAGAAATCGTGGAAAGAAACTTTCCGATTTTCGCTTATGTACCCATAAGGTATGCGCTTTTAAACGAAAGCAGCGCTGGTGTAGAGACCATGGCATCTGGCTCGGAAGCAGAGAACCTGTGTTCGATTCCTAATTGGATTATACGGTCTTTCTCTTCCATTTGCATTTTCTTCCGTATCAATAGTGGCACGTAAGTATAGAAATAAGGAATAATAAAGTAAGAAAATAAGCACATAATTTCTTACGTGACTTGGATTAATAAAGAGTTAAAATTTTAAGCCTCATTGTATGAAAACCATTCCCAGTAGGATTGCTGCGTAGACGAGCTTCCTGTGCACGTTATAATATAAGGAAAAAAAACTAATCCTTGCGCAGTAGGTAGCGAACGTTTACGAACACGGCGCAATTTTAAATCACAGCGTCTTGAAATTCGTTGTCTAAAGTTTTTTTCGGGATTATAAGAAACTAATAGTTAATTTGCTTCTCGGCATACAGAGTGCGTCAATCATTTAACCGACTCGTCAAAAACGTTTACTTCACTTGCTCCAGATTCAGAAAATAGAATAAATCAATTTACAAAACATATCCTGAGATCATGTTAAAACAATACATCGTGTACAAGCTTACTGTGGTACTGAATACCTGAGGTGGCCAAACTAACATCGTTACAAAACATATCCTGAGATCATGTTAAAACAATACATCGTGTACAAGCTTACTGTGGTACTGAATTCCTGAGGTGGCCAAACTAACATCGTCGTGTATGATAGATGATGAGGATCAACCGACTTGCACGGTGTAATGCAGAACATCTGTGTGCCAACCACGTGATTTTCATTTTTATCGCTAAATTAAAAAGTTGATTTCGAGGCTCCAAAATTACAGTCTGCTTCTGGAAGCCCAGAGGGAATTCCACAACGGAATGGATGCAATAACATTTAACAGCATAATTCTTGATCAACTGTCAGCACCGATTGGTCACACAACGTTATCGTATGCGTGGTATGCATCAGAATTAACTCCCGAAAAACACACATTTTTTAATGTAAACCAAGTAAGCATTCCTCCAAATATACCCGACGTACGTGCGCGACGATTGTGTTCGTTAGATGTTCTTGGTACCGCGAGTATACATATTTGCATCGAATGTTTATATGACAAATATCCATCTAGTTTTTCGAAGGAGACCAAGGACATGTAATGGAGATAGTGGAAGACCTAGTAAATCGAAAAATATTAAATTTTTAATTCTTTAATAATCTACCTTATTTAACCCACCTTCCCCCCCCCCCCCCCCCATGCCTACCAATTCCGAAACGGAAAAAATAAAACTGCAGAATTACTCTGGAAAACGAAAGCAGGGTCACTGCTTACGAGCCAGAATCCATGGTCGGTTACGGGTACATAAACGGAGGTCTGAAAAGTTTCTTTCCTCCATTTTTTGAAAAATATGCGCTTGTAGGTCCCATATATGATGATGAACAATGCTCAGTTTTCCATTATCTATCGATTCTGTCAATTTTGAGTCGATTGCTCATTGTGGTCTTTTGAGGTAGTTTCTCAAAAAAGGGGCGGGAGAGGGGAAGTGCTGAGCCAAAATGTCTTAGTTTTTCATTTTAGGTTGTACAAATACGAGCCGAATCGGTCGGCCGCGTCTGAGCCATTTGCCTCGCGTGACGACCTAACAGAGGGCTCTCGGACCAAAAGGCGAAGCTGCGGCCCGGCGCGCTGCTGGCCACTCGGGAGCCGGCTCCTCGCATCCCAATGCCGCCTCCGCTCGTTACGCATTCGCCTCCTTTTCTTCCTCCTTCCTCTGGGGGACGGGGGCCGCCCCGCGTACAAAAACGCGCCGCTTCCTTCGTTATCCGCCCTATCTCATTACTGGCACAGTTGTCTGCCTCCCCCGCAGTCACAAGAACACGCGGATGAAGTGCTAACGGCGCTGCCACACGCCACCGTCTCATCCTTATCCTCGTTATTGTCACCAACCACTTTCTTTCTCGCTTTGACGGTACACAGACTCTGGGGGCCCCGCTTCAGACGCCTTCCCAGTGCGACGAAAGGGCTTATATGCTTCCAATTAAAAAATGCAGACGAAGAATACGAGATTGCATCGAACAGAGTTCTATAGCACGATCGTTGCAGCCCCCATACTCGTAAGTCACTTTTTGCATTTGAGGCACAAAACAAAATCTTATAAAAAAAAAAAAAACTCGTGCGCCTCTGTAAGTTGAGCGGTCCAGGTGCGGAATCTATTTAGCAGAAAGTAAAGGATAATACTAATAAATTAATCTGTTATAAAATGAAATTTACACTTATTCTTTCAGTTACAGTACGACTTCCGTACGATGGCCACTAAAAAATAAGTAGATGTGAGAGTAAAGTAACATAGTTGCATAGCTTAACACACAGATACGGATCGATTCCGCGAAGAGGATTAACGGCCGTCGGTCTGGTTCATGGGAAAAGTTGCGTGAAATCTTAGGCGGATTTCAACTGCCGTTTAGGCAAATGTTATGTTGTGTTGGTCCTCAATTTCCGCCTCAGAAACTACGACACACAAACAGTTAATACGTGACAACACAAAGAACAATGTTTACCCTATTCACCGACAGATGGCGCACTGTACATCCTCCCTTTCATTTGTTGGAGACTGTAACGACAAGAAGAGCATCCGGATACAAAGTTAAAATAAGGGAAAGTTACTAGTAAAGAAAAACAGAGGGTCCAGTACGACGGGATAAACGCCAGAAAAGGGGGAGGGAGAGAGAGAGAGAGAGAGAGAGAGAGAGAGAGAGAGAGAGAGATTATGGGAGTGAACAGTCGTTAGGTGTGATGTGTCGTGCGACAAAATAATGATACTGGCTTCATCTGTGTCAAGCGAGGGGTTACCACAGCAGCGAACTTGAGTTCCGACAAAAGGAAATTGAATGTGACAACAGCCACTTAGCCAGTTAGTAGCGAAAGGAGAGACCTACATCGGAGGAGTGTGCAGCATTACAGGCGTTAGTGGTGTATCAAAGAACGATTACACGACACATACGGTTTCAAAAGAGTGAGGACAGATGCTAGAGAACAGCCAACAGAAACAGTAACTGAATTTCCCTGCGCTAGATACTGCCAAGAAAATTCCACACGTAAGAAGCAGTTTAAGAGAAATGAATAAGCCGAAAAGCCTTTTGAAAACTGTCTGCAATAACAAAGGAGATATTTGCGCTGGATGTGAAATGTACGTCATTACTCTTAGTAATAATTATATTTTTGTGTGTCCATGAAAACTATACATCCGTTTTCACCAAACAAATTTTATTCCAACTCTTGAGACAATCGGAGGCGACTTATGTTGATATTTCGTTCTCTGAGCATTGAATGAAAAACAATCACTGCCGAAAAAGCTTCGACCTGGAGGAAGCGGCAGCAATAAAACAAATACATCTGAAGGATAACTACCTCTTGCATACGATGTACTACCACTATTATTATTATGACTGCACGCATTTTCTGCTAACGTCTTTAACAAGTACTGATGAACAACTACAAGTGAAGTGGTGTCAGACGCATTAACAACACTACCATTCAATTTAATATATACAGGGTGAAGTAAAGAAGCTGTTACGGTCAGAGCGGACAGCGTAAATCGACTCGGGAAAAATTATCCCGATAATCATAGATCGGAAATGCACCCTGTGATGCTACGGCTTTAATACGAATTACAGTCAGCAACGAGCGCGCGGACAAACTTTAAAATGCCATCAGTGGGTGGCTACGTTACACGCGAAAGTCTATGATGTTCCTGGGTAATGCTGGATTATTAAATTACTACCCTGGCCATACCGTAATACCAGGTGCTATATTGATGGTAATGAATTGCAACAGAGCAGCAGCACTTGTGTGGTAAACTGTAAATTAATTTAGTCTTTTTTGTTCATGTGCTTCTGCAAAGAAGTGAACTGTACGTGTGTATTTTACAGTGGTAAGAAAATTAATCGTAGTTTTCGTTGTTGCATAAGTCTTGGGAATATCCTTGTGTAGGGCGGCTTCCTAGTGTAAATTTTCCGTGTAGAGAAATTTGTTTCTGTTTAAGCTGAGTGGGCCGGCCGGAGTGGCCGAGCGGCTCTAGGCGCTACAGTCTGGAACCGCGTGACCGCTACGGTCGCAGGTTCGAATCCTGCCTCGGGCATGGATGTGTGTGATGTCCTTTGCTTAGTTAGGTTTAAGTAGTTCTTAGTTCTAGGGGGCTGATGACCACAGCAGTTAAGTCCCATAGTGCTCAGAGCCATTTCAACCTTCTTTTTTTTTTTTTTTAAGCTGAGTGCACCCCGCTTCCCAACGGCAGTCAGCAGATCAGGACGATGACCCATCCTAGTGCTAGCCAAGCACGACAGCGCTTATCTTTGGTGATCTGGCCGGAACCGGTGTTACCACTGCGGCATGCCCGTTGGCAGTGCGAACTAATACGAAGTTGGAAAGAGAAAACAGAAATTTTAAACACTACTCTTCTGAAATCATATTTATTTTCTTACGGTAAAAGCTGAAATTTCTGCCTCCGCAGGTTGATACCGACGAAGAAACGATTTGCAAACCCTCTCGAAAGTAGTCGTACACAACCTCAGCACTCGAACGTCCAAACACGTTCGCTTCCGGATAAACATCCCACCCCGTCTTCTCGTCAATTGGTTGTCGCTTTATATCCGTAGCCCCACAATGTACAATTTCTGGCCTACACTTGGGTGGTGGACAAACAACACGAAAAAAAACGAAAATCACAACATGTTATCATGCCTAATACGTTGTAGGAAACCCGTTCAGAATCGAAGCACCTCCCGGTCCTGTCAGAATGAGTAAATATAATCCTGTATGGTTTTAAAAGGAACACCATAGCGGTAAGTTCACTAACGATGGTGGACGTGTGGTAACAACCATGCACCCTTGTCTCCGAACTAGATCACAGAGGCTCAATAATATTGAGATCTGGTGGTGGGGTGATGCGACAATTCATCCTCGTGCTTAGCAAACCATTCCTGTGTGAACAGGAGCCCTGTTGTCTTGGAACACTGCCTCACCATTTATATAATCCTTAGGAGCAATGCGATCTCGACCGGATGTTGGAAACAGTGTGCAGCAAGACCAAATGACTTTCTTCCGTTGCTCCATAATCCAGGTTTTATGGCTTCGGCACCACGTTTTCCAGCCATGGACATTTCCATCATTGTTGAATGGTTTTGGAATTCCTGCTTGTCCTTCAGTTGCCTGTTCATAGAGCACGCTTCGTGTTGTTTTGGTGCTGACAGGGTTCACGAGTGCAACGTTCAGTTCTGCAGTGACTTTTGCAGATGTCTACCCCTTATTTTTCGTCACAACCATCCTCAATGAGCGTCCGTCACGATCACACAACACACATTTTTGCTGTGACTTAATAGCTGGTATTTTTCCGCTCTCCCCGTATGTGGTACAAATCTTCGAGATGGTGCGTCGCGAAACACCCAACACTTCGGCAATCTTTGTTGCTGAAGCAACCAGCATGTGAGCACCGACAATTTGCAAACGTTCGAATTCACGTAGCTCCGACATAATGCACTCACAACTATGCGGGACACTCTTCTGACCACCACTGAAACTTGCACCGTATTGAGGGGATTGCACAGCCGCTGTTCGTGTTTAAATACTACAATGGAACAGGAAGGGTTGGCTAGCATCTACATTTATGTTCGAGCATGCAGTTCTGGTGGTGTTTCTATATTATTCTCCAGCGATTATCTGGGAAAACGGCTAGATTGGACGCCCCCTACCACGTTTGTTCTATCCTCATTACCAAGTTGCTTTCTCAAACCTGTAAAGCTATAGACGTCACAGCCTCTAGACACACGATGGATCAGATCGGTCTAACTACGAAATCAGAAAATAATGTGTCTGAGCCATTGCGATAATACTGCAGGGCGAAGCGCTTTCTCTGTCGAGGATCTTTTTGTCACCACGAATAATTGGAACAGGTCTTTGACGGCCATAGAAAGTCCACTGCGCTGTACATTAATGCGTCTGCCAGTAGGCAGTGCCGCAGGTCCCGTGCGGGATTACGCTGCTGCGTCCGTCCGCTCGTTACACAGAGGGCGTGTTCTTTCCGGCAGCCCAGCCCAGGGCCCTGTAATGATCGGCCGCACCTGCTTCATTAGCGGTGCACATGTCCGGTCCGCGGCCATCAGGGGGCTCGCTCCCTCAGCCCATACACGTGCACGACACGTGTAACCACGTCCCACGGGCCTAGTTTTAGCCCGGTCAGCGCGCCAGTGGAACTGCTGGGCAATACGTGAATTTTAAAAAAGTATCTGCTCCGCGCGTTTTAAGCTCAACCGATACCGCATAACTAACCAAAAGTAAAGTTTTTTGAAACGCGGTATCGTCACTATGAACGGCTCAATGATCCAGTACGCGAATCTGTATCATTCTTCGATCGCTAGGACTACGTTTTATGAATTAGGATAATCTTCAGATCGTTGTGTGGTAGTAACAAGTTGTCAAAAAATCATACCATTTTACTAACACAGGCCGATCTGAAGATAATTAATTGATTGAAACTAGGTATCAATTAAAAAATCAAAGGCTTATACAAAGTCTTAATTTAATCTCAGAGAACGTATTTCATTGGATAAAGGAGAGTGAACTAAGGACGTCTAGTTCAAAAATGGTTCAAATGGCTCTGAGCACTATGGAACTCAACATCTGAGGTCATCAGTCCCCTAGAACTTAGAACTACTTAAACTTAACTAACCTAAGGACATCACACGCATCCATGCCCGAGGCAGGATTCCAACCTGCGACCGTAGCGGTCGCTCGGCTCCAGGCTGTAGCGCCTAGAACCGCACGGCCACCGTTGCCGGCTAATGAGTTAATGTTAGTCAAGAATGCCTTTAAGGTGACAAAAGACACCGTTTTCAACACCTCACTGAGTTTGAACGAGGTCGTGTAATAGAGTTACGAGAAGCTGGATATTCTTTATGCCATGTTGCAGAAAGACGTCGCAAGAATGTAGCCACTGCCGTGATTGCTGGCAGCGGTGGTCACGAGAATGTAAGCTCGCAAGACGAGCAGACTCTGAACGGCCATGTGGCACTGCCAAGAGGAGACAACGTGTTCGGCGTATGGCTCTGGCGCTTCGTACTGCATCTGCAGCAGAAATTGGCACCATAGTGACACAAAGAACTGTTACAAATCGGTTACTTGAAGGACAGAACCGTAACAGACTCCGGCCGGAGTGGCCGTGCGGTTGAAGGCGCTACAGTCTAGAACCGAGCGACCGCTACGGTGCAGGTTCGAATTCCGCCTCGGGCATGGATGTGTGTGATATCCTTAGGTTAGTTAGGTTTAAGTAGTTCAGAAGTTCTAGGCGACTGATGACCTCAGAAGTTAAGTCGCATAGTGCTCAGAGCCATTTGAACGATTTGGAACAGACGACCTGTGGTGTGCATTCCACTGACCCCAAAGCACCGCCATTTGAGACGTTAGTGGTCGAAGAAATGCGAAAGTAAAGAGAAGCAGTAAAAATGGCAGACTTGGGAATCTCGAAGTAGACGACGTTAAGGAATTGTTACTTAGGCGGCAAAATAAATGATTATGGACGGAGCTGGGGGAACATAAAAAGCAGACTAGGACTGGCAAAAAGGGTATTCGTGGCCAAGAGAAGTCACGGGTATGGAACATAGGCCTTAATAAAAAATGTGTGAAATCTTACGGGACTTTAACTGCTAAGGTCATCAGTCCCTAAGCTTACACACTACTGAACATAAATTATCCTAAGGACAAACACACACACACACACACACACACACACACACACACACGCCCGAGGGAGGACTCGAACCTCCGCCGGGACCAGCCGCACAGTCCGTGACTGCAGCGCCTAGACCGCTTGGCTAATCCAGCGCGGCAGGCCTTGAAAGGAGGAAAAAAATTCAGAGGATGTACGAGCGTCACTCCAAAAGAAATGCACACTATTTTTTACTTCATCTTTTATTCTACGTTGTTGAAAGGTTTACTGTGTGAAGATACATCCTTTAGGAACAATATTTTCATTACTCCACATAATTTTCATCCCTCTCAACTGCCTTACGCCATCTCAGAACCAGCGCCTGTATATCCGCATGGTAAAATTCTGGACCAACCCGTTGGAGGCAATGTTTGGCAGCGTGCACAAGGGAGTCATTATCTTCAAACCTTGCACCACAAAGAGAGTCTTTCAGTTTCCCAAAGAGATGATAGTTGCATGGAGCCAGGTCAGGACTGTAACGCGGGTGTTTCAGTGTTTTCCATCCGAGTTTGGAGATCGCTTCCTTGGTTTTTTGACTGACCTGTGGCCGTGCATTTAGTGCAACAGCAAAACATCCTTCTTTTGCCGATGTGATAGAAAACGATTCAGTCGAGCTTGAAGTTTCTTCATTATCGTCACATATGCACCAGAATTTATGGTGGTTCCACTTGGCATAATGTCCACAAGCAAGAGTCCTTCGAAATCGAAAAACACAGTAGCCATAACTCTTCCAGCAGAAGGTGTGGTTTAGAATTTTTTTTCTTGGGTGAATTTGCATGATGCCACTCCACTGATTGCCTCTTCGTCTCTGGTGAAAAGTGATGGAGCCATGTTTCATCACCTGTTACAATTCTTCAAGGAAATCATCTCCACCATTCTCGCACTGTTCCAAAAGTTCACTGTATACCGTTTTTCTTGTTTCTTTGTGAGCCGCTGTCAACATCCTGGGAACCCACCTGGCACAAACCTTTTTTAACGCCAACACTTTCAGTATTCTACAAACACTTCCTTCCCCTATCCCAACGTAACTTGACAATTCGTTCACTGTGATGCGTCTATCAGCAGTCACCAATTCGTTAACTGTCTGCACATTGTCTGGAGTGTGTGCAGTTTGAGGGCTGCCGCTGTGAAGACAATCCTCAATAACGTTGTGCCCACTTTCATCACGTAACACGCTTGCCCACCGACTAACTGTATTGCGATCGACAGCAGCATCTCCATACACCTTTTTCAACCTCTTGCGGATGTTTCCCACCGTCTCGTTTTCACCGCACAGGAATTCTATGACAGCACGTTGCTTCTGACGAACGTCAAGTGTTGCAGCCATCTTGAAGACATGTTGTGACGGTGCCACTCACGGGAACAGGTTGAACTAAGTTTGAAAACAAGCGGGGAGGATGTATCTACACACTGTAAAACTTTCACACATGCAGAATGAAAACTGTATTTTTACAAAACATAGTGTGCCTTGCTTTCGGAGTGACCTTCGTACGTTTGGAGTGCAGCATTGTATCTTAGTGAAACATGGACAGTGGGAAAACCGGCACAAGAGAGAATCGAAACATATGAGATGTGGTGATACAGAAGAATATTGAAACTTAAGGCGACTGACGAAGTAAGGATTGAGGAGGTTCTCCGCAGAATCGGCAAAGAATGGGATATACGGAAAATGTAGAGAATAAGGAGGGACAGGATGGTACATCAGTGAAATCAAGGAGTAACTTCCATTGTACTATAGGGAGCCGGGTGAAACCTGTAGAGGAAGACAGAGGCTGGCACACACCCAGCAAATCGAGGACGTAGGTTGCAGGTGCTACTCTGAGATAAAGAGGTTGGAACACGAGAGGAATTCCTGGCGGGCCGTATCAAACAAGCCAGGAAACTGATGAAACAAAAAGAAAAAGGAGGTACACTACTGGCCATTAAAATTGCTACACCACGAAGATTACGTGCTACAGACGCGAAATCTAACCGACGGGAAGAAGAAGCTGTGATATTCAAATTATTAGCTTCTCAGAGCATTCACACAATTTTGACGCCGGTGGCGACACCTACAACGTGCTGACATGAGGAAAGTTTCCAACCGATTTCTCATACACAAACAGCAGTTGACCGGCGTTGCCTGGTGAAACGTTATTGTGATGTCTCGAGTAAGGAGGAGAAATGCGTACCATCACGTTTCCGACTTTGATAAAGGTCGGATAGTAGCCTATCGCAATTGCGGTTTACCGAATCGCGACATTGCTGCACGCGTTGGTCGAGATCCAATGACTTTTAGCAGAATATGGAATCGGTGGGTTCACGAGGGTAATACGGAACGCCGTGCTGGATCCCAACGGCCTCGTATCACTGGCAGTAGAGAGGACAGGCATCTTATCCGTATGGCTGTAACGGGTCGTGCAGCCACGTCTCGATCCCTGAGTCAACAGATGGGGACGTTTGCAAAACAACAACCATCTGCACCAACAACAGTTCGACGACGTTTACAGCAGCATGGACTATCAGCTCGGACACCACGGCTGCGGTTACCCTTGACGCTGCATCACAGACAGGAGTGCCTGCGATGGTGTACTCAACGACGAACCTGGGTGCACGAATGGCAAAACGTCATTTTTTCGGCTGAATCCAGGTTCTGTTTACAGCATCATGATGGTCGCATCCGTGTTTGGCGACATCGTGATGAACGCACATTGGAAGCGTGTATTCGTCATCGCCATACTGGCGTATCCCCCGGCGTAATGGTACGGGGTGCCATTGGTTACACGTCTCGGTCACCTCTTGTTGGCATTGACGGCACTTTGAACAGTGGACGTTACATTTCAGATGTGTTACGACCCGTGGCTCTACCTTCCATTCGATGCCCGCCTAACCCTACATTTCAGCAGGACAATGCACGACCGCATGTTGCAGGTCCTGTACGGGCCTTTCCGGATACAGAAAATGTTCGACTGCTGCCCTGGCCAGCACATTCTCCAGATCTCTCACCAACTGAAAACGTCTGGTCAATGGTGGCCGAGCAACTGGCTCGTCACAATACGGCAGTCACTACTCTTGACGTACTGAGGTATCGTGTTGAAGCTGCATGGGCAGCTGTACCTGTATACGCCATCCAAGCTCTGTTCGATTCAATGCCCAGGCGTATCAAGACCGTTATTACGGGCAGACGTGGTTGTTGTGGGTACCGATTTCTCAGGATCTACGCACTCAAATTGCGTGAAAATGTAATCACATGTCAGTTCCAGTATAATATATTTGTGCAATGAATACCCGTTTATCACCTGCATTTCTTCTTCTTGGTGTAGCAATTTTAATGGCCTGTAGTATATTACACCAGACGTTACTGGAGGGCAGGGTGGAGGTCTGTCGTGTTTTCTGACGAAAGCTGGGTCTGTCTCGGCACCAGTGATGGCCGCTTGTTGGTTACGAGGAGGATAGTTGAGGGCCTGCAACCAATCCGTCTGCATGCTAGACACACGACCTGCAGTTATCATCCGTGCCACGATTTCGTATGACAGCGGGAGCACTCTTGTGGCTATCCCACGCAACCTGACTGCAAATCTATACGTCAATCTGGTGATTCGACCTGTAGTGCTGCCATTCATGAATTGCACTCCTAGGGGTGTTTTCCAGCGGATGACACTCTGCCACATAACCGGTATTTCAACTCAACAAGCTTTACAGAAACGTTGCCTTAGCCTGTTCAGTCACCAGATCTGTCTCCAATAGAGCAGATATGTGACATCGTCGGACGACAACTTTGGCGTCACCGACAACCAGCGTTAACTGTCCCTATATTGACCGACCAAGGGAAACAGGCAAGGAACTCCATCCCATAAACTGACATCCGGCACCCGTACAACACAATGCATGCCTGCAGTCAACATTCTGGTGGTTGCACCGGTTATTAATGTACCAGCATTTCACATTTGCAATGGCATTCCCGCACTGCAAAGGTAATGTTACCTAGACAATTGTATTTCCAAAATTTCATTGCTCTACAGTAATTATTTTTTGGTGTAGCGATTTTTGTCCTCGTCGGTATAGCCGTGGTGCAATAACTGTCGTTGTTCGGGCTGTTGACAAGAATGTATTTCATTGGTCCTGGCAGACAGACTTAAGTGAAACGTATGTGGACTCATTCATTTCGCAGAGACAGCTCGAGAACGCGATACGGACGACACTGTGACGTCAACAGGCAAGTTGTGGGAGGCGCAGCTGTCGGCTGTCCCTACTGCGGAACCGCGCGCTCTCGTACACAACGGCCTTCCCCGTGGCTCGTGTCACGGCATATTGTCCCACAGGCCAACCTCTGTCCACACGTTATCTACTGCGCGCCGTGACTTCACTGCACACTGGAATATTACTCACTGCCCATGTCAGCCGACCTAGACAGCACCTCGCACTCACAAACGTGGACGTTTTTCTGTAGTTACCAGCTGCAGATACGAGCTCTTACACAGAGACCTTACAAACTGGCCCTCTTCGATTTATTTCACACTTACAAGATTTGAAAACCAGTGCCTGGACATCGGTTTCGTAAGGCTGTGGGACAAGAATTCTCAAACGAACTCTAAAATATCTTCTCTGCCCATCTACAGATAAGCGCACTGCGTAACTTGCAGCTAGTCTAGTTCATTCCCTGCTAGGAGCAACCTTTTTTTTATATTTTCATTTCTTTTCTATACTTATTATAAGATGGGAACATTAATCAACAAATACCGAATCACAAAGTTAAGAAAAACAACATATTTAATTTCAGTTAATAATCGCATAAAAAGCGTGCATTCATACATTAAAAATTATACAAAATGCGAAATATCAAACACCAAATAAAATACGCTGCCTGCAAAAAAAGTTAAGCAACCACAAGGGGAGGACAAGACGAAAAGGAACTTCACGTGTTCAGGGGTATGTGATGTTATAATAGTAATCACAACATCGAGTCAAATTTACAAAGAATTGGCAGTATGAACTCACTTACTACTATGATGTTGCTCTCCGTCTGGCTGTATGAATGTTCTGATTCTGTTTGGAAGACGGTCATGAAGCCATAGTACTCTCTCACATCTGTTATAAATAGTCCTTGATACCCGAATTAGGATGGAGTTGACATCCGAGCTGGTCTCACAGATGTTCTATCTGGGTTCTGTGTGTGTGTGTGTGTGTGTGTGTGTAGCTTACCAGGGATCATCACCTAGATTTTTAGCGCCCTTACACCCATTAAAAGAAACGAATGTGGTTAAAATTACGAAAATATTATATACAATGAGGAGGAAACCGATGACATTACACTAATGCACTCACTCTCGCCTCGCTGGCGTTGACCACAGAACCACTCTACCTCACTAGCCTTGGGGACCGATCCTCGGATTGCACGAGTAGTAACAAGAGGACACAGCGTGTCCATGACGTGCTGTTGTGCCGTCAGAGTTCCCTCAACCACTACCAGCAATGATCTGAAGTCATACCCGATGGCTCCCCGCACCATGGCGCTAAGAGTAATACCGCCGTGCCTCTCCAGAACATTTGAACAACGGGACATCTCCCCGGGAGGCCGTCATACTCGGCGACAGTGGTGATAAGGGGTAGTGGAGAACCGCGACTTATCGCTGACCACAATAGAAAGCAATAACTCAGTAGTTCATGACTCCAGGCCACTACATCTCACAACGCTTAGCCGTTTGTTTAGTGTTGCTAGTGGCAGCCCACTTGTGGGACAATAACTCCACAGTCCGGTTGGTGCTAAGCTCCGACCATTTGTGCAGAATGTTGCATGGAGTCCACTGTTTGTTCTCGGATGGGAGGCACAGATGTCATGCGTTTACGCCATGCTTGGTATTCATTAGCGCGAACCTCGCTTGTGGTGATAAGAAATGATTTACTATAATCTTGACGGCGAGTATGCCAGCTCCATGTTCCCTTCAGTCCACGTGTGAATACCCCACAAACCTGGATAGGTTTCTCAATTTGTGTAGCTCTTTCTCTTTGATAAATCATCCAGTTTTTCTGAAATTTTAGTGATTTTTTTTGTCTATACTTGTACCTGTACATCAGATAATATCTATAAATTTCTCTCCCATTCGGATAATTTGTTCGTGGTGCGTCTTTTTTTTTGCCTTACTGATACCGAAGAAATTGATTACATATCATAATGACCTCTTATCCACAACAATACGTTTTTTAATACGTACGTGGTAACTCGTTAACCGGACACGCTATGAAAGGCGATCATACACTCATGCTCATACATTAAGGATAATGCTGATGCGTGGTGACACAACGCTCTGGTGGGCGGTTTGCGGGTTCAAATCACCTCGGGGTATGACCATGCCTTGCATTTGACCTGCGGTCGTCGCACGGTGGCTCTGGCAGCAGCCCACATACGCAGAGGTGTGTTGGTGCATGTCAGAGTACGGTGCAGCGAGTTAGTGTACAGACTTTTCAGACGTGCTAATGGCGACTGTGTTGAAAATGGCTCAAAGAACACATATCGATGACGTTATGAGGGATAGAATACTAGGGTGACTGGAGGCTGGTCAAACACAGCAGGTCGTAGCACGGGCCCTCCGTGTGCCACAAAGTGTGATCTCAAGATTATGGCAACGATTCCAGCAGACAGGAAACGTGTCCAGGCGCTACAATACGGGACGTCCACAGTGCACAACACCACAAGAAGAGGGCCACGGAGTACTGCAGGTAGCCTTCCTCGGGACCTTACCGCAGCCACTGGAACAGTTGTCTCCAGACACACAGTCTACAGACGACTCAACGGACATGGTTTATTTGGCCGGAGACCTGCAAGGTGCATTCCAATGACCCCTGGTCACAGAAGAGCCCCTAAAGCCTGGTGTCAAGAACGCAGTACATTGTCATTGGAACAGTGGTCCCAGGTTATGTTCACGGACGAGTCCAGGTATCGTCATAACAGTAATTCTTACCAAGTTTTCACCTGGCGTGAACCAGGGACCAGGTACCAACCTCTTAATGTCCTTGTATGGTAGAGGTCTGATGGTGTGGGGTGGGATTATGATTGGTGCACGTACACCCCCGCATGTCTTTGACAGAAGAACTATAACAGGTCGGGTGTATCGGGACGTCATTTTGCACCAGTATGTCCGGCTTTTCAGGAGTGCAGTGGGTCCCACTTTCCTCCTGATGGATGATAACTCACTGTCCCACCGAGCTGTCATTGTGGAGGAGTACCTTGAAATAGAAGATATCAGGCGAATGGAGTGGCCTGCCTGTTCTCCAGACCTAAGGTCCATCAAGCACGTCTGGGATGTTCTCGGTCGACGTATCGCTGCACCTCTTCAAACCCCTAGGGCACTTCAGGAGCTCCGACAGGCACTGGTGCAAGAATGGGAGGCTATACCCAGCAGCTGCTCGACCACCTGATCCAGAGTATGCCAACACGTTGTGCAGCCTGTGTACGTGAGCATGATGATCATATCCCATACTGATGTCGGGGTTTATGCGCAGGAAACAGTGGCGTTTTCTAGCACATGTGTTTCGGGACGGTTTTCTCAACTTATCACCATACCGTGGACTTACAGATCTGTGTCGTGTGTGTTACCTATGTGCCTACGCTATTAGCGCTAGTTTTGTGTAGTGCCACGTTGTGTGGCACCACGTTCTGCAATTATACTTAATTTATGAGCATGAGTGTATATACACTGATGCGCCAAAAGATTAGGGCACCTAATTGACAAGCATGCTGGTCTGTCTTCGGAATGCAATAAGTGATTCTGAATGGCACATGTTCGATCAGTTCTTGGCAGCTTTCTACAGATATGTGGCTCCATGTGTCTGCGCACAGGTCACGCAGTTCCCGTAAATTGGTGATTTTTGGCAGTGTAGCTGGCGCCTGGAAGCTTCCCAGATGTGTTCCATGGGGTTCTGATCAGGTGACTTTTTGGTGGCCGAGACAACAATGTCTATATCTTATCATGCTCCTCAAACCACCGCAACACGATTCTGCCATTGTGACACGGATAATTATCATGAAGCAGGTAGTCGGCAATAACATTCAAGTAGTCCACAACTGCCAAAGTGCCTTCAGTTCCCATCACACGGCCACGGAAGCCCAGCTAAATGTCTTCCACATCATCATAACGCCGCCAACGGCCTGCGATGGTGGCGCGGTACTTGTTTTGAGCAGCCGTTCGCCTCGACGACGGCGTATACTTACACGACCATCGACCTAGTGTGTCAGGAACCATGATTCACCCAAACAGTCAATACGTTTCCTCTGATCGAAGGTCCTCTATAACACCCCGTGCCTCATGGAATCGTAGCCCATGTTCAACAATGTGCGCTAGACGGTGTTCTCAGAACTACCTGTGCTTGCATCAGCATTGCACTCTATCGTCTGATCTTGCACAGACTGCTGCCTACTCTGTTTTACAAAATTTGCCTCAGACCCACCACGTTGTGTGACGATGATGATGACGACAATGCTTTGTGGGGCGCTCAACATCGTGGTCAACAGGGCCCCTACAAGTTCCAAATCTTTCCATTTCCAGTCTCAGCACTTCCCGAATGATGATGAGAAGATGAGGACAACACCCAGTCCTCGGAAAGAGAAAATCCCCGAGCCAGCCGGGAATCGAACCCGGGACTTCGCGATCCAAAGGTAGCAACGCTAGCCGCTAGACCACGAGCTGCGGACTTTTGTGAGGAGGCGTGGACGTGCAACAGCTTGTCGCTTACTCGCCGTTTCACCGTCCTTCACCCACTTCCCATAGACTCTCACAATGGAAGGCGAACAGCCGACGAGATGCTCGTTTCCAGCAGCTGGTGCATAACAATCTGACCGTTGTCAAAGTCTATTATGCCAGCGGATTTCCACGTTTGCGGCCTTATCGTCGCTACTATGATTCCCCCATTCGTGTCTGCTGCGCTTGTACACTTTCCTTGCTGAGTCACGCGCTCGCAACACCAGGCGGCAATCCATCTCGCGATGGGTAATGACCATCCGTGTATTTGCGCTCTTATTGTTGATACTATGTACGGTACGGTAATAGCATAAAGTTCGTAACAAACCAGGAGTTACGTAATTCTTTACTAGTTTTCACTTTGTTTCCACGACAATCAGTTTTATATTGTGATTCGTTTTAATCTAGTATTTGGTCATAAAAGTTACCGACTTTATGCTAATACCACACCTACAGCCTTCAGTTGCAGCCATCAGAGCACAGATACGTTCACACAGTACTTCGCCGGGCCTGTTGAATTGACGAGTTACTACGTAACGAATCGAAGTGCGCGTGGTTCTGTATCGAAAAATTTGTTAGTTCTCGGAATGAACTTTTCACTTTGCAGAGGAGTGTATGCTAACGTGAAACTTCCTGGCAGATTAAAACTGCGTGCCGGTCTGGCACTCGAAGCCGGGACCTTTGTCTTTTGCGGGCAAGGGCTCTATCGACCGACATACCCAAGCACGCCTCGCGGCCCACTCACAGCTTTACTTCCCTCAGAATGTCATCTCTACCTTCCAAATTTGAGGGACGTTCTGCAAAACTTACGAGACTAGCACTCCAGGAAGAAAGGATATTGAGGAGACATGGCTTAGCCACAGCCTAAGATAGCTACCCGAAAATAATTTTTCACTCTGCACAGCGTGCGCGCTGTAGAGCACTTGGTAAAGATCCCAGATTCGAATCCCGGTCCGGCACATAGTTTTAATCTGCCAGTCAATTTCAATTTCTAAATTGTTTCCTGGTCTTTTGCCACCAATTTTTTCTTTCTATTTAAACAGACCATATGATGATTATTGCCTAATACGTGGAAATCGGCAAGCGACCTGAGACAGGAAAATACAATAACGTTATTTAGATACCTTCATTGCTGGACTGGAAGGGGAAGGGAGAGCTGCAGCTGCCCTCCGGCCAATGCGATTGCTGGGTCGCGTTCCTGAGGATTTATTCCTATGGGTTTCCATTTATCCGGTGTACTAAATTCTAGAACAGGAACTAGTTGGCAGAGTCCAAGCAGGCGGTCTTATTTAATCAAGTTGGTCCATTGTAAGTTCGCAGTATTTTTGTTTTGTATGTCGGTGTTCCGGTTGGTAGATCACTATTGCTTTTTGAGTCTACATATTGTCATTTTCACATTTGTAGACGGTGAGTGGAGTTGTGGGTGCTAGTAAATAAAGTGCCAGGGGAGAAATCGGAACATTTCCGGCGTTATTCTTCTCTTTGAGTTCAACGGACGGGTGACAGCAGCGACTGTTGGCGAGAAATGGTGTCTGTATGCTAGCATAAGGAAAAGAAAGGAATGGTTGAGCCGAAACGAAGCAGCAACTCCCCACACAAAGATCTGCTCGTATCCACACATGATAATGTTATGCATTTTGTGAAACAGCGACTTTGGGTGTATTACGAATTGCTTCCCCGAGGTGTAACCATCACTGCAGACATTTATTGTCAACAAAGAGGCGTCTTGTAGACGTAATCCAAGATCAACGACCAGGAAGACTGCGTGAAATGATAGTATTCCACGCTAGCGACTGCCCGCATCTCTTCGACAAAGAAAGGCTATACAGGAGTTGTTTGGGAAGTCATTCCGCAGCCACATTGTTCACCTGGTCATGTGCCCACAGATTTTCACCTTCTCCGCTTTCTATCGAATAACCTTCACGGAACTTTCTTTCCGAACATGCGTCGTCCAGTTCTTAGCCTCAAAACCTCGTAGTTTGTACAGTCGGGAAATCGACAAATTACCCCAGCGTTGGCAGACTGTTGAAAATAGCCATGGATTTGGAACCACAGTGCAAATTAGACAAGTTTCAGCTACACAAATCATTAACAAAGGTGAAACCAGCCGTAAGGACACAAAAATTCAAAGACGAGCTCTTTGGATTTATAATCTGTCATTTTCTCACTGAATCACCGAGCCACACAAGGATCTCCTTCCATTTGTACTATTCTGGCGCTACGGGACTGGGGTATCAAATCATCTGTATTGCTCCGTCCGGCAACCACAGCAAAGGTTTCCCAGGGGCAGAGGAGAATGCCGTGCTCCACGGCGGCTCCAAATAAGCGCGGCTGGGGAAAGCTGTGGCGGCGGCGGCAGCGGCGCGTCGCCATGGCGACCGGAGATCAATAGCCGCCGCCTCTGGCAGCCAGCGCGGCGCGACGCGGCCGTCTCCTCTCTCACAGCACGTCGCCCTGCCCAACACGCCCACAACACCGTCGCGTCATCTCCTTTCGGGCAGAATGGATTTTTTAAGGCAATGTGATATTAATTACATAATCCTTATGTCAGACGGACTGGGTCCGCCAGCAAAAGTGGTAATGATACAGGAGACCAAAAACAAGAAACCTAGAAGGTACGAGTGTTCACTGTCACCTCCGATACCGTGCACGCACCGAAATAGTTACGTTACACACCGACATTTTACTCGCTTACAATTCGGCAGACGGCTGCACATACACTAATATACCAAAAGTCGTGGAATAGCGATATGCACTTACACAGATGGCGGTACTATCGCGTACACAAGGTGTGAAAGGGCACTGCATCGACGGAACTATAGTGATTCATGTCGAAAGGTGCCCGACGTGATTTTATGGCACGATGGGAATTAAGAGACTTTGAACGCGGAATTGTAGGTCGAGCTAGACGCCTAGGTCATTCAGTTTAGGAAATCTAGCGAATTCAATATGCCGCGATCCACAGTGTCAAGAGTGTGCCGAGGATACCAAATTTCAGGCATTACCTCTCACCACGAACAACGCGGTGGCCGACGGCCTTCACTTAACGACCGAGAGCAGAGGCGTTTGCGTAGAGACGTTAGAGCCAACAGACAAGCGACAGTGCACGAAATAAGCGCAGAAATCATTGTGGGACGTACGACGAACGTATCCGTTAGGACAGTGTGGCAATATCTGCTTTCAATGGGATACGGCAGCAGACGACCGACGCAAATGCCTTTGCTAACAGCACGACATCGCTTGTAGCGCGTCTCGTGGGCTCGTGACCATATCAGTTGGGCCCTAGACGACTGGAAAACCCTGCCCTGGTCTCATGAGTCCCGATTTCAGTTGGTAAGAGCTGATGGTAGGATTCGAGTATTGCGCAGACACCATCACGAAGGCACTTTGCAAGCTGGTGTGGCCCCGTAATAATGTGAGCAGTGTTTACATGGAATGCACAGGGTCCTCTGGTACAACCAAACCGATCATTGACTGGGAATGGTTACGTTCGGTTACTTTCAGACCACCACCAGTCATTCATGGATTTCATGTTCCCAAACAACGATGGAAGTTTTCTGGATGACAATGTACCATGTCACCAGGCCACAGTTGTTTACGACTTGTTTGAAGAACATTCTGGACAATTCGAGCGAATGATTTGGCCATCCTGATCGCCCGATATAAATCCCATCGAACACATATGGAACATAATCGAGAAGTCAGGACGTTCACAAAATCCTGCACTCGCAAAACTTCGCAATTATCAACGGCTATAGAGGCATCATGGCTCTATATCTCTGAAGGGGTCTTCCAAAGACTTGAAAGCCAAAGCGCGTCTAGTTTCTGCTCTAAGCCAGGCAAAAGGAGGTCCGACTCGATATTAGGAGATATATCATGACTTTTGTCATCTCAGCGTATACTGAAAAGAGCTATGAGCGACGAAAAGGGTGCTCGATCTGGGAGTGGCTTATCAAGGGCAGGAAAATACTATGATACGGTTCACAGACGGTTTATCAGCGATAGTGAAATCTTATGAGTAGGTAGGCCGCGTCATAGTCTTCTTCCTCTGCAGGAATCTTCTTCAAGAGTCGACTGGTGTTTTTCGATTGCTGAACACTCTGTCATAGGAGGAGGTCACTGGAATCGTGAAGAAAATCCCAGCAAGAGGAGCGAAACGTCGAGTATTGAAGACGTTTGAAGAGGAATATGACACGGCCTTACGATTCAGGTATTTTACTTGCAATGACGACGGCCACGAAAACCTGGAGACTGATATAGCTGCAATCGCCCGAAGGGAACAGCAACCGAGTCGGGTGATTAATGAAACAAAGCCAAATTGAATTTCTATAAAAAAGGAACGGTTGCAAACATCAGAAACTGTGTCATGAGACCTGAAAAAGATTTCATGACAAGTTGTTTGGATCACAGTTCTCAGTGGCTGCGGTACGTGGACAGTGAGGAAATAAAATGGTTAGGCACTTCTTTAATGTGATGTGATGTTGAAGGAGACTGTTGATCATCATCAGAAGGATTGATCGAGTAAAAAATGAAGCTGACGTTTGAAAAATTCTAATAAATAACGTAACTAAACGAAGAGAGAAAAGGGCTGGCCACATAATGCATGATTCCTTGATGAAAATAACAGTTGAAATGATGATCCACGGAGAGAATCATACGGGCAGGCCTGGATGTACGTACGAAAGGAAGATTGTTGAATATGTAGGATGCAATAATTATGTTGCAATGAAGGTGACAGCAAACCAGAGAAATGGTTGTAATAGCCTCCCCTAACTCTTACTAAAATGAGAACTTGCGTTTCAGATTCCTGTCTGGCAGTGACTCAGGCATCAGCTTCCTCTTATACTCTCAGATGTCGTTAACTTTGATCTCTCGCTTAATAACTTGTGTTTGTGATCAAACTACTAACAGAAAATAACAAAGGAAATGACAAAGCTATGTACTAGGAGTCTTAGACTCAAATGAACAGGTATTCATATAAAACCCTCGGATACCTGTAGTGTGACACTACAGTTGTTTCATAATATGGTCAAGTTGTAATTGTTTACAGTTATTGGATTCAGAAAAAATCCTTTATTAGTCAAGATTGCAATTTATTATTTTTATTGATTATAAGTTTCGGCTCAAGTTGTTGGCCATCTTTGTATCTGTAATTGCACAGAAAACTGTCTATAAGGTGCTACGGTCGCACGTTCGAATCCAGCCTCAGGGAATGGATGTGTGTGATGTCCTTAGATTAGTTAGGTTTACGTAGTTATAAGTCTAGGGGACTGATGATCTCCGATATTAAGTCCCAAAGTGCTTAGGGCCATTTAAAACATTTTTGTCTATAAGGAAAAATGGAACATTACGACGTATTTCCATGTCCATACATAACGCAGAAGGTTTGAAAAGCATGAACACCCTCTGCTGCTTCGGATGACGTTCAAATTTCATCAAATGGTTTTGAAAGGTCCCTAGTCTTTCCGACCGGTATATCAGAAAAAAAAAAACTGCAGTCAGGCTCCACTCCAAATAGGTTAGATCACGTTCAACAGGGGTTGCAGCTCCACGACGTCCATTGGAGAAGGGATGAACTGTCTGGAGGGGCCACAGAGGTGGGGTTGATGGGGTGTCAACAGTGTCAAGAGGTTTTCAAGAACGTCATTCTGTTGCACATCGCACTGAAAAGTGTAGCTCTCGACCGTAATAAATGTGCAAATGAACGCCACAAGGGAAGGGGTGGTTCCTTTTCGTATCAGTTCTGAGCGATGGTGTCTTTGAAATGTCTTCCTCGGCCACTCATAAGAAAATTAAGTGATTTCAACGCTGGGCGTCGCAGTTCAGACGCCCATCACAGTGGCGTTATGAGAGGGGTGAGATGTGAGAAATGGGAGAAGTGACGACCTTCCAATCGTGTGATACGTCCACAGTGGCGCGAGGCAGTATAGTGGTTAAATTCGGTGGCAACGTGACATCATTAACCTTCCTTACATCTCGCAACCCTGAACTTCCAGGCTTTGGCCTTTTTTACGCATATGTTGACACCATACTGTTCGATGCTTCGCCGAGACCGAGTGGACGCCCCAGGGCGCAGTATTACCGAGGAAGGATGTACACACCTTTGAGCAAGATTACAGACTGTGAGTCGCAGTGATGGAAAATGACGGGATTTTAAAAAAAAAAATTGGCCCTCTAATACTTTTGCGCAGTGTATATTCATGAAAATGGCGTACCTTTCATGATCAATCTGTGTCTTCTGTAGCTGTTCTGGAAAAACCATTCTAGGACACTGTCGTGCACTGAAATCTCCCAACGGCCAACTTCAGCTAGCAAATGTATCGCTGCTGTGTTTCAAATTCCTGCAAAGACTTTATTTTAACGGGAAATGCCATTTTAATAATAATTAGTAACTTTTTAATGTAACTATGTAAGGACTCAAAAAAGAACTTCCCTATACCTATTTATCGTCATTTATTACGGCTCGGTATTATTTAACACGTCTCGGTTGTCCTGCCTAAACGAATAGGCAAATTTGCACAGTTATTAGTTACTAATGCTTCTGAATTAATTTTTAACCATAAGAGTCCTACCCTGGTAGCTGAGTGGTCAGCGCGACGGAATGTCATACCTAACGGCCCATGTTCGATTCCTTGCTGGGTCGGAGATTTTCTACGCTGAGGGACTCGGTGTTGTGTTGTCCTTATCATCATTTCATCCCCATCGACACGCAAGTCGATGAAGTAGCGTCAACTCAAAAGATTTGCACCAGGCTTACGGTCTACCCGACGGTAAGATCTAGTCACACGGCATTTCCATTTTCTTTAATATAAGTTATTAAAATGTTTTAACCCTCCCTTGAAGGTATGGCATCACAAAGTTGAGTCCAGGAAAAGTGTAAGACACGGTTGCTCACTGATAGTTTGTATACCGAAGTGCCAGTGATGGAAGGAATTTGTCACGGAGAGAATATCTGCATGGGAAAGTTAGGTAATGAAATAGTAGTGGTGACCGTAGCTAAACAGGAAAGAGTGAAATCGAAAATACTCTGATACATATGGTGTGCATATAAAGAAAAAGAACACTAAGCCATGAGGGTACACAGCAGGTGGACAAGCTAGATAGCTAAATTTTCAACTAGGGCAATACTCTCTAACAGCTGGACACATTTATTACCTAGCAAGTGAAATGGAAAAAGAAATAAGTGAGATACAAGAAAGCCCTACCATAGGTAACAAGGCAAGCACAAGGCAAAAGGGCTTTGTATAAAAAAACCAGTGGCTGATGAACAAATGTATAAATCCTAAGGTAAAAAAAGTTACATGAAAAGCTTTTTTTATTATCGAGTCAGAAACATACAATTTTACAGGATCCCTACACATCAATAATATATTGTACTTATATTACATGTGACCAGTACTTTCCCACCCCCAAGGCGCTTGGAGTGGCTTGCAGGAGATGAAACTTCGTGCACGATGTAGGGCACAAAAGGCACTGGAGCATGTGGCTTGTGGTTTGTTCTTGTCCACAATCACAGGACGTATCTTCTGTTATGAAGCCCCATCTCTTCAGGTTGTCTCTGGATCGTCCAACTCCTGATCGTAATCTGTTTAAAGATTTCCACACCAGCCAGCTCTCGCTGTGCCCAGGTGGTAGTTCTTCAGCTTCTGGCGTCCGCAGGTGAGGCGTCGACTTCTGCCATAATTCCAGCCTTGCCTTCTCTGGCGAAATGGTGAGTTTCTCGGATGTTCTCAGGAAGCTCTTTCGCGATCTCAGCCGTTGCTGTGGTGGATTATGTCCGTCCACTGGATGGGCACTGTCCTGTTCCACTTTCAGTCTCTACTTGTTGGCAGCCACTGTTCTGCGTACCCATGGTGGCGCTATTCCAGCCAGGCAGTAGAGCTTATCAGTTGGGGTAGGTCTTAAGCAACCTGTGATCAACATGCAGGTTTCGTTGAGAGCAATGTATACTTGTCTGGCGTGAGATGACGTGTACCAGACTGGAGAAGCATATTCAGCAGTAGAAAAGCACAGTGCCATTGCAGAACAGCGAATAGTGGATGTGATCCCCACTGTGTCCCCGCTAGTTTGCGAATTAGGTTGTTTCGAGCGGAGATTTTCATTTTTGTGTTCTTGCAGTGAGTTTTGAATGTCAGAGTTCTATCGAGAGTGACTCCCAAGTACTTAGGTGCGTGATGATGCTGGAGTTGGATGGCTGACCGTGCAATATGCAGCTCACGATTAGTTTCCCTGTTCCTTAAATGAAAGGCACACACTTGTGTCTTCGAAGGGTTTGGTCTGAGTTGGTTCCGACTGTAGTAGCTTGACAGTGTTCTCAGGTTTATATCCATTCTTTCAAAGCATGAGCTCTGCGTAGCAAGGGCTAGGTCATCTGCATATAAGAATCTCCTTGTGCCTGGGGTCAATGGCTGGTCGTTGGAATAAATGTTGAAGAGAAGTGGAGCCAAGACGCTTCCCTGATGTAGGCCGTTATTCTGCGCTCTCCAGCGACTGCGTTGTCCTTGAAATTCACACACATGAAAAGCTGTTCGGATCATAGATGCCTACAGATGTGAAACGTGTACAACGGAGAAAAACAGAAATGAAACTATTAGAAGCCTTTGAAATGTAGTGCTCAAGTGTCTGTAAGAAGCGATGATCGAATAAGTAACAAAGACTACCTCCAACTAGTCAACAAGGGAAAACGTCTAATAAAGAAAATAATTAAATGAAGACAGAATGGTTGGGCACACTATACACGAGTCGTTGCTGAAAATGGTCGATAAGGGGAAGGTGCACACAAAGAACCGTAGGTGTAGGCCTACAGATGATCATATAGGGCAGGTTATTAATGGAGTAGGATGCAACAAGATAGACAAATGGTGAACCGCATCAAACAACTGCAGAGTGATGACCGAAGGAACAACTACTACAATCTACGTCCCTGTCCCTTGCTTAGGGACTAAAATCACACTCTTCTCTGCCATCGTACCGTTTCTCTTTGGTTCCTCTAGTGCAGCACAGCCCACTAGCACTACCGCTCGGGAGGAATGCCAGATGTGCTGGATCGCAACAGGCCGTGACAGGAACGCTGTCATAATTAGCGGCCTCGCTCTGTACTCCGCGGAACGTAGAAATTTCCGCCGACTGTCTCCGTTGATTGTCCTCCTTAGTCTGTGACTAATAACGTCCCAACCTCCCTCTTCGCCAGTGAACGGTTGCTGCCCGGAGAAAGCAGACAATGTCGGGGCCGTGCACCAAAACCGTCTCTGTACCTGACATCTAGTTTCCACCTCCAGAATTAGCGAGTGGCATTATTCCTCATGTCCTGATGCACCGAACCAACACGTCCTGTGCAGTGCACCATATTTTCAACTGCCCTCAAATAAGAGGACAGTTGAAAATATTTTCTTTTTTTAGATAGATAAAGCAGGAATAACACAATGGGGTGTAGGGCTTTACATCAGGAAAGAAATGAAACCCAGCGTAGTTGCAGTAAAGTATGTAAACGAACGACTGATGTGCATAGATTTGACAGTGTCTAGCAAGAAAAATCAGGATTGTGTTAGGATATTCGCATTGTGAAGGGACAGATCAAGATAAGATGGATAGTTTTTATGAGGCACTCAGTGATTTAGTTGTTAGAGTAAAGGACGAGGACAGTGTTCTGCTCATGAGTGATTTTAATGCCAGGATTGGAAATCGAACAGAAGGGTATGAAAAGTTTATGGGTAAATTTGGAGAGGATATGGAGGCAAACAGGAACGGGAAACAACTCTTGGATTTCTGTGCCAGTATGGGCTTAGTAATCACAAACTCCTTTTTTAAACATAAGAACATTCACCGGTATACTTGGGAAGGCAGGGGAACCAGATATGTCATTGACTATACAATAACAGATCACGAATTCAGGAAGGCTGTGAGGGACACACGTGTATTCAGGGGATTCTTTGATGACACTGATCATTATTTAATCTGCAGTGAAATTGGGATTGTGAGGCCGAAAGTGCAGGAGGTCAGGTCCATATGTAGGAGGATAAGAGTGGAGAAACTTCAGGGTAAGGAAATCAGGCACAAGTACATAACAGCGGTTTCAGAAAGGTACCAGTTAGTCGAATGTAGTCAATTACAGTCATAGGAAAAGGAATGGACAAGGTACAGGGACACAGCACTGGAAGTGGCTAAAGAATGTCTTAGAACAGTAGTGTGTAAAGGTAGGATGAAGCAAACAGCTTGGTGGAATGACACAGTCAAGGCAGCCTGTAAAAGGAAAAAGAAGGCATATCAAAAATGGCTACATACTAGAACTCAGGTAGACAGAGAAAGTTATGTTGAAGAAAGAAACAAGGCCAAACAGATAATTGCAGCATCCAAGAAGAAATCTTGGGAAGACTCTGGAAACAGGTTGGAGACTATGGGAAAACTGCTGGAAAACCATTCTGGAGTGTAATTAGCAGTCTTCGAAAGGGAGGTAAGAAGGAAATGACAAGTATTTTGGACAGGTCAGGAAAACTGCTGGTGAATCCTGTGGATGCCTTGGGCAGATGGAGGGAATATTTTGAAGAGTTGCTCAATGTAGGTGAAAATACGATCAGCAATGTTTCAGATTTCGAGGTAGAATGGGATAGGAATGATGATGGAAATAGGATCACATTTAAGGAAGTGGAGAAAATGGTCAATAGTTTGCAGTGCAATAAAGCAGCTGGAGTGGATGAAATTAAGTCGGAACTCATCAAATACAGTGGAATGTCAGGTCTTAAATGGCTACACAGGATAATTGAAATGGCCTGGGAGTCAGGACAGGTTCCATGAGACTGGACAAAGGCAGTAATCACACCAATTTTTAAACATGGAAACAGAATAGATTGTAACAACTAAAGAGGTATCTCTTTAATCAGCTTTGTGGGTAAAATCTTCTCAGGTATTGTTGAAAGGAAAGTGCGAGTATTAGTTGAGGACCAATTGGATGAAAATCAGTGTGGGTTTAGGCCTCTTAGAGGTTGTCAGGACCAGATCTTTAGCTTACGGCAAATAATGGAGAAGTGTTATGAGTGGAACAGGGAATTTTATCTATGCTTTATAGATCTAGGAAAGGCATATGACCGGGTTCCTAGGACAGAGGCTCACCATTAAAGCCGTGTGCAACTTGTTACCCCACGCAAGAAAATTAACGTACATCTGTACAGTAAACGCCGAGTTCTCTCTTATTTTATCCGAAAACACAATCCACTGATAGGCTGGGCACCTGTCTTAACAAACCACAAGCAAAGGAAATACTCTGCACGCACAGCATCACACACTCTACCTCATATCTGTCTGTATCTGCGTTCGGTGCTGTATAGAATTGTGACAAGTGCTCCTTACCATGGCAGCTCAAGATGAACGGGAAATACAGTCCTACGACCTGTGGGTTCCGTTTAAACTTAATTATGCATATAGATAATATTAATTATTACTATTTTCTCTTGTTGCTCAGTGCCTGGTGCATGTCTTCCTATTGGACCCCAATTATCTAACCGGGGAAAGAGGACCTTCACGTTAACGATGAATCCGAAGCACGTTTGGCGACTTGTCAAGAGGTTGAGAGGTGAAGGCTGGGTCTAAACGAGGAGTGAACAGTCCGTGGTCGCACCGAAATCCGATCCCGCGACCTGTCTGATTTCAGGCACGCGCTTACCCTAGACAACCAGGCCGACATGTATGTAGACAGTTCATCTATCGATCTTCACGAGGGAGACAGAATATCCAAATGCCTCACATAAATGGCAGTATCCCGTTACTGTATTGACTTAGAAGCTTAAATTTGTAATTTCGCCAAGGCACCACAGACTTTAGTATCTGACATAAATTTCAATTTGATACCCATACCAGTTTCTGAGAAAAAGTGTCTTGACAGAGACAGAGAGAGAGAGAGAGAGAGAGAGAGAGAGAGAGAGAGAGAGAAGCGGACAACAAACTGGTCCTACACGGGTTCCGTTTACCGAGTGGCGTACGGAACGCTAAATTTAACCTTCTTTGTGTCAGTTTCTTCTAAAAGAAATTAATTTACTTCGTACTGGAGATAAAATATTAATGCTTACGTGAAAATTATTCACAATACGTTGTTAATATCAATACGCTCATTACTCTTAGCTGTGTATAAATACAAGATAATGCCTACAATGAAGAGAAAGAACCTGACAGTATGCGATGGTGAACATCTGCAGCGCGTCACATCGTTTAAACATTTTATCGTAAAACTAAGACGCTACACGAAACGGAACGATTATGTAAAATCTGTAGCAGGGAAGACGAATTGGAGACTTAGGTTTGTTGGAAGGATTCTGGGGAACCACAGTGTATCTCTAAAAGGAAGTAGCATACAACACGTTAGTACCTCTAGTTCTGGTAAACTGTTCCAGCGTTTCATCAAATACGCATGACAACAAACAAACGATTTAGAGAGGCACTGGTAGGATCGTAACAGATCGATGTAACAGAAATCCTCGAACTTCAATGAGAACCTTTGGAAGGAAGGCGCCGGCGCCGAGGTTTACACGAAACCTGTTGGTAAATTTAGGAACCGTTATTCGACGAAGACTGAGCGGCCATTCTGATGTATGCCTCGAGCAGTGATCGTTAGGGTGCCTACGGTGGTAGACAGCCATTTGCCCTCGCTGAATATGCGGATAGAATGGGTTAGAGAATCTATTATGACAGTACAAAGTACTCCACAAAACTTCACGGGTTGAGAGGGGATTACCAAACCGAGTCAAATTTTCTAAGGACTTGGTCGAACGAGCACACTTAAAGAGTAAGACGCTGCGCATCTTCTGGTCTGGATGCGTGCACTGATTCGGTTGGGAAGGGTGTCAAAACCATTGTATCCTCTGCTGTAACTGAGGCTTGATATCTTCAACATTACTGTTGGGGCCAACTTTACGTCCGAGCAGTTCCCACAAGTGTTCTGTCAGGGAAATATATAGGAATCTCCATGGCCATGATGGTACCTCAACACCAAGGGGTTCATAGAGACAGCTGATCTCAAAAGTTTGTGTATGTATTGCCCCGGCTAGTTAAGGACCATTCCCTACCGCGTGGGTCGGACATAAAACATCTCTGAATCACTTTGTGAATCTAGTCGTGTGAGCTAGCAGTTGGAAATTGATCGCTATTTTTCCAGAGATATTTCATACACTTTCAACCACGACGGATCCAAAGACAGGCTTGTATTTTTTTTTCTTTTTTTATTACTCTGGGGTAAGATATCAATTGAGTTCCAGTTTATTTTTACTAGTCGATTTTTACTAATTTGTTTCCCTGAGTAATTTGATTTAGTTACTTCAGCAGTCTATATACATTCGTTGAACCCAATTAAATCTGTCTGTACACAGGTTTCCTTCAATAACCCTTGAATGTTCACAGATATTATTGTCTATGTACTAGCTGATTATGGAATTTAGTAAACAATGGGAATGTCTCGTATATTTCTGTTTTATTGACAATTAAGTTCTTAAATTAATGGGAGATGGCACCGGGGGATCAATGAAAGGAGAGCTGATCCTAGTGTGTATTGTTTCGGTATGATAACAGTCAGTCAGTACTACTTTCCTTCGTGTACCTATCACCAAAGATATGCTTTTCCTATGAAACTGTCCTTTGCCATTAATGTCCGATAAATTATAAATATGTCTCTGGGCCTTACAATGTCTAAGCTTCTCAATTCTCACGACACGATATTAATTATGGGTTCGAATCCTTTCAACGTCTGTTCAGCACAAGTTTAATCTTTTAACGGGCACTATTTTTCACTTCTCGTTTATTAGCGGAATCACGTTGTCAACGAGCGACAAAGATAATAGTGTGATAAGGATTCGAACTTGCGACGGTAGCAGTCGCGTGGTTCCGGACTGAAGCGCGGCCAGCAGCACGAATGGTCACACGGTTGTTTGACCCTTAGGAGAGGGTCAAGGTAACGCTGAAAAACCCGTAACTGGCAGACACTAGAAAATAAGACGCCGACTAGTCCGAAAAAGCAATGTTATTCGTATAAAGTTCCTAGAACCAAATCAAATGAGGATTTACGAATGCGTATCGTTGCTGCAGGAACTGCAAAGACAAGATTAGACTAATTACACAGAGTACAGAGGTACTCACATTCAGTCGCCCCAAGCTCAATGCCCGAATGGAATGGGAAGAAACTTTATAGCACGAGGAACAATGGGAAGTATTCTCTTCCCCAGTGCACATCATAGTGGCTCGCAGGTAGGTCCCTGTTTATGATTTATTGATGTAAAAGGCGCCAAGCTGCACCGTTGTTCGGTATCCTCGTTAAACAATAGATACCACTATAACTGACAAGTCAGTCGAAGGTCGCTGGAAGGCAAGGCACACCACATCCGGTAGTAACATACCTAGTACAGCAATGCAGGAAGGAAGGAAGATTGGGGTTTACGTCCCATGACCTTTCTAAGAAACCGTCCCAGTACTTTGTCTCCAGCAATTTATGGAAATCACGGAAAACCAAAATCTGGATGGCCGGACGCGGATGTGAACCGTCGTCCTCCCGAATCTGAGTCTAGTTTGCTAGCTTTGCTGGATTCAAAACATTTTCTAGCCATGTATCATAGCTGTAAGTCTCCTCTGTTCTTGTAGACAGTTTACAGATTGTTATTCCGCTTATATACGTTGGCTTTTCTTTTTTACAATCAACAGGCTCCAGCAGCGAAACTACTTCAGTTTTCGTGACTTCGACCTTACGTAGCGATATCAGAATACGTCTGTAACATGCGTTTCTGTTTGGACACGGATCTATTCACGAAACGTTTTAGTAGCACGTAGTGCGACGGAGTCAGAGGAGTTTTTGCAGGCGCTGTACCTGCAGCTGTAACTTCCGCTACCGGCTGTGGAGCGTTCATCTGCAGGCCGGACATGAAAGGCGGGCGACGCGACTGGAGTTCCTAAAAACGGTCAGGCAGAGCGCCGACAGCACGCCCATTTCCGGCGGACTATCAGCCGTGTATATGGGAAGGGACTATTTAAAGCTGTCCGCCTGCCAGAACACGTGCGCGCTACTGACACACCACAACTCGCTGGTCGCGCTCCAACCGGCCACCCAATATACGCACGCTGCAAGCACTTCTGTAACCTACCGCTCCCCAGCTTCTCGCATCACACACTTTGCATTAACTTATTGCCTGATAAGGATTTTAGCTCTAGAAGGAATGTTATACTCATTAAGACGGCACAATTCACAGCCGAAACAGAGAGACATTCTCTGATATGGAAATTAAACACTGAAATATTTTTCCCATAGTTTGCAAGATCTTCTGTAAAGTCGGTAGAAATTTTTCTTAGGAACAAATACATGTAACTTAGGGCGCGTGACAAAAGAGAACTGAACAAGTCTAGAGCAATATGAAGCAGAAAAATTTGTCTGGAACAACAGAATACTGGTACAAAAATTAATATTTACAACGAAAGAGTACGGAGGTAAAATAGATATTATTAAGACAAGAAAAATTAAAACCGTTAAGAATGCAAACGGGCACTACACTGATGTAATATTCTACAATCTTTATTATTTATTTCACAAACCAACTTTCGGCTGTTACACCATCACCAGGTACAAAGATAAATATGTGATGTAGTGCAATTTTGTTGGATCAATTATTTTGAATTAGAATGAACTAGAACATCTACACAGCATTTCTACGGACGAACATGTTAATGCAATGCAATGCAATCAATACCTGCCAAGTGGCAGCTTTCGATTATTTGGGAAGAATAATAACGAAAGATCTAAGGTGACACCAACAGGTCAAAGCACGAATTGCTGTAGCTAAGGAGCTTTCAATAGAAATGGGAAGTTAATATGTGGAAACCTAATAAAGAGATCAGGAAAAAGCAAATCAAACTTTTTATCTCGAATTTGGTGATCTATGGAGTTTAAGCATGGAGACTGGAACGAGATCGGAAGCATCAGACGTGGGTGCGGAGGGGGATGAAAAAGATTAGTTGGATAGAGACAGTGACTGATTAAGAGGTGCTGGAAAAAATGGAAAGAGAAGAAGAGTACCAGAAGTTATAAGAAAAAGAAGAAATTACTTTGTTAGAAGCGGCGGCGGGATTTTTTACTGGTGAATACATTCGAAAGATTACTGTGTGAGAAACGAATGAATGGAAGAAGAGACAAAATGGCGGACGGGGAAGCTACGTGGGAGTGAGAGAGCAGCACAAGGCAGGACACTGAAAGCGACCGTGTGAAGACGGGCCTTGGGACAGAACACAACAATAAATGCGTGTTAATGAGTAAGGGGACGTCAGTGACTGGGATCAGTGTCAGCCCGCAAATATTTGAGTGTTTCTGTTCAGGCCTATTTAAAGTGGAAAAATCATATCTCCCATTGTTGATCGTCGACATTTTGAGTATACGAAGCAATGACGAGAGTAGTTGAACAAAATCCATAAACCTGGATGCGAGAAGCATTCGGCAGACTCACATTTATTAGGAAAATCCGAAGTCACGCATGAAAGAGGCCGCTTACACGCTCTTTGTTCGACTATTCTCGTCATGGCTTCGTTTAGTTAGTGTGAGAGTGTCGTATAAATGTCAACGAACTGTAGTGGAGGATGTTACATGAAACATGCTGAGCACTACTACAGAGGGCCTTACATACTTCTAAGCGCATACACTCCAAAATAAGTTAGTACACACATTGCTTCCTGGAACACACATCTCTCATAATGACTGGAATCAGAGAAATTTGGGCCCATGCAGAAGGGTACTTACAATCATTCTTCCCGCGTACTATCTGCGAATGGAATGGGAAGTGTGACATTGTCACGTACCCTTGTAAATAGTTGTCAACGCTTATTGCATGAAAGGTGACGGAGTGTCTTTATTATCAAAATGGCGTAATGAATGATTGCCTATACTAGTAGAGGTTGGAACGCCAGAGTAAATGAAAGGAGAGGCGTAACTCGAGCCCTGGGTGGAAAAGCTCGCACAGGTGTGTTGATCCTGCTTCACCCAAGAAGTTCCAAGACGGACGGTCTGGGCACGTGAGCGCGGAAGCACAATGCAGTGGCGGCCGGAAGGATAACCGGATAATACATCGGAAGACCCTGAAAATCTTAGACGCAGCAGAGAGGAACGAGGAAGCGTTACCTTGGAAATCGCAGGCTGGATTATTTCCGATGATTTTTACTCTAAAAAGCACCATTGTATTGAGTATAGGTATTTCCTCGCAAACTTTCAGCGCTGGACGACAAAAGACTAAAATATGGTTGGTCGGCGTTCGGAAGCATCTGTAGAGAGGGAGAATATTCCGTGGTTTCGGGGAGATGATTCGCCTTCTGAGTTAAGAGGGAGGGAAGCCGAGCTTTGCTGGGAAGCCAGCAGTGGAGAGAAGAGATCTTCTGTTTTGAGCGCCCATGCTGGATGGTCGCTCAGTATCAGTTTTTGTTGGTACAGAGGAACTTGCTGTCTTTGCTCACAGGGGATTTTATACTTAGAACAGTTATGCACTGTACTGTTGCGAACTTGTACGATTCTGGACTTTGCCTCCGGGTTGGGAGTCGTCGCTGAGTACGTGGCGTTCAGTGATCGAGAGCACTACTTCTGCCTATACTCACGTTGAGACGTTATCTAAACTCCGTCCTTGTTTTTGGGAGTTCGCGTTTCTCGTCTGTAGAACACAGGGTGGAGAAGACACTATTAGTTTATACTAATCAAATGACCTTCTTGGGGCGTCCTAGTGTTTGAATGTTTTTAAAAATATATTTTGTGGCTCGAATTCTTCCGTCGTCGCAGACGTGTACGAGAACCATCACTCCGACGCACCGGACGCAGTACATATGATGATATTGCAAACTGCTTCGGCTTATTGGGCCTATAAAGCTAAACAGCTGTGATTACGTAGATTTTATTTCCACTGAAGCTGCACACCACTGTAGATCATCTTTGAAAGTAGTGTCTTCTAGTGTTTGATACGTAGATGCCGTCAGTCGTATCGCGTTATTTACATTAGATCGAATGGCCAGAAAGGAGCATATTTGGGCAATTGATCAATCGTATTAGTTAGGAAATTCATTTGTATCCCTTTATGTTCAAATGGCACTAAGCACAATGCGACTTAACATCTGGGGTCATCAGTCTCCTAAACTTAGAACTACTTAAACCAAACTAGCCAAAGGACATCACACACATTCATGCTAAAAGCAGGATTCGAACCTGCGACCGTAGCAGCCACGCGTTTCCGGACTGAAGCGCCTAGAATCGCTCGGCCACAGCACCCGGCCTTTTATGTCCATTGGACATTGATTATATAAACATTTGTAATATAACGGGGTTTTAATCTACAATGAATGTATAAGCGGAAACAGCATTTATCATTTGGTAGTTACTAGTTCCCTTATCTTTCATTTATGTTTACGTTGTAATTTATTGGTTAAAGTGCAAGAAGGAGATAATCACCATTAAGAGATCCTAGTCAAATAGGGCAAAATCTTCATTTTAGCGTTCAGTATTTCCGTTGCGCACATTCATTTTACACCCGCCTGGGGAAGCATCTTGGGGGTGTGAGGGAACTGGGAAGTGCCGCATGATACCGGTACAATAAGCAGCCCTCTGCCACACACCGTACGATGGCTGAGGAGTACAGATGAACATGTGTATGTACGAATGGTCCTGCAAGACAGCACCAACCACTAAAAAATTGTAGTTGGCAGAAAAAGGTGGTTTACCCGATGCGTAGTTTACGATACTGCAGTGCCTGTGCTGCTAAGAAGAATGACGCAACTTTCCTTCCTTCGGACACGTATGCATGTCCGAAGTAACAGGCACAGCGGCGATTACATCCCTAATGAAATACGTGAAATATATTCGCATTTGCGAACACGAACAACCAGCAGTTGTATGCGCGAATGACGACAAAATTTGTGCCGGATAAGGACTCGAACCCGGATTTCCCGCTTTAAGCAAGTGGTCGCCTTACCGAGTTTGGCTATCGGTGCACGACTCATGCCCACCCCCAAAGTTCCGTATGTCGTCGTCCCTGCGTCATGACCTGTTCTCGTACACATATTATGTAATTCCCGTAAGGGGGAGAACTTTTTTTTTAAATTAAAAGTCGCTGCTTGGTATTGTCGGATAAATACGATACTGCAGTGCCATTGTTGTTAAGACGAACGATGGCTCCTTCGGACATGCAACTCAGGCACCACGATATCGTATTTATCCGGCGATACAAGGCAGCGACTTTCAGTACAATGTTCTCCCTCGTACGGGAATTACATGGGCATAAGAAGACAGATTATGACGCAGGAACGACGACGTATGGAAATTTAGGGCGTGGCTGTGGTTCATGCACTGGTAGCCAAAGAGTCTAAGGTGGCCGCTCGCGTTAAGCGGGAAACCCGGGTTCGTGTCCCGGTCCGGCACAAATTTTAACTGTCGTCATTCCCTTACGTAGCTGATGGTTGTTCGTATTTGCAACTGAGAAGTTTCATTGCTAGCAATAACACAAAAACCAATCATTGTTAAATGATGGTGTAACACAGGGGTAGTCAATCTTTTTTATCTATCGCCCACTTTTGGGTTTATGTTAGCAGTACAATTACCTAACCGCCCACATGTTCCACAGCAATGATGATACATAACGTACAGAAGTAACGTAACTTTATAAAGCAGAGTTACAGCAACATAAAGTGTATAATAATAATTACTTTACTGTACGTCAATTTTTTTAAGAAAATCAAATGAAAATGTTTAACACCCCAACAGTCTACTGTCCACCATGAAAGCAGGAATGCCCATTAGTGGGTGGTAGGGACCAGGTAGCCTACCGCTGGTGTAACGTATCACTTCCTTCTCGCCCTTGGGTTCTGTCTCGGTATGGTAATCGCCTTAGCCAGTTTCCGGCAGCAGGGGGGGGGAGAGAGTTTTTTGTTCGGACTAAAGAAGATCCACTGGATTTTCCCTACTCCTCCTAAATGAGTACACCTTTGTAGCGGACTAGGCTGGCTTACAGGGAGAGAAATTTCCCCGTGATGGCCGTCGTAGAAAAGGTTCTAAAAATCCTGCCTTCTGGCAGCGCCTTGGAGAAGCTCTGTAAGCGGGAGCAGGAATTGGCCACTGAGAACTCCGACGCTCTGCTTATTACTGGCTGTGGCTGAATAGTCTGCAAGTTAAATAATTTCATGGAGCGGTTTTGGAACTTCTGAAATCGTGGAGTCGGCTGGCAGCCTTCCTGGTATTTAAGGGGCAAGTCGTGGGCCGTTTGGCCGAGCGGTTCTAGGCGCTTCAGTCTGGAACCACGAGACCGCTACGGTCGCAGGTTCGAATCCTGCCTCGGGCATGGATGTTTGTGATGTCCTTAGGTTAGTTAAGTTTAAGTAGTTCTAGGTTCTAGGGGACTGATGACCTCAGATGTTAAGTCCTGTAGTGCTCAAAGCCATTTGAACCATTTGAACCGTGGGCCATTTGGGGAGGAGTTGTGTTTTAAAATGGTGGTCATTTCGGAGTTCGGGAGTCAGTGGTGGTAGGTGATCAACGACATTACTTTTCCGGCACGGAAGGCTTAAAAACCCTTCCCTTGCACGGTCGTCTGATTCTGTTTGGGTAGTTCTCCGTTTTTCTCTCTGAGTCTTTCAGCTAGTGGGTGTGTACTTGTCCGATCAAAAGAGATCTCAGAGCAGAGCGTAGACCCTTTAGCTTGCTGGAGGTGACGATAAATAAAATGGTTCAAATGGCTCTGAGCACTATGGGACTCAACATCTTTGGTCATCAGTCCCCTAGAACTTAGAACTACTTAAACCTAACTAACCTAAGGACATCACATAACACCCAGCCATCACGAGGCAGAGTAAATTCCCTGACCCCGTCGGGAATCGAACCCGGGAACCCGGGCGTGGGAAGCGAGAACGCTACCGCACGACCACGAGATGCAGGCTATAAATAAAATGACGGACCTGGCTAGGTTTACTTCGTGCCGATAACTATTTTTTGTTTTCGCGCAAATTTGAGTGTGGTTTTTCAAAGGTTTTCCTTTACTGACACTGAATTGGATTGCTGTGTTCTTGTTTGCAGATCATCGACGAAATTTGTTAATGTCCAGTTGACGGCGGTGCATGGGCTGTTAGCGGAAAACATATATCAGTCTAGTAGTCGGATCTCTGAGTCTTTCCTGAAGGTAGCTAGCTACAGGTCTTCTACTCGTAATTATTGATTTTTGAGTTGTGAACTTTTAACCTGTCTCACGAGTCAAAACGGTGCTGGCAACACCTATTTAGACTGACGTTACTCGTGTAACAGTGTAGCATATTAATTCGGGTGCGCACGTTCCGTATTAAATCTGAGGAGCAGTAAGTCGCGCGATATGTCTCGCGCACCGCACACCGCCGAGGGAGCGTGGATTCTGAGAGTGACCCCGCGGAAGCTTCGAGTGTTGATGAAAGGAACGTCACAGAGGGATGCTTGGCTTAACAATCTGGATAATTTGCGCAGGACTCATGAAATCGTTGACTAAGGTGCAGTGCTTCGCGAAGCGTGTCGGCAGTTCATTTTTTTTTTCGTAGGCTCAGAGTTAAGGTCTGTGCTTACTGACAAAGTAGCAATTCAAAGCCAGGGTAATAAGTCACAGTTACGTTTCTGTTACGCAAAAGGAGCCACTACAAAGAACTTCTTGTATTTTTGCCTTCGGGTGAGTTGATTTGTGTGATGTGTACGTTGTAGAGTTTACGGCAAGCTGCCGAAGTCTGTAGACGGCTGAATATAGACTTTTGGGCTTCATGAGAATGACAATTGTAGATCCAGCGCATACTAACATGCGGCAAGCGTCTAAAACCCATTTTGCACGAGCGACCTTTCGGTCAAAATCGACTGCTCATGCGGGCGTGTGCGTCATATGTCAGTAAGCATAACGCAAGTCAAATGAAAACGAGACAGGTGGAAAAAACTTGGATGCGTGTGAGTATGTCTCGCGCACTCAGGGTTCCTACAAACTTAATTATATACACAGACAGTTCATTCAGTTCGAGAATCTAATATCTCTACGATTTCTGCTGTTATCGACATTGACACTGGCAAGATGCCGGACCAAGGGATTCCAAGAATTTCGAGAATATTTCAATTTTGAGTTTGAAGCCGGAAACAATGACAAAAGAAATATTTGTTCTTCGTATAATTACAAATAAACAATTCACTGGTTCTTTTTCCTTTACCTGTACTGTGAAACCTTTCTTCTAGCAAAAATTTCATGACTAGATTAACTGGAAGCACCCTACAGGTTTTTATGAGTGGCGAGTATCAAAATATGTGACATAGATGGCCATATCTTTTGATTACCCAGCCTTAAAAGCTTCACTTCCTTTATATCACCCAGGGGCCGTAGAGTTTAATATGAGACACAAATTTCAACATGATACATCTACCAGTTCCTCAGAGAAAAGGTTTTGAACAGTCAGGTAGACAGGCAACAAAGTCATCCTATAAGGGTTCCGTTTTTACAGACAGGCACGGAACACTAAAAGATAAGTAAACTTTATTATTTCAAAAGTAATCGGTATAATTATGAACATATTTATCCCACTGTGAGAGAAGGCGGTCAGTGCCTTCATGGAAAAAGTTTGCGGTTGTCTAGGAAACAAAGCTTGTTGCCATGCGTGCACCAATTCGTGTGAAGTACATCGACGGCCACGAATGTCGTTATTCAGGACTTCAAAAATATGGAGAATGCTTGGGGAGATATCATAACGGTATGAAGGAAGTGTGAGAGCTTCCCAGAGAAACTTCTGCAGCCTAGTCGAAACAACCTCGGCAACTCGTGTGATATCTCCCTACGCGATTTACACATTCTTGTAGCCCTGAGGACATACATTATGGCCGTCGATTTGCTTCGGACGAAAAGGTCCACGCCTGAGTGCAATTGTGTTTCCGTAGATAACCGCAAATATTGTACCCGGAAGGCATTTACTCTTATCTAACAGAGGGATAAACGTTGTAACTGTTATGGCCATTACTTTAGAAATAATAAACAGCTTAAATACTTAATCACCTGCGCCACCCTTTCTACCGAAAATTATAAGGTAACAAATTCAAAATTTGATGCTTAGCTGCTGAGTTACAAAAGAAGCATACTGTTAAAGCATATCAAGGCCGGATTAGAGAGAACATCACCATCTACATTGCATAGTGAGTGGCAGAGAGCACTGGGTTTTTTTGTTCACGATCCCTACGCGAGGTCTGCCACTGTGGCAGCCCTAGAACCTAGAACTACTTAAACCTAACTAACCTAAGGACATCACACACATCCATGCGCGAGGCAGGATTCAAACCTGCGACCGTAGCAGTCGCGCGGCTCCGGACTGCGCGCCTAGAACCGCGAGACCACCACGGCCGGCGCTTAATGGTCGCACGGTCTTCAAACGAATACAGGTTCTCTAAATTTGCCCAGCACGGTTTCGCGAGATCAACGCCTACTTTCTCCCCGAGAATTTCTAATACATTTTTATCCGGGATATACCGACCTCTTCCCATTTTAACAGAGAGTCTCTGAAATCATCCTGCCTTTCTTGTCGTGCCCACTTGATAAGGACTCCAAACACTACAACAATGCTCTAGAATCGGTCGCATTGGAGAAACCGCGCAAACACTGACTCAGTTTGAGTCGCTTAAACTCGCCTCCTGTTCCTGTTGAGGAACTTTTCAGTCCAGTTCCGAGATTAAATTTGAAAGCTAGGGAACCTTTCGAAAATCTCGGCCGACACAGGGGGCGGTGGAATCAAATGATTCAAATGGCTCTAAGAACTATGGGACTTAACATCTGAGGTCATCAATCCCCTAGAACTTAGAATTACTTAAATCTAACTAATCTAAGGACATCACACACATTCATGCCCGAGGCAGGATTCGAACCTGCGACCGTAGCAGCAGCGCGGTTTCGGACTGAAGCGTCTAGAACCGCTCGGGCCGGTGGAATTTTTTAATTTATTTATACGACTATGTTGTCCACTGTCCCGAAAAAAAAGAACAAATAATTTTGTGTGTGTGTGTGTGTGTGTGTGTGTGTGTGTGAGGGGATTCTCCCCACTTGAGTTAATAGCCCCAGAACAAATTTGTTTCTGGTCACCAAAAAGACAGCGGGCTCTTGTGCGTTATCTGAAAGCCCGAGGGCAAAGCAAACTTATTTTTGTCCCGAAGGTCAAGGGAGCTGGACGGCAGTGGCGCTACTGCAGCCGTCCCCTTTCTGAAGGCAGAATGCACAATGAGCGTGAGGTGGGCCGCCTGAAAGGGCCGAGAGCACGCCGTAATGACGTATTCAGAGCGGCGAGGCAGGGTAGGCGCCTGCTAACTGCCCCGGCTCTCAGCATCCGAAGCGCCACTGCCTGCTAATGAGCCCGGCGCTCCTTGTAGGCGCTCTTCCCGCTTTCTATAACGTCACGTCAGGGCAGGCTATCGCATTCCTTCCTGGCTATCCCGGCACATTCCACTAAGGCTGTCTTCCGGTGTAACGCTGCCAAGAGAACGCTGGTATGCGAGGCAATTAGATCGCTTCTTCTTGTTTGCATCCCAGTGCGTTATAACTTACACTACGAGGGCAAGAGTGGCTGACAGCGCCTCGAACATGCTCATTATAAGTTAAGAAGAAATGGAGAATGGTGTTTAACGTCCCGCGACGAAGACGTCAACACAGACGTAAACAAGCTCGGACAGGAGAAAGATGAGTAAGGGAATCTGCCGCACCGTTTTCACAGGTTTCATATCACCAGTGGGCAAATGGGCTTCGGAAAACCTACATTTGAACCTCTGTCCTCCCGAATGAGAGTCCGATGTCTTTACACTGGGCCACGTCGCTCGGGAAAGAGAGAGAAAGAGTAGTATTTCATTGCTGACTGGAAGATCTCGAGCCGTAAGTTTCAGACGCCTTATCAGAACGGGTTTTCTTCCTTAGCGCATCACGGTGCCTACCCTCGAGACGTGTGCCAGTTGTGTGTTAAGTGTATCAGTTGATCAAAAACATCCGGACATTAGTGGACATTTATATGGGTTATCAGCCGGCCGCGGTGGCCGAGCGGTTCTAGGCGCTTCAAGTAAGGAACCGAGCGACTGCTACGGTCGCAGGTTCGAATCCTGCCTCGGGAATGGATGTGTGTGATGTCTTTAGGTTAGTTAGGTTTAAGTAGTTTAAAGTTCTAGGGGACTGATGACCTCAGATGTTAAGTCCCATAGTGCTCAGAGCCATTTGAACCATTTTTATATAGGTTATTGTCGATCCTTCGCCTTTGTGACGGCTCGATCTTTGAAGTGGATAATTTCAACGAAGTGTGAATGTCTGAAGGCATCGCAGCCGATTCTTCCTCAAGAAGCGAAACCAGAGATGGTAGTGATTTTGGAAGCTGGGGGTCTCGAGCGAAGTCTACGTTCTAATTCGCCCCAAACGAGTTCCACTGAGTTCAGGTCGGGACTCTGGGCAGGCTAGTTCATTTAAGAAATCTTGCTGTCCATTGCCTCGCAGATGCTTCATGACAGGGTGCATTGTCATGCTGATACAAGCAATCACACTGGTCGAACTGTTCCTCTACTGTAAGTAGTACACAATGCTGTAAAATGTATTCATATCCTTCAGCATTTATCATTTTCTTAAGCGCAATAAGACGACCACGCCCTAGTGACGGAAAGCACCCCCATACCGGAAACTACCACCTCTGTACTTCACTTTTCGCAGTACACAGATAACACGCAACGTTTTTCAGGTATTCGCCAACCCCAAAACCTTCCATCGCATTATCATAGGGTATAGCTTAATTCAGCACTCCAAATCACTCGTTTCCTGGCTTAACACTGTCTACAGAAATGTGTGCTTTATAAAGAGCTGGTCGATCATTGCGCCCCATTTTATTAACTCCCGACGCACAGTCATTATGCTTGGTGGAATGCTAGTGACACTTTGGAACTCACGAATGATTCGTCGAATAGATTTCATGCGATTCTCTAAAACCATTCTCCGCGATGCTCGACGGTCCCTGTCAGTCTCCCAGATCTTTGTTAAGCTGTGGTTGTTCCTTCGGGTTTCCACTTCACAGTCACGTCATTAACAGTTGGCTCGGACGTCATTAGAAGGTGTGATATCTGTGATGGGTTTGTTACCCCGGGGATATCCAATAAGAAGCCCACGTTCGAAATCACTGAGCTCTCCTGATCGACCTGTCTGGTGTTACCGCTTTTCTAATGACAACACAATACTGCGCCGAGTTTTGAAATTAATACCGGACATTGATGTAAAGTCAGGCGATCAGGATTTTTATGCCTCTGCCTCTCCACCCTTTGCCAGCCAAATATTGACGGTAAAAATTTCTTCTATCACAACGATTCAAACTGGCTATCTCCAAGTCGACCGCCACCGCACAGGAATGCGATAGCTACCTCGGCTACGCAGGTGGGTACCTCAATGAGGCATTTAGAGACGGAGCAGGACAAGCTCTGTTAAGGGAATAATTAGGAAAGGGAACCGATAAACCTTTTTTCGAAGGAATCAGCTAGGCATCTGCCTAAAGCGACTTTGGGAAACTGCATGTTAGGGAAATTGTACACACCGCCATCTGTAGACTTGAACCAGCAATTGTGCCTAGTAAAACTCACGTACTGTAGATCGGCCGCGGCTCGTATATTCGTTTCGAAGACACCATTACTGTGTATCAATATATTATACGTAATTTTAAAGTGTACCAATTAAAACGGCGCCAACCCCTGACATCAATTAACCGGTTTTGCACTGCAATATCCAAGTCTTCTTTCATCAGTGCTGCATGTTCTCTCGTGTGTATCTGAGGCTTTGTGATATAAAACAATACAAAACCATCATTCAGTCAGTTACGTTTCTTTTTTTTATCGTCAACAACGCATTTCTTAGGTTTGCATCCACATTTCAAGGGGATAGGGTTGATTTTTGTGTCTGTTTTTCAGCCTTGATACAGTAAATCATGTGTCCTTAAGATTCTTCCTGTCGCTTTTCAATAAAAGCACTGAAGTCGAGTAATAAAATAGCGTTACATTATTTACAAAGAATTTCGCTTAAGAGTCGTCAGCCAACGTCCCAAACACTGCACTATCGGACGCATGCCCTACAACGTTACATTTCTAATAATCGTACGATTGAACTGATGATAGAAAGAAATTATGATGTGCGACAGCCGGTTTATTTGCAGAAGCAATAAATTCAGTGTCACGGTGGGGGTATCATTTTTAACCCCGCTGGCAGAGATTAACGTAAACACGGCCGTTCCTTCACACACGCTTCTTTTTTAACCTCCATGACCCCACTGACTTTTGTTAGTCTTGTATCATGCAAATAATAATCCAAGCAATTTCCCCGTGCTCGCTGAAGTGACGGGTCGATAACCAAAGGGTCAAAGCTCTGATGCGCCGGAAACAAGGGTGAGAGTTTGGCCTCTAGGTCCGTCGTCCCTATCACATCACGGGCAACGGCTATGGATGATTCCGACCACGTAAACAACCAGAATACCCGTAATACTACATTTTATATTGAATCTTCTAAGTCAGCTACTAACAGGTTCATTATATTTCGTAAAATAGACCCACTTCGGTGGTATAAAACAATTAGCACCTAACTTGGAAAATTCTTAATTAAGCCTCATCCGTGAGTAGATTCTCTTCTTTTGTTTACAAGTTATATAGCAATGAATACACGACGAAATATTCACGCCTCTCTATATGGAGGAGACGAAGTCTTTACTAAAACGAAACACCGATGCTACGAGTTTTGATTTACCACCTGGAAATAGTACACACTATATATATATAGTGGTCCATTGATGCCGGCCGGGGTGGCCGAGCGGCTCTAGGCGCTACAGTCCGGAACCGCGCGACCGCTACGGTCGAAGGTTCGAATCCTGCCTCGGGCATGGATGTGTGTGATATCCTTAGGTTAGTTAGGTTTAAGTAGTTGTAAATTGTAGGGGACTGATGACCTCAGATGTTAAGTCCCATAGTGCTCAGAGCCATTTGGTCCATTGATCGTGACCGGGCCAAATATCTCACGAAATAAGCGTCAAACGAAAAAAACTACAAAGAACGAAACTTGTCTAGCTTGAAGGGGGAAACCAGATGGCACTATGCTTGGCCCGCTAGATGGCGCTGCCATAGGTCAAACGGATATCAACCGCTTTTTTTAAAAATAGGAACCCCCATTTTTATTACATAATCGTGTAGTAAGTAAATAAATATGAATGGTTTAGTTGGATCATATTTTTCGCTTTGTGATAGATGGCGCTGTAATAGTCACAAACATATGGCACACAATTTTAGACGAACAGTTGGTAACAGGTAGATTTTTTACATTAAAATACAGAATGTAGGTACGTTGGAACATTTTATTTCGGTTGTAAAAAATGTGATATATGTACCTTCGTGAACTTCTCATTTCTGAGAACGCATGCTGTTACAGCGTGATTACCTGTAAATACCACATTAATGCAATAAATGCTCAAAATGATGATGTCCGTCAACCTCAATGCATTTGGCAATAGGTGTAACGACATTCCTCTCAACAGCGAGTAGTTCGCCTTCCGTAATGTTGCACACGCATTCACAATGCGCTGACGCATGTTGTCAGGCGTTGTCGGTGGACCACGATAGCAAATATCCTTCAACTTTTCCCACAGAAAGAAATCCGGGGACGACAGATCCGGTGAACGTGCGGGCCATGGTATGGTGCTTCGACGACCAATCCACCTTAACGAAATATGCTATTCAATACCGCTTTAACCGTACGCGAACTATGTGCCGGACATCCATCATGTTAGAAGTACATCGCCAGTCTGTCATGCAGTGCAACATCTTGTAGTAACATCGGTAGAACATTAAGTAGGAAATCAGCTTACCTTGCACCATTTAGATTGCCATCGATAAAATGGGGGCCAATTATCCTCCCTCCATAATGCCACACCATACATTAAATCCGCCAAGGTCGCTGATGTTCCACTTGTTGCACCCAATGTGGATTCTCCGTTGCCCAATAGCGCATATTACGCCGGTTTTAGTTACCGCTGTTGGTGAATGACGCTTCATCGCTAAATAGAACACGTGCAAAAAATCTGTCATCGTCCAGTAATTTCTCTTGTGCCCAGTGGCAGAACTGTAAACGACGTTCAAAGTCGTCGCCATGCAATTTCTGGTGCATAGAAATATGGTACGGGTGCAATCGATGTTGATGTAGCAGTCTCAACACCGACGTCTTTGAGATTCCCGATTCTCGCGCAATTTGTTTGCTACTGATGTGCGGATTAGCAGCAGCTGAAACACCTAACTTGGACATCATTTTTTGTTGCAGGTCATGGTAGACGTTTCACAAGTGGCTCAACACTTCCTGTTTCCTTAAATAACGTAACTATCCGGCGAACGGTCCGCACACTTGGATGATATCGTCCAAGATACCGAGCAGCATACATAGCACACGCCCGTTGGGCATTTTGTTCACAATAGCCATACATCAACACGATATCGACCTTTTCCGCAATTGGTAAACGGTCCATTTTAACACGGGTATTTATGTATCACGAAACAAATACCGTCCGCACTGACGGAATGTTACGTGATATCACGTACTTATATGTGAGATCCTCGAGGTGGTCAGAAAACAAATATGCATTTATAGAACAACTAATGCTCTAATGTCCCTTCCACATATCATAAGAAAAATTGTTTTGGAGAATGCGAAATAAGTTAAAAGTCTGAAACGTAATTTCTGTTCGAATGAATGCAAAACAGTCAGAAATCAGTACACGCGACTTACTTTATTGAAGAGGTTCATACGACACATTACATAATAAGGTAATTATGAGTTGATCTGTTGCTAAGCTGACTAGGGCGCATGAAAAGTCATACAGCCGGTGAAGAATGACTTCACAGATCACAAAATATGCATGACACGATTCGGAATTACTTCGATCTCCAGAAACCCCAGTGCAAAGGTAGCACAAGGACAAGAGCGTTATCAGTTGTGTTCGTAATATGACAGAGATAGTTGTCATCTTATGTTACCTACGTAAATGGTAACGTTCTTCTCTTTGTGGTACTTTTGCACTTAAATTTCTGAAGATGCAAATAATTTCGAAACGCCCTATACACACTTTCTGATCAATAAAGTCATTCACCACTGTATGACTTTTTATGAAATTTAGCGAGCTTAAGGTCCGTTGCCCAAGGCGCGATAGTGGCTTGCGGCAGCGACAGACGCCCCCATGCTCGCTTAGGTATACGGCGACGCGACAGAATTCCGTGCACAATCGCGTCTGCTTCCCAAGGCGCGGCCCAGACGCGCAGCTGTGACACCAGCGGCAACGGGTGTAGAGAAGTGCGGCCAAACTGAATCTGTCTTTGAACTACTTAGATATTTTACTACAAGAAGAAAATAACATGGTAATATCGTGGCTCCTAAACATCATGAAGAAGAAGAAGATTAATAGCATTTTTGTGGTACATGACAGTGAAGGATGTTGTAACATTTTGATTATCAAGCACCTTGTAAACGAAGACATCAAATTCTGACTTTATTTTAGGTTACTTTGCGCATATTTTGTACCTTGCAGGAAAAAAATGCAACCTGTTCAAGAAACCCAACAGTTCAGCTGAAAAACAAGCACTGACGCATATTGTATACTGTAATACACGAATTTTCGGCTAAAAGTACAAAAATAATTTTTCTCTCTGTCACAATTCTAATAGTTCAACAATTCAACAACATCATGGAACGTTAAGTAAGTCCTCACTTATTATTAAGAACGAATTCTTCAAGACGGTAACTGAACCCCCTTCGGCTACATGCTGTCACATTTCTAATTTAAGGTAAAAACAGTGAAGCGTTTGGAAACAGAGCTATTCATTAACACTCTTGCATATCATTTAGGTAATAACTTTCGCATAGTACTGAATAACTGTGATAAAAGTTCTTATTTACTTAATATGAATTGTATTAATTAAAGTGGCAACCTGCTTTTAAGAAATTAATTTGGAAAATTTAGTAATTTTTTGAGTTTTATGTCCATCACTTAATTCCTAAATTCCATACGCTGTTTCGACTCAACTAAAATAGTGCACCCATGCTCTGTAGAAATAAACTTTTCTATTCAGTCGTAAGCGCCTCTAGGTGTTTTATTTTCAATTCCGCAGGTACTTTCTCTTTTTCAGTCTTTTTTTTTCTTTTTCTTCGAGCAGGACATACATCTTGTCCTCATCTTCTACCTTTTTCGTAAATTTGTGCCACTAGGATCAAGACCACACATTTAACGAGCTTTTATCTCTTATCACAGGCTTTCCCAGGTTAAGTGATATGGATACAACTTCTGTATTGTCCCTGGAATCAGTCGCAATGTATGGAAAAATACTGTCGGTATTTTCTTCCGAGTGGAAGTCAAATATTGGAGACAGAGCTACAACAAAGTATTTCCTGTTTTAGTTCATCAAATGTATGAATACACTGTTTGCAGAAAGTTTAGGGACACATCTAAATTTCCTTGAATCCAAATGTGTCATCTAAGTAACACTATTTTAGTTAATGTTTCACTTGATTTCATTAGAGATCTGTGTTACGAGTTTACAGTTAAAATTTCACTTCTCTAGTTCTAACACTTTTGGAGACTTCAAGGTTTTCCGTTTTGTCAACAGTGCTAAAAAATTAGGTTTTTTCGACTAAAATGTTTTCTTTCTTTAAAACTGCTAGTTACACTGCTATTAAAGTTTAGATGCCACTTTTTTACACCAAAAGAATCACAAAAATAATAACACAACATGGAAAAAAATCCTACTGGTTTGGTTACCTCAGCAGAATTGTGGAAGCAGTATCGTCGGCATCTGTCTACGGACTTTCTCCTGTTTATTTTTAGTTCCTTGAACAGAAAAACTTATGAAACAAACAAAGGAGTTTGCAATGAAATGGCAGTGTTGCAACAGTGACGGTGCTGGAACGACTCTTTAAATTTAGAGACGCTAATGCTGAGAGACTAACTGACAGAGTATTATTTTTGTGAGTGTTTCACTAGTGTTTTCATGGCGTAGACATGAAGCGACAACACTAGGTAGAACATCTCAGTCGCACAGCTCCCGTCGCAGCTGGCCACTTACCAGCCACTTACCAGAATGCCCGCTAACCTCCTACGTGACTGTAGGTCACACTTTTATGATGAGGTAACGTTAAAAAAATGTGCCAGTGGAAGAATTAGCCATTGATAAATTCTAAAGGTTCCTCTTAAACTGCTCGATGTTAGTAGCTGAAGGTTTTATGATTGTCAGAAAGTTATTGAAAATATGTGTCCCTAAATAATGAACATCTTTCTGAGCTCTAGTAAATGATTTCTAATGCACATTGCTGTTACTAGTATAGATACCGTGAACAAAGGAAAGAACGTTACGGTTGAACGTCCCGTAAACGACGAGGTCTTCAAAAACCGCAAAAGCTCGGTTTGGTGAAGGAAATCGGCAGTGCACCACATCGGTATTTGACTTAACCGATTTACAGGAACCACGGGAAACCAAAAAACAGGTACCCGGAAGGGGGTTTGAACAGTCGCTCAAACGAATAAAAGTTTGGTGTCTTACCACTCGACCACGTCGCTCGGCATCTTGAACAGAACTGTTGGCCCAGTTGTTGTTTATGGAGTTTCTTTGAGAGTAATCAGGTAGCAACAACGTTCTCATTAGAGGCGCAGAAGTCATATTTACTCTTGTCCTCGGATTAAAACGAAAAGTGCGATCGTCATCGAAACAATTTCCCGGTGTAGGAGTGCACGAAGTTCAAATACAATGTCCCCTTTAGTATTAACGCCATATGCGTTCAGCATGCTGCAACCCTATCGCCGGCCGGAGTGGCCGAGCGGTTCTAGGCGCTACAGTCTGGAACCGCGCGATCGCTACGGTTGCAGGTTCGAATCCTGCCTCGGGCATGGATGTGTGTGATGTCCTTAGGTTAGTTAGGTTTAAGTAGTTCTAAGTTCTAGGGGACTGGTGACCTCAGCAGTTAAGTCCCATAGTGCTCAGAGCCATTGAACCATTTTTTGCAACCCTATCGACTTGACGCCACTTCGGTGACTTGTGTGTCAATTATTCAAGTAACTCCTCAGTTGCCAGAATGAACTTCCACTCTGCATCGGAATGCGCGCAGTTTTGAAACTTCCTCGTAGATTAAAACTGTACGTTGGACAGTGGAGCCTTTCTCTTTCCCGTCAATTGCTCTACCGACTGAGCTATGCAGGAATCACTCACGACACGTTCGTTCTCACAGCCCTACTACCGCTCCTCATTTGGCCTCACTCCAGATGTTTCCACATGAGACGAATCCGACGGGGTCACCTGGAATGGAGACTCACTCCAGATCTTTCTACATGAGACTAATCCGAAGGAGTCACCTGGACTGGAAGCCGGGAGCCCTGCGTTGGCAGCCAGCAATGGAGGCGGGTTTCTCTTTACAGAACTTAATGGTGTATACACATCTGCAAGCCGAGCGGCTGAAGGTTTCAATGGTCGCAAGTGAATTTGCACCTTTTACGTGTGCCAAGTAGATCCTTTCTCGTACGGGAGGAAAAGCAGAAAAAACATGACAATGGATGCAGTGCATACGAGTATTTAGGAGATGCGTAGTAAACAAGATATTGGGCAACAGCAGGAAGCAGAGGAGCGGAGAAAGTTCGGTGCCTTCCTTCCCAGAGCGGGGTCATACGGCCAACCAACACAATGGCAGCCTTTAGCGCGTATCGCTGACCGCGCGGCCCTTACCGCCGGATGTAGCTTTTTTTCCGCACTGGGAACACTTCGTACGAAAGGTCCTGCGATACCAGCAAAACGTCTGAGTACCGAAATTTTGCTTACTTCTAAGTCAGCTAACAGCAGTGTTTAAGACGATACTTTTAAGTTTTAGCAACTGCTTTACGTGTCTAGTAAGTTACGTAGATCTGTACGGCAACGGTTATATACATGCTACCAATTACGGGCGACTAAGCAAAGCCTGGCAGAAACTATTATTTGCCTTAACAATCACTACAGTAAAAGTTCAGCATGTCTGAAGGGCTCTGATATTCTCTTCACTTGTATCTTCAATTATTCCACATAAGTGCGCCCACACCGGGCGGTATGTTTAATAATGACTTAATGTCGAATCTTCATTGCATTCGGGAGTATGTAGGTTCAAATCTGCGTCTGGATTTCCAGATTGAGGCTTCCCATGATCCCTAAACTGTTCCAGGCAAATGTCGGGCTGGTTCCTTTGAAAGAGCACGGACGATTTTCTTCCCCATCCTTGAAACATTCCGACCTTATGCTCTGTATCCTAATGACCTTGATATCCACGCCCCGCTGTTTCTTCCTTCGAATTTTCAATTGCAATAAATATTTATTAACGCCTATATGAAGAATGACTTGGCGTTTTGCTTGGTTGCAACATTTTCTGCAACTGGTCAAGCCGCAAACGCATTCACGAGGGCTAGCTAAAAGAATTATTGGAAAGGATTCTCAGTTAAACGAAGTAATTGCCGTCATTTTCGAGACTGGAAGTTTTCAAGCTATTTTATTCTCCGGTGTTAGTCGAGAAATCTAGAGACTGATATCTGTAAAAATACGTTTATTGTAAACTTACTTTTTAACAAAATGACTTTGGACTATTGTATTGTCAATATAATACTGTATGGAACTGCGGACCTAGAAACGACGACGAGATTTCGTCCCCGCCGTAGCCCTCAGTGGTTCACAACCCCCCAACAGACTACTGCAGACTACTCACCCCACCGCTGCCCCACATCAAACCCAGAGTTATTGTACGGTTCGGCCCCTGGTGGACCCCCCAGAAGAGTGTAACCTCAACGTTCGCGTGGTATAGTGATGGTGTACGCGTACGTCCATAAAGTGTTTGCGCAGCATTCACCTACATTGTGCAACTGAGGCAGAATAAGGGGAACCAGCCCGCATTCGCCGAGGCAGATGGAAAACCGCCTTAAAAACCATCCACAGACTGGTCGGCACACCGGACCTCGATACTAATCCCCGGGGTGGATTCGTGCCGGGCAGCGGTACGCCTTCCCGCCCAGAAAGAAGCACGATAGACCGCACGGCTAACCTGGCGGGCTACTTTGGACTATAGTTATTAAAGGTTGACAGTGTACATTTCATTCTAAATTTTACAATTAAAGAAAATGACATTGTGTACTTACAAACCATAATGTTAATTAAAATCTGCGATTTAAAGTGCTACGTAGTAAATTGTCTTTAAAACAAATTTCATGAGATTGGGGAAAAGAAATAATTGCAGTGTGACACATGCATCGAAATTTATCGATTGCCGGACAACTACGAAAACAACTGTACGCTTATTATATTAGCTAAGTTGCCATTGTGATGTCAAACGGTTAGTGTATGTTGAGGCAATAGCACAACATGATGTGTGTTTTAATTGTAAGGTATTTTATTAGTGACATGCTGGTGTCCCCTGCCACTTTTTATTACAAAGTGACGCAACATCACTCTCTGGCTTTCAATGTTGTAAAAAGCTTGTGTACTATGTGAACAAAAGTATACGGACACCCCCAACAACATACGTTTTTCATATTAGGTGCATTGTGCCGCCACCTGCTGCCAGGTACTTCATATCAGCGACCTCAGTAGTCATCAGACATCGTGAGAGAGAGCAGAATGGGACGCTCCGCGGATCCATGGGCTTCGAACGTGGTCAGGTGACTGGGTGTCACTTGTCTCATACGCATGTACGCGAGATTTCCACACTCGCTAGGTCCACTGTTTCCGATTTGGTAGTGAAGTGGAAACGTGAAGGGACATTTACAGCTCAAAAGCGAACGGGCCGACCTCGTCTGTTGACTGACAAGTGACCACCGGCAGTTGAAGAGGGTCGTAATGTGTATTGGCAGACATCTATCCAGACCATCACACAGGAATTGCAAACTGCATCAGAATACACAGCAAGTACTACGACAGTTAGGCGGGAGGTGAGAAAACTTTGATTTCATAGTCGATCGGCTGCTCATAAGCGTCACTTCACGCCAGTAAATGCCAAACGACGCCTCACTTGGTGTAAGGAGCGTAAACATTGGACGATTTAACCGTGGAAATACGTTGCGTGGAGCGACGAATCACGGTACACAACGAGGGGGATCCGATGGCAGGATGTGGGCATGAAGAATGCTCGGCGAACGTCATCTGTCAGCGTGTGTAGTACCAACAGTAAAATTCGGAGGCGGTGGTGTCATGGTATGGTCGTGTTTTTCATGGAGGGAGCTTGTACCCCTAGTTATTTTGCGTGGCACAATCACAGCACAGGCCTACAGTGACGTTTTAAGCACCTTCTTGCTTCCCACTGTTGAAGAGCAATCCGGGAATGGCGATTGGATCTTTCAATAAGATCGAGCAACTGTTCATAATGCACGGCCTGTGGCGGAGTGGTTACACGACAATAACATCCCTGTAATGGACCGGCCTGCACAGAGCCCTGACGTCCGCAGCTCGTGGTCGTGCGATAGCGTTCTCGCTTCCCGCGCCCGGGTTCCCGGGTTCGATTCCCGGCGGGGTCAGGGATTTTCTCTGCCTCGTGATGACTGGGTGTTGTGTGCTGTCCCTAGGTTAGTTAGGTTTAAGTAGTTCTAAGTTCTAGGGGACTAATGACCATAGACGTTAAGTCCCATAGTGCTCAGAGCCATTTGAACCATTTTTTGAAAGCCCTGACCTGAATCCTATAAAACACTTTTGGGATGTTTTGGAACGTCGGTTTCGCGCCAGGCCTCACCGACAGACATTGATACCTCTCCTCAGTGCACCACTCCGTGAAGAATGGGCTGCTTTTCCCCAAGAAACATTACAGCACCTGACTGAACGTATGCCTGCGAGGGTGGATGCTGTCATCAAGGCTAACGGTGGGCCAATACCTTATTGAATTCCAGCATTAGCGAAGGAGGGCGCCACGAACTTTTAAGTCATTTTCATCCAGGTGTCCGGATACTTTTGATCACGTAGTGTACATCTAATTATGTTACAAGGCACGTTCTAATGTTCCAGCAGCATACACAGTGACTGTATGGAATGTTCAAAATGTTCAAATGTGTGTGAAATCTTACGAGACTTAACTGCTAAGGTCATCAGTCCCTAAGCTTACACACTACTTAACCTAAATTTTCCTAAGGGCAAACACACACACCCGTGCCCGACGGAGGACTCGAACCTCCGCCGGGACCAGCCGTATAGTCCATGACTGCAGCGCCTAGACCGCTCGGCTAATCCCGCGCGACAACTGTATGGAATCGTGTACGTTTGAGCCACCTTCACTTGGTATGTTAGTTTTTGTAACTTTCAGATTCGAAGATGACAGAGTAGATCAGTTGAAACCGGTAGTACTAACATATAAAAATACGTGCCTCTATAGTGAAATGTTCATTTAGAGGGCGGGGGGGGGGGGGGGGGAGGCAAGATCCGCGAAGATCCCCCTTGGGTCGGCGCCTGGCGCTGAAGACGAGGCAGAATGTGAGCGACAGTATGGGAGGAGACAGGCCGGACAGTGCGAGCGGTCACGGCTGGCTGGGACCGGTTGTCCGGCAGGGCGAGCCACCCGCGGCCGCGGCCGCCGCCACCGCGCTACGCCGCTAAACCAGTTCCCTCCTCTTCCTCGCCTTATTTCCTCTCTCGGCGCCCGATCGCCCGCCGCCTTCCTGCCCCTCCGCGGCTCCGACACTGTCCAAACAAACACACACGTCGCTCCCATCACATCAATGTCTCAAACACGAAAGAAAAAGATCTTCTCTCTGCTTCCTTATCTCGAGGTCATTATTATAATCCGACCGTGGCCCTGAAACGTCAAATGTAGCTATCCTCGAGTCATTCTCGACATCTGTAAGGTCGATTCACACTCGATGGAACGGAACGTCAAAACATTTCACAACGCTTTTGAAATGGCGGCAATCATACAGGCGGCCAACCGGAAGGGACGCCGCCTACGTTAAGCTTAATCGGGAAGAAAGTATTGAGGTTAGTGGGAGGACGGGAGTGGGGGGTAGGGGTGGGAGAGGGGGAGGGGCAGGGTCGTCTGCTCGAATCCGAAGTCAACCTATTATTGCAGAAGTGGATTTTGCACTTTTGTTTCTTCTTAGTCCTTCATGCTCGTATAGCGTAAGGCGCAGCACACTGGCTTGCGAGACAGGAAGGTGAGCCAGATCCTGATCGAATTAACGTGGCGGATTAGTCAGAGTGGTTTTTAGGCGGATTCTCACGGTCGTTCAGGCAAAAGCTACGCTGAAACTTCCTGCCACATTAAAACTGTGTGCCGGACCGAGATTCGAACTCGGGACCTTTGCCTTTCGCGGGCATGTGCTCTACCAACTGAGCTACCCAAGCACGACTCACGCCCCGTCCACACAGCAATATCCTTTCTTTCAGGAGTGTTAGTTCTGCAAGGTTCGCAGGAGAGCTTCTGTAAAGTTTGGAAGGTAGGAGACGAGGTACTGGCAGAAGTAAGTCTGCACTGCCGTTTCATCTAGGGTGAATATACTACAGTTTGAAGCTGTCGTCGCATTCCGTTACGTTTATGTCCCGTGTCGTAAATTAGCCTACGCTAACGCTGCACATCAGCATACATTTCAGTTTTAACTATGCACACACGTTTTTATAAATTATGAAAAAATCATTAAAAAACAGTAACTCTGAAACCAGACGTATCCCACATTTGCCTTACGTGATTTAAAGGAAAAACGGTAAAATTAAATCTGGATGACGAGTAATGCCACTGCCTCACCAAGTTTCCAGCCGGGGCAGTTCGCAATCGTTAGATGGTTATATTTATTCAGCAGGACTCCACGTCTTTTTAAGCGAAACTATGACACCATAATTTTGAAGATATAATTTTTTTTATTTACAATGCGCAACACAGTTAAGGGTAACTTTTTCGAAACCCCATAATTGTCACCCATTGCGACGCAGAAGTTTGTCATTTGGCTACAAGGTGGTGACTGCAGTCCCCTTCTATAATATGGCGAAAGCGTGGCGTCCTTCGACGTCACCCTCCGGCTCGGCAAGGCTTGAAAAGCAAGGTGTCGGCACAGGTGAAAAACGTCGAGAACTCAGAACTTCATGTCACGTCTAACGTCGGTTAATGATCTCACAATGGCACTGAATTTTTTCACAATTCTCCTCAACGTCACTGTGGACGTGGCGCACGATGCGAAGGTTGTCACATCCCCTCTTACACACGTTTCACCCCTTCGTTTGACGCCTCTGCGATAGGGGTCAGCATCGCAGCACCCTGCGTTGACATCACGCGGAAGCATTTCACACACTCTGCCTCTCAGAATCGTGACACGGAAACGCCACACTGTCCTAGTACTTGCAGTGGATCCTGATGCAGTTTGGAATTCCTGTGTGATGGTATGGATAGACGTCTGCCTATTACACATTACGACCTTCTTCAACTGTCGGCGGTCTCTGTCAGCCAACATACGAGGTCGGCCTGTACGTTTTTGTTCTGTATGTGTTCTTTCACGCTTCCATTTCACTATCACATCGGAGACAGTGGACCTCGGAATTTTTAGGTGTGTGGAAATCTCGCTGACAGACGTATGACAGAAGTGACACCCAGTCACCTGACCACTTTCGAAGTCCTTGAGTTCCGCGGAGCGCCTCATTCTGCTCTCTGACGAAGTCTAATGAGTCCTGAGATCGCTGGTATTGAGTACCTGGCAGTAGGTGGCGCAGCACAATGCACCTAATATGAGAAATGTATGTTTTTGTGGATGTCCGGATACTTTTGATCACGTAGTGTATTTGTTCTTGAGCAAGGTGCGCGCGCGCGCGTGAAAGAGAGAAAGAGAGAGAGAGAGAGAGAGAGAGAGAGAGAGAGAGAGAGAGAGAGAGAGAGAGAGAGAGAGGACACACTTTGTACACCCTTTTCTTCAAAATATTCTGGAGATTGTCTTTAAAATTTGATTTAGACATGTTGCTTCATTGCGATTTGTGACATCGTCATTTACACACCATCCCGAACGTCCACTACTGAACACTGTCTGCTCGTAAGTGACTATTCGAACGTTCATCTGTTTTTACAGTCCAAGCCACCACAGCAGTTACTGTGCTGATGTTGCTTACACAACAAGAAAAAACTTGCACAGCTGGAGCACACCACTAACATAACTATCTTATAAAAGGCCACTGCAATATAAGAGTTGTTACATGAAAACATACCTTAACAACCATATACAACCTTGTATTCTAAATAAGTCCTCTTGTTTCAAGAAAAGTTTAAAAACCCATGAGCAACCAATACCTAGCAACGCTATCAGTATCTACACTTTTGTTCAGACAGTAACCAGGTGTTATTAAATCCTGGTGTCTGGTATCGACACTCTTTAAGAAACTGGAAGGGGAGCTACTGGAGTCGCCTGCTTTGTGCCTGAGCGGCTCAGAGCAGAGAGTAGGTGCAGCGGACAGTGGTAATCCGGGCTGTTTGGGATGTCCTGCGGGCTCGTCCCGTTTAGTGGACGTCACCGCGTCCTGCTGCTCTCCAGCAAACACGGGCGGACGTTCCCTATGGACAGGTTTCTCTTCCTCTGGGGATAACACTCTCACGGCGTCGCCTGCTTTCCCCGAGCACCGCTGAGCGTGCGTGCGCACAACGATTTAAACTCTAATTACCAGACGGCATTGCGTACACCGCCGATGTTTTCGACAGGAAACAGTGATCGTGTGAGACCCAACTCGCTTTATTTGTTCATGAGACCCAGAAAATATTAGATACAGGCTCCCAGATTGATGCCATTTTCCTTGACTTCCAGAAGGCGTTCGATACAATTCCGCACTGTCGCCTGATAAAGTAAGAGCATACGGAATATCAGATCAGCTGTGTGGCTGTATTGAAGAGTTTTTAGCAAACAGAACACATCATGTTGTTCTCAATGGAGGGACGTCTATAGACGTTAAAGTAACCTCTTGCGTGCCACAGGGGAGTGTTATGGGACCATTGCTTTTTACAATATATATATAAATGACCTAGAAGATAGTGTCTGAGGCTCCATGCGGCTTTTCGCGGATGGTGCTGTAGTATACAGAGAAGTTGCAGCATTAGCAAATTGTAGCGAAATGCAGGAAGATCTGCAGCGGATAGGCACTTGGTGTAGGGAGTGGCAACTGACCCTTAACATAGACAAATGTAATGTATTGCAAATACATAGAAAGAAGGATCCTTTATTTTATGATTATATGATAGCGGAACAAACACTGGTAGCAGTTACTTCTGTAAAATATCTGGGAGTATCCGTGCGGAACGATTTGAAGTGGAATGATCATATTTAATTAATTGTTGGTAAGGCGGGTACCAGGTTGAGATTCATTGGGAGAGTCCTTAGAAAATGTAGTCCATCAACAAAGGAAGTGACTTACAAAACACTCGTTCGACCTATTCTTGAGTATTGCTCATCAGTGTGGGATCCGTACCAGCTCGGGTTGACAGAGGAGATAGAGAAGATCCAAAGAAGAGCGGCGCGTTTCGTCACAGGGTTATTTGGTAAGCGTGATAGCGATACGGAGATGTTTAGCAAACTCAAGTGGCAGACTGTGCAAGAGAGGCGCTCTGTATCGCGGTGTAGCTTGCTGTCCAGGTTTCGAGAGGGTGCGTTTCTGGATGAGGTATCGAATATATTGCTTCCCCCTACTTATACCTCCCGAGGAGATAACGAATGTAAAATTAGAGAGATTCGAGCGCGCACGGAGGCTTTCCGGCAGTCGTTCTTCCGCGAACCATACGCGACCGAGGAAAGTGCCCTCCGCCACATACCGTTGGGTGGCTTGCGGAGTATAAATGTAGATGTAGATATTGCTCATAAATAACTGTCGCAGACTTTCATGTAAGTTACGGGCCAAAGACGTCAGCTTGCTTAGAAAAATACGGTATTACATATTGTGTCCTAGTCGGAAAACATCAACTTAATATATGGTGGCCGTTCTGAAATTTCGTGAGCAGTCCAAGTGAAATTCCAACAATACAATATAAAAGGACTACATTTACTGGACCATTGGAAAATACACACCTGGAAATTGAAATAAGAACACCGTGAATTCATTGTCCCAGGAAGGGGAAACTTTATTGACACATTCCTGGGGTCAGATGCATCACATGATCACACTGACAGAACCACAGGCACATAGACACAGGCAACAGAGCATGCACAATGTCGGCACTAGTACAGTGTATATCCACCTTTGGCAGCAATGCAGGCTGCTATTCTCCCATGGAGACGATCGTAGAGATGATGGATGTAGTCCTGTGGAACGGCTTGCCATGCCATTTCCACCTGGCGCCTCAGTTGGACCAGCGTTCGTGCTGGACGTGCAGACCGCGTGAGACGACGCTTCATCCAGTCCCAAACATGCTCAATGGGGGACAGATCCGGAGGTCTTGCTGGCCAGGGTAGTTGACTTACACCATCTAGAGCACGTTGGGTGGCACGGGATACATGCGGACGTGCATTGTTCTGTTGGAACAGCAAGTTCTCTTGCCGGTCTAGGAATGGTAGAACGATGGGTGCGATGACGGTTTGGATGTACCGTGCACTATTCAGTGTCCACTCGACGATCACCAGAGGTGTACGGCCAGTGTAGGAGATCGCTCCCCACACCATGATGCCGGGTGTTGGCCCTGTGTGCCTCGGTCGTATGCAGTCCTGATTGTGGCGCTCACCTGCACGGCGCCAAACACGCATACGACCATCATTGGCACCAAGGCAGAAGCGACTCTCATCGCTGAAGACGACACGTCTCCATTCGTCCCTCCATTCACGACTGTCGCGACACCACTGGAGGCGGGCTGCACGATGTTGGGGCGTGAGCGGAAGACGGCCTAACGGTGTGCGGCACCGTAGCCCAGCTTCATGGAGACGGTTGCGAATGGTCCTCGCCGATACCCCAGGAGCAACAGTATCCCTAATTTGCTGGGAAGTGGCGGTGCGGTCCCCTACGGCACTGCGTAGGATCCTACGGTCTTGGCGTGCATCCGTGCGTCGCTGCGGTCCGGTCCCAGGTCGACGGGCACGTGCACCTTCCGCCGACCACTGGCGACAACATCGATGTACTGTGGATACATTGAAAAACGAGAGAAGAGACTGTAGATTACGAAGATATACAGTAAAATAAAGCAGATAGTCTGGCAATGGGTTACTAGTGACTTCCAGTGTGACCCTCGCTGACTTCGCTCTGTATACTTTCTGCGAAATTCGCAACATGGGAGGCATTCAAAAGGAAGAAGGAAGGGATCTTCAGGGAGTGACCATATGCTGTGACTGGGGAAGGTAGATGAAGGAAGAGGAAAGAGCTGGCCACGTACTTCTCAAAGGAGCCATCCCCGTATTTAGCCTGCGAAGCACTCAGCGTAGCTTTCGAAAGCCCATAAGTTTATTCACATCACCTCTTTGTAGTACCGGTGTTTCACGTTATCCTTGGATCTTCCCGCTGTCGGTAGTAGCCTGTTCAACTCCCTCCAGTCCTTCACTGACTTTAAAGGGGGGAGGGGGTGGGAGTTCTTTTCCGATGGCTAATGTCCATCCGTGGACGTGACGTGACCCACCAACCACTCTGGGGGATCTACGCCGAATCGCCGTTGAGGAGTGAGACAATCTAGAGCAACAGTGCCTTGATGAACTTCTGGATAGAATGCAACGATGAATATAGGCTTGCATAATGCAAGAGGACTTGCTACTGCGTATTCGAGGTACCACTGTGTACAGCAATCTGGACCACCACCTCTGAAGGTCTCGCTGTATGCAATGTGTGGTTTTCATGAGCAATAAAAAGGACGGAAATGATGTTTATGTTGATCTCTATTCCAGTTTTCTGTACAGGTTTCGTAACTCTCAGGAAAGTGATGTAAAACTTTTTTTGCTGTGTGTATACGCAAAGCTGAACGTTATCCGTAATACGAGGGTGATCCGATAAGGCTGGTAAATTTCCGTGAAAGAATAGAACATTTTTGTTGCGCCTTAATAGTTGGTAGAAATTGCTGAGACTTAGGCACCTCAAGTGAGCGAGTGCACAATAACCAGCAAGAAGAATTGGCTACGAATAGGCTGCATGCGACGTGGGTATCGTGATTCCTCGCAGTCCACCAAAAGCGCATTAGGGACAACATTTCAACAGAATGTCTGGCTATGTTTAATTGCAAACTGCAAAACTGCTGCGCCGATTTGTGGCTGTCGATGAAACCTGGATCCATCATTCCACATCAGAGTCAAAACTGCAGCCGAAACAATGAACAAAGGCTGGTGAAAATGCACCGTAGAAGTCAAAGGCCATTTTGTCAGCTGGTAAGGGGACGACCACTGGTTTTTGTTTTTTTTTTTTTGTTTGAGTTTCCCAAGGAATAATATTAATAGGCTACTAAGAAAAGGCAGAACCGTAACTGGATCCTATTACACTTCATTGCTGGACCGTCTGAAATTCGCGTCGGCTGAGATAAGACTAGTTTTGGCGGGCAAAAAGTGCTCTCCCACCACGCCACTGCACCATCCCACACATTAGCGATAACAATCGCGAAAGTGCATGAACTGGGCTTTGAATTGGTTCCTCGTGAACTCTCTTCACCAGACTTAACCTCAAATGATTCCTTCCTGTTCCCTAACCTGAAAACTTGACTTACTGGGAAGAAATTTTCATCAAATGAGGAAGTGGTAGTTGCAGTCAACGCAGAGTACGACAGAACTAATTTTTCCAATGGAATGAAAAACCTGGAGGATCAATTGACCAAGTGTATATCCCTCAAAGGAGACTATGTCAGGAAGTAATCAAGTTGTTTACGAAACAAACATATTTCTCGCTTTCTTTTTACCGGACTTATCAAACCACTCACTTACACGGCAGTTTGGGTAGGTTTATTGATGGAGAAACGACCGATATGCACCTATGGATGCCCTGAATGCAATGAAGAATGGCACTATGACACTATGCTGAGCTGTTCCCTCAGCTACGTCGAACACATCACAATACTTTTGCATTACCTTGTGTTTCGTGTTGTAAGTTCTGGTGATTACTTATTACAGGCTTTTCCACAGCCTTGAAAGTACTTCCATAGTGAATAAACCATAATTACACTACTGGCCATTAAAATTGCTACACCACGAAGACTACGTGCTACAGACGCGAAATTTAACCGACAGAAAGAAGATTCTGTGATATGCGAATGATTAGCTTTTCAGAACATTCACACAAGGTTGGCGCCGGTAGCGACACTTACAACATGCTGACATGAGGAATGTTTCCAACCGATTTCTCATACACAAACAGCAGTTCACCGACGTTGCCTGGTGAAACGTTGTGATGCCTCGCGTAAGGAGGAGAAATGCGTACCAACACGTTTCCGATTTTGATAAAGGTCGCATTACTGTAGCCTATCGCGATTGCGGTTTATCGTACCGCGACATTGCTGCTCGCGTTGGTCGAGATCCAAAGACTGTTAGCAGAATATGGACTCGGTGGGTTCACGAGGGTAATACGGAACGCCGTGCTGGATCCCAACGGCCTCGTATCACTGGCAGTAGAGAGGACAGGCATCTTATCCGTATGGCTGTAACGGGTCGTGCAGCCACGTCTCGATCCCTGAGTCAACAGATGGGGACGTTTGCAAGACAACAACCATCTGCACCAACAGTTCGACGACGTTTACAGCAGCATGGACTATCAGCTCGGAGACCACGGCTGCGGTTACCCTTGACGCTGCATCACAGACAGGAGGGCCTGCGATGGTATACTCAACGACAAACCTGGGTGCACGAATGGCAAAACGTCATTTTTTCGGACTAATCCAGGTTCTGTTTACAGCATCATGATGGTCGCATCCGTGTTTGGCGACATCGCGGTGAATGCACATTGGAAGCGTGTATTCGTCATCGCCATACTGGCGTATCACCCGGAGTGATGGTATTGGGTGCCATTGGTTACACGTCTCGGTCACCTCTTGTTTGCATAGACGGCACTTTGAACAGTGGACGTTACATTTCAGATGTGTTACGACCCTGGCTCTACCTGTCATTCGATTCCTGCGAAACCCTTCATTTCAGCAGAATAATGCACGACCGCATGTTCCAGGTCCTGTACGGCCTTTCTGGATACAGAAAATGTTCGACTGCTGCCCTGGCCAGCACATTCTCCAGATCTCTCACCAACTGAAAACGTTTGGTCAATGGTGGCCGAGCAACTGGCTTGTCACAATACGCCAGTCACTACTCTTGATGTACTACGGTATCGTGTTGAAGCTGCATGGGCAGCTGTACCTGTACACGCCATCCAAGCTCTGTTCGATTCAATGCCCAGGCGTATCAAGACCGTTATTACGGGCAGAGGTGGTTGTTCTGGGTAGTGATTTATCAGGAACTATGCACCCAAATTGCGTGAAAATGTAATCACATGTCATTTCTAGTATAATTTATTTGTCCAATGAATACCGGTTTATTATATGTATTTCTTCTTGGTGCAGTGATTTTAATGGCCAGTAGCGCGTACATAATTATGTAACGAGTTACCCGAGACTTTGGGTTCCTTACACCAAAGTATCTGCAAAACTGAATTTTTTTCGGAGTAGCTCTGGTTTTCCCCGTATTTCTATTCCATAAAAAGGGATGTGGGTCTATACGCGCCCTACATTGCCACACAATCGCGTCTTATAGTATTTACAGCCCTTTCTGTGCGCCGTTGCACCAGTAAATGATGTATGAGCGTGAACGAAGGCCTTGAGGCTGAGGAGCTGCGCAACCTATGAAGGGAAGCAGTGGGTGGTGCGGACACAGAACGGGAGGGGCGGGCGACACAGACCGTGACGCCACGCTGTCTGCTGCCACAGCGCGGCACACCAGGAAGGAGAGCTTCCCAGCGATGCGATCGACTTCTTTAAACTATCTATATGGTGCTGAAACTTTGACTCGTCTCCTACCTTCCAAACTTTACAGAAGCTCTCCTGCGGACCTTGCACAACTAGCACTCCTGAAAGAAAGGATATTGCGGACACATGGCGTAGCCACAGCCTGGGGGATGTTTCCAGAATGAGATTTTCACTCTGCAGTGGATTGTGCGCTGATATGAAACTTGCCCGCGAAAGGCAAAGGTCCAGAGTTCGAGTCTCGGTCCGGCACACAGTTTTAATCTACCAGGAAGTTTCTGTCTCTACTTTTTATTTCGTTCCTTTTTTCTTTCTTCGTTCCCCTTCTCCTATCCTTCCTCCGCTTCGGCGTTTGAGATTCCTCTTTTTCTTCTTCTTTCCTGTGCGCTTCTGAAGGCCGGCCCACGTGTCTGACACGTAACAGGTGACTGGGTAACACGTAATTCGCAGCCCCGGGTCGACAGGTTGGGTTCGCACGTACACCCTGGTACAGGCCAGGCTCAGGGTGTGGTGAATGCCTGAGCTGCCACCTTCCCAAATTGCCTATTGGCCCCTCTGTCACGTGTTCGGGAGGTGTGAATAATCATCACCTAAAGCGGGTGTGCCCTCCTCTCACGGGATACGGCACGTTGAAAGAGAGAGGGAGAGATAGGGTATTATATACGTGCGTATGATAAACTTATTCCTTCAAAAATATTTCTCTTTCAGACCTTCTCTGTGTTACCACAGATAACGTGTCACTGATCTCATTCGTACTAACACTGCAGTACATGCGAGGTGCCATTTGCTTCCACCGTCCTGAGTGGAATGCGTAAGTTCTAATTAATGTTCACCAACCTGCAGGCTTCTACAGTTGCCGTCCCCTGCGCAGAAAACCGCACGTAAGTCGTGAATCCGGTGTCTTGAGGCTGTAAGAAACTCTTAGCGAGAAACTTATTTTAGAAATAATTAAATTTCCAATCAGTTTGTTTATACGGGATGCCACTCGCTTTTCATTAGCATAAGACGAGAAACTACATAATTACATTCCACTTTACAGTCTCAAATAATTTCTATTATTCAACAAATTAATGAACTGCGTAGTTCCATTAATACAGCTCTCACATTTATAAGCTAGATAATGCAAGTTAAGTCTTAACTGATACTGCGGCAGACAATATGTCCATCCTCCGAGACTGCAGAACCAATTCTGATTTTACAGCAGAACCATTCGCCCGCCATACAAGTCAGGCGCCGTGCGAAGTTCTCCGAAGTGCTGCTTCAGCCTTTTCGTTTAGCAGTTTTTTATCATTTTGCTAGTTATTAATATTTGTGGGATAATGGGATATTAGCACGCTATTGAGAGATTATTTAATTTGAAATGTAAGTAAATACGTAGTTTAGTTTGCCTAATATTAATAACAGAGGATTATCAAATAGCGCCCAAGTTCCGAACGCGGCAGCCAACCGCGGAGAAGGGCTATAATTTAGGCGGTCTTTTCCACGATAGCCGCACCGAGTAAACCATCTGTCATCGGTATCTGACTGTCCACATTGCGTCATATTTTCACTGCTGCCTTCTCCACTGCTCTAAAAATGAGCTTCTTGTATCTGAATATGATAACTGCCAAGCCAGAAATATTACAGGAGGCCTCAAGTTGGAAGGAGCGCGAGCGCGAAGACACTCAGTCCTTTGCAACAGTAAATCCGTTTAATGTTCAGAAAGGTGTTGATGAAATTGCCGGCCCTGTGAAATCCTGCTCTCGTTTATGCAAAGGCACTTTGCTTTTGGAGATTACTTCTGATTCTCAAGCACAACTGCTCGCAGCTTCAGTTACCCACAGCTATCCTCTTCGTGTTGAGGCCCACCGAACGCTCAATTCTTCCCGTGGTGTTATTTTGACTAGGCTGCTTGATGGTCTGCCCGAGGCAGAAATACAAACGCACCTCTCTGATCAGGCTGTCATCGCAGTCCAACAGATGATGAAACAGGTAGATGAATCTTTAGTGCCTACCTGCACTCCTTCCCAACGTTTGGCAGAGTCACCTGCTATACAACCAGCAGGCTGGACAGGAAAGAAAGAATACTTCCGCGAAGACTTCTTACGTCCCTCCAGCCAAAACAAACGTCTGCATCTTCCTCTGAAAAATGGCAAGGCTCCAAGACTCCAAGAAATCAAACAAAGACTAACAGCCTCCTCTTCGACGGTGTCGCCATGTGATATCCTCGGCGGCCGATCCATGAGTCGCCGGTGCGCACCGCCAACCGTTTTTCTGCCCTGGACTCTGCAGACTGACACAAGGAGCCTGCCGACGCATCTATAGATCTCATGGAGCAGGATCCTCCAGCCTGTGAGTACTGTATCAGTGAGTCTTTGAGGGATTGCACTTTGCAGCCGCCGAGGTGACTTCCTGACACCCCTTCATTTTTTCCGTCCTCCCGTTTCTCAACATGACTCTCCTCCAACGGAACATTTGCAGCCTTCGATTCAACAAAGAGAACTTACGGCTGCTCTTGGAATTGCAGCGTTCATTTGTTCTCTGCCTCCAGTATACAAAATTGCGTCCTAACGACCGCTCCGAGTTTTCGTATTTCTTCCTGGTCCACTTTGACCCCCCCCCCCCCCCCCGAAGAGGACGGCATTCCATCTTATGGGGGAGTCCATGCTGCTTATCTGGGATGATGTTCATAGTCAACCCATCTCCCTGACTACCCAGTTCAAGCTGTTGCGGTCAGAATTTTCGTTCCTCACTTGACCTTTTCCCTTTGTACCATTCGCATCCCTCCGTCATTTGGTGTCACAAGGGCAGACTTCCTCCAGCTTATTGGGCAACTCCCTCACCCCTTTCTGCTGCTCGGTGACTTTAATGCACACCATTCACTTTGGATCTCCCCGGAACCTGTCCGAGAGGTGCCCTCTTGGCTGACCTTATCAGTCAATCTCATCTGCTGTAACACGGGAGCACCCATGTTCCTTTCAGAGTACACAAATATCTATTCCCACATGGACCTCTCCTTCTGCACTGTCCAACTTGCCCAATGTCTCGACTGGTTCTTTCCGAGACATAGTCGAGCGACCATTTCCCGTGTGCTATCCGTTTGCTGACTCCTACTCCGCGTACGTGCACATACAAATGGCAGATTTCTAACGCCAACTGGAGGCCTTACGCCAGCCTGGCGACCACCGACAAACATTTCCCCAGTTGTGATGACCAGGTAGAATATCTTACAAACGTTATTCTTACCGCCGCAGAACGTTCGATTCCTTGCATTTCCTCTTTACCTGGTCCCTTGGTGGACTGAGGCGTGCCGCGACGCAATTCGCGAGCGGTGATGTGCTCTCCGCGTTTTTAACCGTCATCCAAATATGGCAAACTGCATTCGTTATGAGTAGCTGCGTGCACAGTGTCGTAGCGTTCTTCGGGATAGCTAAAAAGCTACTTGGATTTCCTTCATTCCCTCTTCCGTCGTGGGGGCTAATCTCCGACAGCTTTCTGGGACCAAGGTCTACAGGGTACGTTCCGAAAGTAATGCAATTGAATTTCCCGCGCCGCTCCTAGTAGTCGGAGTGGGAGCGGGCCACATGGAGTAGTTGGGGGGACGCTAAGCTTTGCTGCGAAACCGGTTTCAGTGCTCTCCGAGCTGTGGAAGCGGCAGGACGTCTGTTATTGTAAACCTCTGCGCGCCGACCGTGTCACGGAAAAAATGGAATCGACGATCGAGCAACGTTACGCGATTAAGTTTTGTGCTAAACTGGACAAATCTTTTGAGAAGACTAACAAAATGATTCGTAAGGCTTACGGGGACTCTGCTCTGTCCTACTCACAAGTTTCGAGGTGGTTAAAGGCCTTTAAGGAAGGCCGGGAAGAGGTTCACAACGAACAACGCTCTGGGCGGCCGTCAACCAGCAAAACCGACAACAATGTGGCTCGTGTGCGACAACTGTTGGACTCTGACCGTCGATTGAGTATCAGGATGGTTGCCAATGAACTGAACTTGTCGTCTACTGTTTTTCGCATTGTTACTGAAGATTTAGCGATGAGGAAAGTGTGCGCCAAGCTCGTGCCCAAGGTGTTGTCAGACGACGAAAAGACCAACCGAGCGGAAATTTCAAGTGAACTTTTGCAACGTGTTGAAATTGAACCTGATTATTTGGACGTCATCACTGGTGATGAAACCTGGGTTTTTGAATACGACCCAGAAACAAAACGCCAAAGCTCTGAGTGGCACACTGATCAGTCCCCCAAGCCCAAAAATGCAAGAATGAGCAAATCAAAAGTGAAAACAATGCTCATTGTCTTTTTCGACAGCAAAGGAGTGGTCCATAAGGAGTTTGTTCCTCAAGGACAGACAGTTAACGCTGCCTACTACGTGGATGTGCTGGAAAGACTCCGCAAAAGGGTCGTCAGGACGAGAAAGGACATCTCCGCTACCTGGCAACTCCATCACGACAACGCGCCTTGCCACAACGCGCTACGAGTGCGCGAGTTCCTGGCCAAACACCAGGTGCCAACGCTGCCGCCCCCCCCCCCCCCCCCTCCTATAGTCCTGACCTCGCCCCAGCTGACTTCTTTTTGTTTCCTAGGATTAAGTCAGCCCTGAAAGGAACCCGTTTTTCGTCCATAGACGAGATCCAATCCGCCGTGACGAAGACCTTGCGAGAGGTCCCAGAAGACGCCTTCCAGGGCGCGTACCGGTCATGGCAGAGTCGCTGGAAAAAATGTGTAGAGGCCCAAGGACAGTACTTTGAAGAATTTTAAGTGTTTGTGCAAATCTGTTCAATAAATTACTTTAAAAAAAATAATTGCATTACTTTCGGAACGCACCCTGTATTCCCCAGTTTCCGGCCTGACAGTAGCAGATGATGTCATAATGAACACTATTGCTATCTCCAACACCTGAGGCCGCTTTTTTGCGGAGTTATCGAGCTCCAACCATTATCACCCTGCCTTCCTCCGTCGGAAACGAGTAGAGGAGGCTCGCGCGATATTCTTCTCTTCTCAAAATCGTGGGTGCTACAATTCCGATTTTACTATGACGGAGTTACATCATGCTCTCACTTCACCCCGATCCTCCATCCAACGGCCGGACAACGTTCACTTTCAAATGTCGCAGAACTTTTCTCTTGCGGGAAAGCACTTTCTACTTGTATGTACAAATGCATCTGGGCAAAGGGCATTTCCCAGACGCTGGCGTGAAGCCACTGCCATACACATTCCTAAGCCCGGTAAGGACAAACACCTTCCTTCTAGTTATCACCCCATTTCTCTCACTACCTGTGTTCGCAAGGCGATGAAACGTGTGATTCATGCCCGGCTGGTGTGGTGCACAATGTGGATTTCGAGCGCACTGGTCTGCAGTTGACCATCTCGTCACTTTCTCAACCCACTGTTGGTTTTCTGCGGAAACACCAGACTGTGGCTATATTTTTCGATTTGGAGAAAGCCTACAACACATGGCGGAGGAATGATGTCCCCTGTATTCTCTACACGTGGGACTTCCGTGGCCGCAAGCCCCATTTCCTTCAGGAATTTTTAAACGACCGAGTTTTCAAGGTTTTTGTCATGTTGGACACCTTTGTCCAGGAAAACAGTGCGCCTCAGGGTTCCGTCCTGAGTGTCGTCCTCTTTGCTATCGCCACTAACGGGTGGCCTGTCTCTCGATGGGCATCTCCGGCTCCCTTCTCGTTGACGTTTTTGCCGTCGATTGCAGTTCTCCAACGAATTATGTCTTTGAACGGCATCTTCAGCGATGTCTCGATCGTCTTTACTAATGGAGCATTGGCTTTCGTTTTCCCACTGACGAAACCGTTTACATGTATTTCTGGCGGCGCAATTTCTTCCGCCGTCTTTACATCTTGGGCCTGTTGCTCTTCCGTTCGTTGAAACTACGAAACTCCTGGGGTTCATGCTCGATAGGAAACTTTCTTGGTCCTCCTACGTGCCTCACCTGGCCGCTCGCTGTACGCGGTCCCTCGATGTCCTACGTGTCCTGAGCGATACTTCCTGGGGAGCGGATCGGAGCACCCTCCTCCGTTGGTACCGGTCCTTTGTCTGTTCGAATCTATACAACACATTTTATTTTTAAGCATTGCACGTCCGTCCCTCTTACGCCGTCTCAATACTATACACCATCGTGGCATTCGTTTGGCCATTGGCGCCTTTTACACTAGCCCGGCTGAGAGTCTGTAAGCAGAAGGTGCCAGACTTACGCTGTCATACCGCTGTGACTTTCTCCTCAGCAGATACGCATGCCGTTTGTGTGTCTGCCTTATCACCCATCCTATTCTCCTTCGAGGACTCCTTTGTTCACCAGTATGGGGTGCGTCCCTCTTCTGTTACCTCCTGGAGTTCATTTTCGGCTCTTGCTCCGACAACTTACTTTCAAGCTACCTGCCACTTTCCTGATGGGTGTGAACCATTCACCACTTTGGCTTCGTGCGGCGGCCCACGTTCACCTTAGCCTTGGCCTTCATTCGCTTCCGTAAGTTTCATGTCCTTCGCACGGAACTCCGCGATAGTACCTTTGTGTACACTGATGGCTCTCGGACTGATCGAGGTGTCGGGTGTGCCTCCGTCATCGCCAACGACGTTTCTGGGTATCGGCTTCCGGAACACTGCCCTGTATCAGGCCACACCGTACAGCCGGCGACACAGGCTTTCCAATTGCGTCATCTGCTCCGATTCTCTCAGTGCTCTTCAGAATCTCTGTGTGCTGTACGCCGTCCATCCGATAGTGCAACAGGTGCAGAAAAGCTGTCACTTGCACACTCTTGATGAAGCCACTGTGATGTTTCTGTGGGTTCTCGGTCACGTCGGTCTGACAGGAAATGAAACCTCTGACGCTGCTGCCAAGGCTACAGTCCTCGTACCTAAGCCCGCAAGTTCTTCCTTCCGATCTCTGCGTTTCCATGTCAGCAAATGGTGTCACTTTGGCATCACCACAGGTCCTCCTTTCGTGGAAACAAGCTCCGGGTTATTGGGCCCCTCCTAGCGGCTTGGACGACCTCCTCTCGGCCCTCTCGCCGTGAGATCATTTTAGCTAGGTTGCTTATCGGACACTCTTTTTAACCATCGCCATTTGTTAAATGGTGCTCCCTCACTACTTTGCACTCATTGCGGTCATCCTTTGAGGTCCGCCATTTCCTGACGAAATACTCTTTCTTTTAACCACTTACATTTTCGTTTGTGTTTGCCGTCTGAGTTATGGGTCTTTTTAGCGAACGACACAGGCTGTCGACCGCGTTTTACTTTTTATCCGTCGTAGCACTATGGCGAAGGCCATTTAATTTTTAGTTCTGGGCCTCCGTTCCTCTATGGCGTATTTTATAGACCTTTCTCCAAGACCCTGTTTACAGCTGTCTTTCCTTCCTATCCGGAGCTACAGCGACGGGTGTACGTAAATTCGAACATCCATGCACTTGGCCCATTATGTGTGTTTGTCAGTTGAGTAACGTTTACAGACTTAATAGTGGCCACGGCTCGTGATATGCTGAACAATTACTATATTGTAGACCGACTGATTTTAAATCTACAGTATCTGTGTATGTTTCAATATTCCAAGCTACTGTTAGCGGCTGGCAGCGCGACTGTAGTAACAACGTGATGTATTATTTTTACTATTTGATATCAGATGTAGGATAAAGTAATATCTGACTTCTCTGTTCAAGAACAGTATCTATTTCTCGCTCCTGTAGCCACTAAAGGACCACACAGTGTGCACGGAAGTTATAACGCAAACGATCAAGGACAGCGAGATAAAATTTAGAATTAACGGTTTGTCCTTCTGGTACAAGTTCATTGTGTATGATTCCTTTGGAACTGTTAGCATTGCCTTCCCAAGATTCTTCCATCAGCGCACTTTCTTTGGTTTTGGCTTTTGTGGGCTCGACCGCATTGCACTCTGTCGCTTGTTAATAGATTCGTATTGAAAACAAGATGTCTCGTCACATTGGGCTGCCTGTAACAGGTCTTTGCAATGTTGGACACTGCCATGTTTTTCAGCGCTCGAAAGTGCTTGCGGCATAAACCGCACACAGACTTTCATTTTACGCAGACTCTGTCAAAAATCTATGCACAGTAGTTTTAGGTATTCCTGACAGCTCCTCGATGAGTCGTGCAGAAAACATCCATCTCATGCAATGATTTCAGCGATTTCTTGCACCTCTTCGTCCGTGACTGGCTTTGCTGCTATTGGCTCGTCCTTTTTTTCTCCCTCCCTTCACGAAATAGGGCATACAACCGAAAAACAATCACTACCATAAACAGATTTCATCATATCAAACGCTTCACTCGTTGATTTGCCTGACGCAACACAAAACTTGATGTTGGCGCTATTCTCAAAAAATGGTTCAAATGACTCTGAGCACTATGGGACTTAGCTTCTAAGGTCATCATTCCTCTAGAACTTAGTACTACTTAATTCTAACTAATCTAAGGACATCACACACACACATCCATGCCCGAGGCAGGATTCGAAGCTCCGACCGCAGCGTCCGCGCGGTTCCAGACTGTAGAACCTAGAACCGCTCGGCCACCGTGGGCTGCGCTCTATTCTCCACCGCCGTTTTCCAACAAGTGATAGACACGTTCTACACAGTAGTTGTTGAAGCTTCGAAGATTATACGCATTTAACCAAAGGTACTGGTCCAGATAACTACAAAAAATTGATCGTGAACTGTTGTTAACTACGAACTATTATATATTTTATATTCACAAATAACGCCGCCACATAAACACGGACAAAGGTTAATCCAAGAACCACTCTGAAAAGAGTGGGCGTCCAAATGAACTTATTTGCTTGAAATGGCCATTTCTATTACCTGATTTCCTCCTACGATATTCAGAATAACTCTGCTAGCAAACTTAGAGAAAACCTGCGTTGACGGTCCATCCGTGTCATCCTCTTGCCTCTTGAAAAAAAGTGACTGGACTTTTACTTACGGGAATGTAATTAGCATTTTTCAGTTCTGGTTAGCAATGTCACCTTTCAGTGAGAGCGGCAGCTACTACTGTTCAAGTAGCTCCTCAGCATGCCTCACGCTGCTGACTGTTCTCCCCCCAATATCTGGACTGGAAACGAGCTCATACGCGTCAGATACGCGGACTGCTCAGCTATGGCAAAAAAACAATTTTCTAACGTTGCTATCTAAAGTGCCATACTGAAATCTTTCACCCGAGACACCGCTTGATACAATGTTTTATACTATAAAGGTACTTCGTACATCATAACAGACCTAAGCGACGACTTATTTGTTTCCGCCTAGATAGAAACCGTGTCCAATTTTATTTATATTATCATGAATTTACCAATTTTGTTTCTTCACATGGAACTGTGTTGTGTTCTTGCCGCAGAACACTAATTCTCCGTGACAATTTCGGCGACGAAACTGTATCGTAGATCTGACAAGAAAACGCAATAAAAAGCTTTCAAAACCTGAATTTTTCTAGTGTTCTTGCTTCTGGTTGAGCAGCGCAAATCCCAGAAGCTAGCTCTACTTTCTACGGAAATACGCTCACCGAGATAAGAAGTACTTTTCTCAACTGTGTAATGACCTTTTAAAAGATTTGAATGAAATACATACCGAAGCAAATTCACAGCAAGTTCGTAATACACACTCACTGCGCAGTTGTTATTAATTTTAAAACTTTTCAGACATATCGTTGCTTTTCACCTGAGACTGTATTAATTCATGAAAAATTTCAGCGAAATACATAAAGAAAAGCAGAGCTGAGATCAAAAGACGACTATTCCACGTAGATAACGAGTTAATCATAGAGGCGTAACTCTTCCAGAGATTTAAAAAAACCACACCCACACGTAACGGGTACATTTTTGCTGGGCACTTAGTCCTCCCCGGAACAAACACTCTTCCAACCACGGAGTTTACGATTCTCTCGGTGGTAAAGCAGTCACCTGGACTGGAAATCCCTCCAATTTGAGTGCATTTGACTATGTAATTTCCAATACGACGTACAAAACAGTTATACCACTGTATCTGCCTAACATACAGCGACTATCCTAAAGCCAAAAAGCACAATTGCAATAAAGTTGATCACTAAGAGTCCTCTGCGATACTTGCCCATGCGAAAACAGATCACCCTCATCTTTAATGTGCCAAATTATCTAATGTCAAAAAACTCTAATAAAAGATATCTCAACTTTCATAGAAACACTGTCAAGTTCGAGTCCTCCCCCGGGCATGGGTGTTTGTATTGTCCATAGCGTACGTTAGTTTTAAGTTAAATTAAGCAGTGTGTAAGCTTAGGGACCGATGGCCTAAGCAGTTTGGTCCCATAAGATCTTACCAAAAAATTTACAGTTTTTTACTGTCCTGAATGACGAAACGGTTCTAACAGTATGTTATGAACTAATTCCTAATGCGTGTAATTTTAGCGCAGATGTTGACAGGTCATATTTGAGTTCATTAATTCATATAGTTCTCAGTTTCTGCATATAATTGACAACATAATAGTCATTCTTCACTGCTGTCGCAAAGTACATTCGTGAAGTTACAGAGTAATTACCCTTCGTGTAGTGCTTAGCATTACTCACCAGTTGTGCAAGGGGACGAATAGGGCAGTCGATCGATACTCACCTGAAAATAGAAAATAAAACATTACATTATAGACGAACAGATTACATCAACTCTGAAATATCCTACTCAATGAACAAACGTGCTAACCAGACGAACCGAGTCTGCTGCCTCAATTACTGAACAGAGGCGATGTGTTTCGCACGCTTCCTGTGCATAGAACGGGCCTTTTACGAAGTTCGGCACAATGCCCTCTTACAAAAGCTAGCAGAGAACAACTCCCGCTACAAATTACGTGGCTTTAAAAGCACAATAGCCGAAAAATGGAAGAATCAGGGTAAATGTCTGAGGTCAGCTATCGAAATGTACCTATTTCGAAAAAAAAAATTATTTCTGTCAACTATCGCACAAACTTTTATTAGAAAGACCTGTTTCAAAATTACAAGAGTTTAAAATGACGAAGCAGCTGTCCTAATAACAACTACTAAACAAACTATCAAACAGAGCCGAAACCGTTGTTTGAAAAGAAAATTTTTGCGGTATTGGACGACAAAAATGACAGTAAGCTATTCTCAGTTTCATTTTATCCATTAATAAGCCAAAGCTTTTCAACTTACACACCATGAACATTTCATTTCAAGAACAGCTGAACTCAATGATAGAACTGTGCAGCATGCGGTCGGTAGCGCCTACCAGTGTTCAAACTTACCTTTCACTGAAAACAGAATAAAGTAGATAGAAAATTTGTGGAACGTTTCCGGATCACACCAAACCCAGCAAGGGTCCTAATAAATAATAATAAAATAATAAATAAAAAACACAAAAAACACGCCAACCACGCAAGGAAAGTATTTCAATGTCGACAATCTGAACACCTATGGCCGTATATCACAAAACGGTTAAAAACGACTGCATGCCAAGTGAAGATACATTCTTAAATACACAGCACGCACCAAGCCAGGGCAAGGAACAAGGACGAACCTTATTAATGTCGTAAGATCCCTAGTACATCAAGTAGTCTATACAAACATTACACATGTCAGTCGAATTGTAGAATAAGGCGCCATTCTTTGGTTGACCCCGAATCGGAAAACATTTCGCATGGAAGCCTTTGTTCAGAAAGAAAAACTGTTCAGCCGGAAACATCACCTAGGAAAACTATTCATGAATTAACGAACGTGTTGTCAAGAGAAGAACGCTGCGCAACATTAACAGCAAAATATGCTCCTTAAACCCTTCAGTTGACATTAATTTAAAAAATAACTAATAACGAAAATTTTACAATTACATTTCCAAACTTTCAAGTGCTCGTATCCACCAGTGCATTTAGCTAGAGCAGTACAGAAATTTCAACCACAGGATACTGACGAATTCTTAACAATTCTAAGCAACGACTAATTAGTACATAAAATCATACTGTAATTAATCCTACGCTTAGTGGGTTTTTTATAGTTTGACCCTGAAGTGAATTGCATGACGGATTCATATTCTCCAAACATGAAGAAATTTAAGTACGACAAATAGATGAACAATGGAATCCCAAAGTCAAAAATGTCCAACAAAGGAAAGCACATTAATTATTTTATGGGTAAAATGTTTTTTTACACACACCGACACTGTTCTCCAACCCCGCTCCCCATTTGCGTCCCTATAGCAACTGGTTTTTGAAGTTGAGAGAGAAAGTCAAGGCACTTAAGGATCTTCGAGGATACATTAGAAAACACAAAGAAGTTGCGCAGGTTTCGTGTGTCAATACAGCTGTCCTCTTAACGACGGGCTGAGCACACAAAAATAAATACATATAATGTGCAGTTACTTTCAAAACAACATAGCACAATCTAGTAGAAAATGCGCAAAAAGTTGAAGCAGAAAGTGTTCATTTATGACGACAATGGTCCAAATTCTTAAGCCTCACACTGCAGTGCCCGCCGTTCATTGGCTCCACAATGACTAATAATCTAAAGTTAACCAAACGACCGTTCGGTACATGATCTCCTCTGTGCATGAAGAACATTTGCTTATTATTTTACAAATGAGTCTCAGTCTAAAATCTGCTTTCTCATCTTAAATCGCTGGGATGGATACTCCTAGACACCAGATGGCTCGGTCATTTTGTAACTGAACACCCTGACATTTCGCATATTTACGCGCATTATACTGGCTTTGATCTTACTCAGAATTAGATGCCGTTCTTGATATCCAGTGCCCATCATCTAGAGTAATTCCAGCATTTCCCAGTTATTCTCTTACGACGCGATATGTGCTCGTAAAACCGAGACGTCCGAGAACATCCACAGAGATCAAACGGCGTTTTGTACCTGTCTATCGCCCAAGCTGCTGTCATAGGACACTTCTTTGCGGGTCGCCCGATGGTGTTTATGTGTACGCTAATTTCTCTTAAAAAAGTGTGGGGAATCTTATGGAACTTCACTGGAAAGGTCATCAGTCCCTAAGGTTACTACACACTACTTAACCTAAATTATCTTAGTGACAAACACACACATCCATGCCCAAGGGAGGACTCGAACCTTCGCCTGAACGAGCCGCGTGCAGTCGCATACCTGAATTCAATTAGCACGAATATTGATTACTAAGCAACAGTGCGGAACTGTATCGGAAGTTAAGAAATATGGGATTAAGTTGGGATCCATTCCTTACAAACGTCAGAATTCAGGATCTAATATCAGCACGAAATGAGAATGACATTGTTTTGCGGAATTCTTGTACAAGAGTGTTTCGAACTTCAGTGAAGTCCTCATAGGTAAGCATAAACATGGTTCATACTTCCGTAACAACATACTTAATACATGTAGTTTTGAAGCGACGATTGGTACGAACTTCAGATTTCACGTGGGCAGAGATTGAAAACCGCGAAGCTTTCGATTTACAGTCAAACCACAAGCTATCTAATTACGCGTCACTGTTAACGAAAGCGAAAAAAGGCAACTAAATGAGTGGCAGCGGTGGAGTATGGAAATCAGGCAGGTGGTGATCAACGCTTGCGAGTTAATCCATGCGTCATCAAGGGAGGGTGTGCGTGATGGCGAGGACTCGGCAGAAAGCTGGGGGGAGAACTACTCCATATTCAGTGACAGGCGGAGACTCTGAACAATACTACCAACTTTTTGTCCCGGTTCATTCCATCAGACGCACAAATAAAAGGGACTCGCGCAGCCCAGCACGAGGCGACGACGAGTTGGAAGCGTCAGTAATGACTTCGAAAGGAGCCAGATAAAGGACGAGCCATAATTACGAGTGCTTGCGGCTTTTTCTGAACGGAAAGGCATTCTAAACCCATCTTTTTAAGAGTGTGAATGCAGCATACATTTCATTCGTAAAGGCACCTCAGGAACTTGTATGTTTGTAGACGTGTGTACACTCAGTAACAGCCTAGGTATGCCTTTATCATCTAATTTCTGGTGATTAAAGTTTTTTACAGCGGTATAGTACTTCATAATCTCGGTATAGAAAGCACAATACTGTGAATGTTCTCAGACTTTTTTTTGCGAGTCTGCTTTCGATTTAGAGGACTATCATTGTTCTACCAAGGCTCGATTGGAGTCTGCAGCAATATAACAGAAGCATTAGCAACCAGCAAAAGAAATAAAAGAGTAATCATCGTTTAGTAGCTTAGATTTATTGGCGCGAGCAGACCACGCACTGGAGTCAATGGGCCATCAAATTCGATTCTCTTAAATTCGTGATTTGTACAGGTATAATCATTAATATTGTATATTGATTACAGAGTTATTGATAAAAGCAAATAATAGTAATTCATAAACCAATCGACTTACAGACCCACTCGATTCGACTACGAAATCCCTGAAATTCTGATGGCGTCACACACGACTGATGTGCAGATGTGAATAAACAATGGGCTGTACCAGCTAATGCTGCCACTACAGTATTAGAGGAATTTTTATCCTAAGTATAAATTTAAATGCCAACGTAAATTCTGACAATATCTCCCGTGGCAGAAGGTGACAGGAAATGACCCAACATCACACCAATATTTTCTAAACTTGTATGTCACTAGGTGAGTAAACACTGGCTGTGAAGGTCTGCACTGTATAAGCGCGATGTCTGTCCGCTATGGACCATTTAACAACTCATCGCAGCTATCGACCACATTTAGCACATTCGATATACATAGCTGCTTTGACAGCGCTCCTTTGATTCCTTCACTCATCAGGTGCCGCCCTTTTCGAGTACACGTCAACCTCGCATACCGCTCCGCAAATACGTCGCCTTCCACCGTAAGGGTGGTTACGATACAACATCCATCGCAGACAAGAGACGTAGCGTCAGCCAAAATAAATAATTGTTGTTGTTGTTGTGGTCTTCAGTCCTGAGACTGGTTTGATGCAGCTCTCCATGCTACTCTGTCCTGTGCAAGCCTCTTCATCTCCGAGTACCTGCTGCAATCTACATCCTTCTGAATCTGCTTAGTGTATTCATCTATTGGTCTCCCTCTACGATTTTTACCCTCCACGCTGCCCTCCAGTACTAAATTGGTGATCCCTTGATGCCTCAGAACATGTCCTACCAACCGATCACTTCTTCTAGTCAAGTTGTGCCACAAACTCCTCTTCTCCCCAATTCTATTCAATACCTCCTCATTAGTTACGTGATCTACCCATTTAATCTCCAGCATTCTTCTGTAGCACCACATTTCGAAAACTTCTATTCTCTTCTTGTCTAAACTATTTATTGTGCATGTTTCACTTCCATACATGGCTACACTCCATACAAATACTTTCAGAAAAGTCTTCCTAACACTTAAATCTATACTCGATGTCAACAAATTTCTCTTCTTCGGAAACGCTTTCCTTGCCATTGCCAGTCTACGTTTTATATCCTCTCTACTTCGATCATCATTAGCATCACCTGATTTAATTCGACTACATTCCATTATTATCGTTTTGGTTTTGTTGATGTTCATCTTATACCCTCATTTCAAGACACTGTCCATTCCGTACAACTGCTCTTCCAAGTCCTTTGCTGTCTCTGACAGAATTAAAAAATGTCATCGCCGAACCTCAAAGCTTTTATTTCTTCTCCATGGATTTTAATACCTACTCCGAACTTTTCTTTTGTTTCCTTTACTGCTTGCTCAATATACAGATTGAATAACACCGGGGAGAGGCTACAACCCTGTCTCACTCCATTCCCAACCACTGCTTCCCTTTCACGTCCCTCGACTCTTTATAACTGTCATCTGGTAAAATGACGTATATAGAAATGAATTGGTACATGACCTGCAGGAAGATACCGTCCCCAAATTTGCTTGAAATTATTAAAGGAAACCATGAACAATGTCGCTGGCGGGACGGGGATCTGAACCCTGTTCCTCGACGGGAAATGACCAGTATTTTAACCACTGGATCACCCCATACTTTAACAGTTCCCCTGATGCAGAATCCTTGGGAGAGACGCATGATGCAGTTTTTTAATGCATGAAAAATATTCTATATAGTCCAGAGACCTCTTGGGCAGCTCCTCTGTTGGACATCTTGACATGTGGAACGTTGTTCTAGCCTAGGCAGCTCGATGAGGACGGGCGTGATTGCCCACAGAGAGCAAAAAAAGAAAGGACCTCGGAGAGGAATTCTGACCAACTGAACCTCTGAAAAGTCTTGAATGCACTTGCAGTACTAACCTCTCTACTTAAGGGTGTCAACAGTATTCCATTAAATTCGCCAAGGCTTCAATTTCCTTGCACACATTCAGTATCCCACGAACATCAAACGCAACCACCGCCCCCAACAATAAATATTCGTCATTGTACCAACTACCACCTCCTCATAAATCTGCGATGTTAATTATTCTGCAAATTAAAGTAGGATTTATTTGTGAAGAACGCGTCTCTCAATTTCGTTCGTGCTCGATCTCCATATTTCTGACTCCACAAATGGGATTGCCTGGCTGTGAAACTGTCAGAAAACTAGAAACCCTTTAGCAAAGATACAAGGCACAGCAGTGGAGCCGGAACAGGCTGTTCAAGCAGACTTTGCAAAGAATAAAGGAGGAGGAAGAGGAAACTGTACTGTTACGTGTTCACATTGGAGTCACGATGGCAGTACACTACAAACTGCGCTACCCATGCATACCTCTTAGGCGGATCCAAAAGTTTCAGCTTTCAACATGTATATTCTTTCGCTTTGGGCCGTACAGTCGCTACAATAGCATCACTGCCGATGACCTCTGTCTCTGCGATAACACCGACGGTAAGGCCAGGCCAGTTTGCAGCCAGCACGTCTAAAAAATACCTGCCTCGAATGGATTTTATGACAAATTGAAATTGTATTAGACAGTTGTCTAATAACACGTGTGATATTACAGTATTCCTCAAGACAATTTATGCTTATTGGCGGTAAAGAATGAGTCACGGCACTGTTGGCTGGAAAACAGCAAGGGGTACGTTAAGACGCCTAGTAGGAAAGGATTTTCTTCTTCCGCGCACAGTGCTACCTTTTCTAGTGGGGTGTCTTAATTGTATCAGATGCAGGTACTTGACCGTGTATAGTGCAGTGTTTATGTTTAAGGTGGTGGTGATGACAGAATATCCGGTGCCGATATACAGCTCGCTTGTCTCGAAAGCACCGAGGTGGTCACAGAACTTAACTATCAGACGGGTTGATCACCGTCATCAGTATCACTTGATGAGACACTACTTAGAGGTTTGGAATTTAATCCAGGACATTGGTGGGACGTCTGGTGATCAGGAAATGTACCCCACAACCCCTCCTCTTGCCGGCCAAATACTGGTCTCTTCTATTATCAGGATTCGAACTACCTACCTTCGAGTCGAGTGCTACCATACAGGCTCATGTTAGCCATTCCGCCATTGGAGGCTTATCCTCGGAAATAGAGGCAGTCTTACCAGTTGGTAACATCGAAACGAACGAAAATTGGGTTTAACGTCCCATCGAGATCATCAAACGGAGTACAAGCTCGGATTGTGTCAAGGATGGGGGAAGGAAATCGGCCGTGCCCTTTTCAAAGAAACCATACCGGCATTTGCCTGGAGCGACTTAGGGAGATCACGGAAAAACTAAATCTGGATGCCCGGGCGTTAGTTTAAACCATCGTCCTCTCGAACGCGAATCCAATGTGCTAACCACTGTGCCACCTCGAACGGTGATAACACTGAAATTAAAATCACCCCATGCGATTACCTATGATATGGGTATTTCCATACTGTCGAATTCAGAGTGCCTTCGAGAGAGAGAGAGAGAGAGAGAGAGAGAGAGAGAGAGAGAGAGAGAGAGAGAGAGAGTGAGGGGGGAGGGGAGGGGTTAGCAGGGCAGTGCGCGCGCTCTTTCTATGGACTCTTCTACTTGTCAAATAAAATGACACTGTACTAATCTCGGCAAAGGCAGGGGATATGGGCTGATCTTCTGTCGAGTTTGAAGAAGTTGCACGGGGAAACTGGAAGTGGTGTTTTTAAGTGGGAATGAGAATTTTACAGTAGGATGGCAAGTCGAGGACGGACACTATGATCCCACTGTGTCACTTGGCTGAGTTACTCCTTGCAGGTAACATAGGTGGTAGTGAAGAATGTAAAAAGCTCAAGTGCATTATTCGAATAGATGTTGCTTAAGAACAAGATTCCAGCCAACGTTTATGAGGTCCAGTTACACTGCTTTCCTGATCCGTATTTGTCGAGGCTTTCGTCAAGGAACGAACAGCGTTGTAGCGCGCGCGCGCGCACACACACACACACACACACACACACACACACACACACACACACACACACACACACACACACACCACTCGAAGACACGTGAATTCGATTGTGCGGAAATACCCCTATCATGCGGTAACGGTGAGAGGTGATTTTAATACTGGTGTTGCCAACAAGATTGCCCATATATTTCCGAGGTTAAGCGTTGTTTATTTCATTTTTCAAAGGCAGTACTATAATGTACTTAATTATGTCAAATCTGAAAGACACACTTCTGTTAGTCGTAAAGGGGCGATGAATCCCAGACATGTGCCTCCAAACTTGGTGCAAGTCTTTCAGTATGATTGTTTCGGATGTTTGTGTATCTGTTTCGTGGCTCAATAAATCGATAACGGCCTCATTTACCTCGCAAAGAAAACTTAGTGGGGAGCTTTGAAGAGCATCCCAACCCACCATAAATCAAAAATGGTGAGACAGTAACACGGGAGTCTACTCCACCAGGCCAACCACTCCACTCTGTAGTATGATTTCAGAAAATCCTTGCTTCGCCGTGCGAAATTTCGTAGTTCAAATGGCTCTGAGCACTATGGGACAGCCCCTATAACTTAGAACTACTTAAACCTAACTAACGTAAGGACATCACACACATCCATGCCCGAGGCAGGATTCGAACCTGCGACCGTAGCGATCGCGCGGTTCCAGACTGTAGCGCCCAGAACCGCTCGGCCACTCAGGCCGGCAAACTTCGTAGTGCACGTCTGTTTTCGTGTGTGTCCACAAAGGCATCTGAAGTACGCTTAGTATGCCAGATCTCAAGTTTTCTTTCAGATCCAAATCATTAAATTCAAATTGTGGAAAGAATATGTGAATAAACACGATCCACTGTCGATGATTAATTCTTTGGTTTATGATCAGCCCTTGAAAAGTAGTAAGCTGTCCGGTGTACAATATTTCAATAAAGATTAGTCAATCAATATATAGCCGTTAAAAACGCGTTGTCTGCAGGTTCATTCAGTATGTTCGCCTATAGGATTACGACTGATCTCGTCTTCCCTGAACTCGACATAGTAGAGATTCCACTTTCCTTATATTAAATGATACCATTTAGGCAATGCAGAAAACCCTGTTTTGCATGTGATACTGACAATAAACGCCAATCAGCTGAATGATCCATAAAACGATCCACACCGATGCGCTTCTAGGTGAGGAATATTTTCTTCCCTCGATTCAGCGGAATATTCAATACTGAATCTGTTCAAAATGCTTAGTTGACAGCTTTCCAGGATATACGCTCAGATTATGACCGGTGCCATTTCCTCAAACCGCTCTGTCACAACGCTGACATTCGTCAAGGGATTTTTGGCAAATGTGTGACTGCTTGTCTTCCCATTGGGCTCGCAAGAGGCCAGCATCATCTGAGTACTATGCGCTTCTGACACGTGAATAAACACGGCATTGATGGGACTGAATTTCGCAAAATAAATCCGTGACAGCTGCTTCAAACAGCATCCTGGATGGGTAGTAATGTCATAAAAGCTGTATGAGGGAAAAATCTACATATCCCGTTAAAAGAAAGATATGTCGCAACAAGGTGGTGATTACTGACGAAGCACAAGCTTGTCGGAGAAAGATGCAGATGGATATCTGCCTTGGCAGTGTTTAATCAAGTATATCGACATTCACCCGAAGTAATTAAAAAAATTACGAGACTAGTGACTTATCACTGCCTTTCTTTTCTCGGTGTCCAACGGTAGAAGGCCATTCGTCAAAATATTAGCATTGATAGTTCTAGTTCCTACCAGATAATAGTTTTTAGTAATTAACACATATTCATTGACTCTATGCGTAAGGATGGACTTCCGTTTTCTGATGGTTGGACAGATAAAAATTTCTGGAATGACATCTGCCTGAAGCACCTTTAGGCCAAAATTGACGAAACTGAGTAGTTAATGTGGAAATAGTGTCGCTGATGTGGAAATACTGTAGCTAATATGGTCTATAACAAACTGAGAATTTTAATACCATTAATGTGACATATATACACGCACACATGTATCGTACGTAGTAAATAAGTAACAAGTAACATTTCACATGAACACAGCAAAAACAGTAACAGGGAAAAATGGTTCTAGTTATGTAGGAAGATTAAGACTGGACCTTTATATTAAAAACGTATGAAAACTGTAGTGCTCCTTGCACGACTCAAACGTCCCTCCAGTCAATGTAGGAAGGGGTTTACATGTATCATTACGTCATCAAAGGGAGAGAGATAAAGTACTTAGCGCAGCTAAACTCAAGGACGTCCTCTTGTTTCCGTGTAAAATGTAACAAGTTACTTCGCTAGTCGTCTCTCCGATGGAACTATTCATGTGTCACTGGCTATTTTGGTCTACTCATAACAGCACATTAGGTCATTTTTAGGTATCAGCATTAATATATTGTTAACTTCGCGCGCACACATACGAAATTTACAGTAGTATGAAAACCACACGAATCAATGGCTGATTGGATTTTAAGGTGATTAAACCAAACATTTCTTATTAGTGTCGGCAGTGCAAAGTATTTTCATGTCTGATGACCTGATACAACTCCTAACAATGTCTCATTATTGCTACAGATACTGTGAAGATGCTCAAAGATATCCTAAACAATGTTCGCTACTTTATATAACTGTCAGCTATAATCGATATGTTTTGCTGATGTAAGTGCGTCATGGGTGACGGTATAGAGACAAGAAAGGAAGAATGTGTCTGATTAACTCGTTCAGTATGAATGTACGTTTATATATTTTCGCTGCCGGAGTCAATGTCCATAAAATCCTTCCGGGCCATAGACCGTATTATGTTGTAAAATGATACTAAAATCAAAATGAAATGAAAACCACATGAATCATTGGTGGTATGATTTGAAGTGCTACCATACGGCAAATAAGCTTCATATTAATGACTTTGGTTGAACGTACGTAACTGTAGAATCGTGTGCATATGTAATAATGTTTCGGTATTACTACAATTATTGTGTAAATGTTAATGAAAACTCAAATCCGCTGAAAGGATAACTTCAGAGAAAACAGTACTCTGTAGAATCTTGGATGATAATCAAGCTAGGAAAGTAAACGCTAATCATCGTGAGTGGAACCTTTATGTCAATATGATGCTACATATTACTAAATACCGTGAGAGTCAACTAATGTAGTCAAACAGTTATCACAGAAGAAAGACACAGAGGCACGAGACAGCAGGGGAACAATTTTAACAATCAGATAGAAAGCGTAATAGTAACAGCTGGTTCCCACGTAGTGACGGGCGTGGCCGTGACTTCCTTTATGTGGCCGGCAGAAAAAAATGCAGCAAAAAGCGCGGCCTAGGAGCGCGTGCGTAGCTCCGTCTCGGCCGCCCGTCGCGTCCAAATTTTATTGATTCCGGTGGCCGCCGCATAGCCCACTATCCCGTCCCAGCAGCCGGCATCCAGCTACCCACTAACTGCTGAGCAGCTACCACCTCCGTCTACACACTTCATCAATTAATACCCCGGACACTTCCCCGGTACAGCAGTAGAAGCTGAGAACAAAGAGGTTTCCCTCGTCGACCTACAGTAATTTCTCAGATCCAAACCCGTATGGCTGGCTAGGGCGACGATGATTATGAAGTACAGCGGAATCGTTTGTTGACTTTCATTTCGTGACATTTCGACGTATTATGACATGTGAGTACGACTAAGCAAAATCACTTAACTCTTATGTTTCCTTGCTGCTTTCAGTCTCTTGCTTGCTACCGTAACAACGATAAAAAATGCATGCGATACGGATAGTAAGTGGAGACTAACGAACACATCACTGCCGGTGTATTAAATATCGTCGTTGCGTCGCCACCGGTCTAAAGGCACCAATGGCTCGTGTCCAATTCTCCGGCTCAACTGGCATCGGCATGTAACCCACGCAAAAGCCTTTTTTTACGGGCGTATATTAGTCACATTCCTATATGCGGGTCAATGCTCGGGATGCCAGTCTCCCCTTTACAACTGCGAGGAGGATTGTATACAAGGTGCACCACTCTACCGCGTCTCCGCTGCAGCGCGAAGTATACAAAGGCACAAGCCGCCGCCTGCAGCGGGGACAGAAGGCGCGCTCCATTTGTCGTACCTGGGAAGACGTCACGGAGGTCAGGGCTGGCGCGCGCCCAGCCGTTCCGCTGCTGGATGATGCACTGAAACATGGCCGACGGCGGCTGGGCAGCGCACTACCCGCACTCTGTGCAGCTCGCGCTGCTACTGTCACGGCTACAGATGCTGCGAGCCCAGTCCCGCCGGGATCGGTCTGCATCGGGGCAGCTCGGCTACGTTCGTCGCTGCTGGCCGAACTCCGACGGTGGTCGGCGACCGCTCACGAATCTTACCGGCTTCAAAACAAACCGTTATTTTGTTTTCATTTTCGATGTCGACTGACACGAATCGAATAATTACTTTCATTTACCCATTTTATTGGTTGTTGAGCTATGTGGCTGCGGGTTGTATCATTTTAAAAAATACAGCAACCAGCCATTTTTTTAAATTTTTATTTATGCCCATATGCGTTTCGGGATTTCACTCATCCTCTATTCGAGTAATACACAATTAATCTCTATTTAGTACAGCGTTAAAAACATAGACTTAAATTTGGACCAGGAGCTGCCTTTCTATTCTGCTTATTGTTACTTGAATGTTTCGTATTTATATAAATCGCCTTGGCAAAATGGCAGATACTACGCTGTTTTTGTGCAACATGCAAAGAAATGCTGTTTGTGCCACGATTATAAACGCGAAAAAATGAAGCAAGGGGAAGCAGAATAGAAAGACAGCTGCAGCATCCAAATTGAAGTCGATGTTTTTAGCAATGCACTAAATAGAGATTAAATATGTATTACGCCAAGTGCAGATGGCTGAAAGCCCGAAACGCATAGTGGCATAAATAAAAAAACACGCAGGAACGTGGCTGGTGGCTGTATTTCTTAAAATAATCAAATTATTGTCTCTGCATGACAGCAAAATAATATAACGTCATAACTTGCTTCCGACGTTTTTATTGTCTCTTTCTTGTCAACGGTGGTATATTTGAAACATAATGCATACTGTTCGCCTGTAGATGATCTCTCAAGCAGAATCAGTTCTGTACAATCTAATATTAATTGATTTCTACACCCACATTGCCTAGTCAACCCTTCCTTGTTATGTCCCATAAAATATAAATAAAAAGACATACAGGAAGAACATCAATCAGAAGAGCAGTGTGAAAGATAATATTAAGTGTTAATTTGATTATTATCTTCATTTGTCTTAATAATGTGATTCCCGAGTACCTTCGGAGTTTAAAATTCTCTTTTCTTGGAAAGTCATTTTCGTACTTTACACGGCAAATAAAGTTGTTACGAGATGGGACTTCATCATATTAAATAGCTTTTTTATCCGAGACTGTAATTCAACAGCGCTGGTAGCTAAATAAAATAATTAAAATATCTTTCTCAGAGCTTTAGACGTTAGCCTGTTTACAAGTTATAAACAAGAGACGTAAAGCAGTTTAATATCCATACTATTACTCAGGTACTAGGAGAATGGACTGTTGGACTGCACCACCCGACGACAAAGGGTTATTTTTAAATACAAAAACTATCGTAAAATTTGAAAGTAGGACTAGTAAGATATAAAAATTGGAGAAACGTGAGCGAAAAGTGTTAATAACCTGCAAGACAACTATGTACACACTCTTAAATATTGTCTTGTCACCTGCCTAGTATAAATACTAAAAGCCAAATCATATATTACAGGCTACTGCATATGCTCAAAAGAGAAGCACAACTCGTGTAATAAATATTCATACATTTTTTAGGCCGTCAAGGAGACGATTCTCACACATATTTAAAGTCAACAATAACTACATACGTTTTTTCTGTATAAAATGAAATAGTGAAGCCCAACACGAGAGTGCCCTCATAGATTCCAGAACAGTCCGTCCCGTGCTGTTACTTCCTGTGCAAAACAGGTATAATTTCCTTTTTTTTCTTTAGTGGATTTCAATTCTTCCCCCCACCCCCCACCCCAGAGGAGGGCATCAGCGTAATATGCTCCTCTACAGCCTACTGAAAAGTTCAAAAACATAATGAGAATAGAAACAAACAAGAAAAAACAGGCGATAAAACGGTGACATTGTAAAAAACTGTAAAATGGCGGTAAGTTGTGGAATTTAAAATATAAAAACACTGCGGTGACGATGCCGATGAAGACACACAAGAAGTAGAGAGGCAGAATTAGAAAAAACACGGCGACAGTCTGGTTTCTGTTCGCACGAGATAAAATACAAAACTAGCGACAGTATGGCGGCTGTTCGCAACGCTGACAGGGGACGCGCAACACCGAACACCCACTCACAACAGCACTAAACAGGTGACACGGCGGCAGATGGGGAGGGGGGGGGGGGCGGGATCTGGACCTATGAGAGGGAAATGGGAGAGGAGAGAGAAAGAGAAAAGGGGGAGCCGATGGAGGGAGGGGACGTAGAAAAGGGGAGGGGGGGCTGGGTGGACGCGAGGAGGAGTGGGAAAGGCAGTGGAGGGGAGAGCAGAAAGGACTTAGGGGTGATATAATTTCCTATTAACTTGAAGTTATATACACAGCAAGAAAACGGAGCTGTGAGATTATCGTAAGCGAAAGCAATTTTTAGAACTGTTCAAAAAAGTAAGTGTCCGTTTGTTACCCATCTCTTTGGTGGACGTATATTAAGGAGAGCATACAAATAAGTAATGCAACACATTTTTTTCTCGGCTAGTTTCGATTGAAAAAAATGCTGAATTTGTTGTGGGACTTCGTGGAATATTCCCCCTTCAGCCCTTATAGTTTCATGAAGTCCCAATAGGTAACAGCGTTATATGTAGCCTTCAAAATGGCGTCTGTAACGGAGATGCGTTCCAGGCACATAGCTGCCATTGAATTTCTTTTGGCCGAGCATAGCAGACATTCAAAGACGCTACAGACATCTGGCGGTGAACAAAAGCACCGTGCGTCGTTAGGGGAGGTGTCTGTTATCAATGCGACAAGGTCGCGCAAACCTGGCCGATCTCCCGCGGCCGGCCGGCCGCACACAGATGTCGTGACTCCTGCAATGTTGGAACGTGCGAACCCTCTCATTCGAGATGACCGACAGGTCACAAGCAAACACCTCGCTACTCAATTGGACATCTCTGTTGGTAGCGCTGACACACTCGTCCACCATTCGGGATACTCAAAGGTGTGTGCCAGCTCGGTTCCTCGCCGCTAACAGAAGACAATAAAGAGCAACGAATGACCGTCGTGCGGAACTGCCAGCGCGTTACGAGTCTGATCCTGACTTTTTTTGTCGAACATCGTCACAGGCGATGAATCATGGGTTCACCACTTCGAACAAGAAACAAAACGGCAATCCCTGGAGTGGCACCACACCACGTCTCCTCCGAAGAAAAAGTTCAAAACCGCAGCTTCAGCCGGTAAAGTTATGGCGTCGGTCTTCTGGGACTCTGAAGCGGTTATTCTGTTTGACCTTCTACCTCAGGGCGCAGCGATCTACTTTTAGGTACATTGTTACCCCCAGGAAATTGAAGAAGCGACTTCAACGTGTTCGTTGCCACAAAAATGCAAACGGACTTCTCCTTCTCCATGACGCTGCAAGGCCTCACGTAGGTCTGCATTTCCGAGAGGAATTCACAAAACTTAATTGGACTGTTCTTTCTCATCCACCCTGCAGCCCGGATGTTGCACCTTCTGACATTCATCTGTTTGGCCCAATGAAGGCTGCACTCCGCGGGAAGTAGTAGGCGGATGATGGAGAGGTTACTGCTGCAGCGACACGTTGACCAGCAGAATGGTACCGTGCGGGCATATGGGCCCTCTCATTAATGTGGCTTAAGGCCATAGCATTCAACAGAGATTATGTTGGAAAGTATGGTTTTGTAGCCAAAAGAGTGGGTTACAATATGCTGTACTGAAAAAAAACGTGATGCGTTACTTATTGAACGTTTTAATACTGAAAACTATGTCTATTACCGGTTTGCTATGTAGGAGTTTACTACTTGTTGTGTTGCAGTCTAACTTATGTTTCTACGTTAAATGCACTAACAATGTCGGCCGCTCTTCTGCCGAGTGCTGCTGTTGGCAATTCGTTTCCTTTAGTCGTTAACAGTCTAGTGATAGTGTAAGTAGCCAATGAGAATCGCTGACTCTAATGACTTAATACAGCGGAAAATACGAACTAATTATTTTTGCTTTCAATATGTATATAGCGTAGGACTGACAGTTATTGATCTGCTATTATGTACTATAAAGTTGGTTTCTGGTTTTTGTCAGTATTTCTTGTATTGTCTGATTCTCGGAATATGACAGCAATTCTTGAAATATTGTGTGTTATTCCGATATTTTAGTTTGGGTGTGAGTGGGCAAGGTATTGAAATTTCACAGCTTGGTTGTGAGTTGGACAAGCCAACGTATGTGCGTGTAGAACGACGGATTTTGGTGACGGACTGATGTGCAGCGTTGTCCCGGGCATAGGTGGGGTTGAAATGCTACAGTTGGGTCGTGTAACGGCGAAGACAACGAATGTGAGTGGTGGAAAATTGGGTGTGGTGACGGACTGACTTGTGGCATACACCCACGATCGTTTCGAAAATTTTGTGCGGATTCTAGAAATGCCCCAATTTCCGAGGCTGTGGTTACGCAAGAGCCAGAAAGTACAATTTGAATTTTACAGAACGTTTTGTTTTATATGGTAACACTCCGCACAATATACGAGTATTTCATACAGTCCACATCACGGCGACCTTTATGGAAAGCTATTTTCTCATTGGTTCCGCCACATTGTCTAATCATCCGATTCGTCATTCGTCGTGTTCACTTCCCATCATTCACCACGCAAACAGTTACCAAACTCAGCACACGACGCAAAAGCCGCAGACACCGTAAGCGCACTTTTACCACTTTGTAAACAGCTATGTAACTTCTGCCTGCAGACGATGTCAATTTCATTAAATAACGTGACGGCTTATATTGACTCTCAACGTTTCGAGTTTGCGTCGCAACTCATCTAACGTAGCTTTCCTTGAAAAAAAAATTGCAATTTTCTCAACATCTTTTTATTACTTTTATTTTTTCCCCTGCACTTAATCTGTTTATTAAGAGCCTTATAGACAACCTACTCAACTTCGAACCGATTATCATCGGTGTCTCCTAAGGCTAAAGCCATGGATTTGGTTCCTCAGGTTTAAGTGCAAGTTTTAAATCTACCGTTACGGAATGTGTCTTCTTTAAATGAATTACAAATAAGTAGAAATATTAGGTCTTTTCGTTGGCGAGATCACTAGATGCAGAGCGCAAACCCAGTTAGGACAAGAAAAGGAAAGAAAAACAGCCGCTTCTTCCCATACATGCTTTCGCGTTATTCGACTAGCGCAATTCACGGAAATCCAAATACGAATGGCCGGATGGGAATCTCATCCCAGTTCTTCCCACACTAATCCAGTACCTGAACCAGTGCGTCACCTTACTAGGAAGATGTATCAGAACGTAATTCACAGAAAACATTGACTTGGATCTTGTTGGGTCGTGGCCTGTAAACATATTAGAATATAATACAGAGGATACGTTGGATCCAGTCATCAGTTGTCGAGCGGTAGGTGAACAGATGATGCCAGGTCAACAAAACTAAAATACCAACGAACGTTGGGAAAAGGCTACGTCTTTGGCTGTCGAATGTTCGGCGAAATAAACCCTTAGGGCACAAAGTTTAATTAAAATAAACCAAACACGTTGCGCAACTGGTTGTGCCTTTACATATAATTGCTTTTACTTTACAATCAAGGGAAACGAACTCCCTACACCACGCTAGATGCTTATGCTTTCACACTTTCCGCGAGTTGTTGCTTTTATGACTAGCATATAAATTATTGTTCAACAGCACATGTGCAGTGAAGGAATAGCATGTTAATTTTATGTGTCGTCGTTTACTCTGTTACATGTCACCTCCCTTGGCTATCAGCCACCGCACTGCCACCATAGCAGCCGCCACTAACGAACGCTTCTACAGTGGCGCTCGAATCTAGAGTGCCGGTCCGAATCCTGATTTTGGAAGAACATTTTTAATACTAGTAACTGAACAGCAATAAGGGAGAGGAGATACTGAAACAATTATGAATCTTTTCGTTTAGAGGTCGTCATCTCACACGGGGACAGTGTCGGGAGAAATTAAGTCAACAGGAGTACACAGATTAATCTCGATGCCTAAGCTTGGTGATAACCTAGCGCGAAACGCTTTACATTCCTCATACGATGGGACTGTCAATGAAAATCAGAAGGGCACTAATTAAGGAGATTTAAGTGACAAGGGGTGGTCTAATTTGAAAAATGTGAACGGAAGAGAGAATATTGTGACGTAGTCGCTCGTAGAAGAGAGACGATAGAAGACGAGCGAACTACTCAGATTTTATAACGTGGTAATACTGCTCTCTGTCCTTGCTCGCCATACAATAACCATATCTTTTCCACCCTCTCATATTAGAGTCAGGGTTAATGCAAAACCCTTTTAACGTCATACAGCTGCAAACCATCTTGCATCCGTAGACGAGGTTTTTAAAATGTGCTAGTGTTATAGTTCGAATCCTGGTGATGGAAAGCCAGTTTATTTGGTCAGTAGCTGAACGATACGTGGCGGTGTAGATTTCTTTATCATTAGATCGTGCGTAAATAGCAAGCCTCTATACTGTCAATGATCACGTGGGAGCAAACGATACTGCAGATGATGATCCATCCGCTGGATGCGAACACCAACTCAAGGAACCCTTAGCACTTTTTTAGAGGAGTCGCCTATGTGATGGCACTGCGTCTCCCCTCCCCTTTTCCCCTCTCGTCATCATCATCATAATCACAGTTATCAACAGTAGGACACCGCTAAACCATGTAAGTGTGATCCTGAGTCATCCACACTTTACAGGTACTCAGCCGACACATTATGAGGCGGGAAGAAGAGGGTACTTATTTCACCACGTCCCAGGAGTTCCACAGACAATGAAAGACGGAATGTAGATTGTTTAAGGTCACATCGACAACGAGTTCATGAAATCGAGAAACAACGTTTGGTCTTAAACGTTGCACTATGCACGCACATTATGACTGCAGACAGCGAAATTCCACCCTCCTTGGTTAACGTTCGCTTGCAACGTGACAAACTTTTTATTTTGCTCCACAAACACGTACTACAGTTCATGTAAGATACAAGTCCCGTACCAATCTATAAATGTAGACAAAATTTTCCCCTCGTTACTCATAACAGCCACCACACTAAGATATACACCTCATCTTCATAGCGGTAATGAACTCCGTTTATCGTCTTGTGGGACTATGAAGTTGATAAAAAATCCTTAGTCGAACATAGTAATGTTAACTGACAGTACACCAGAATGAATAAGTTGAAAATTCTAAAAATAGCTGTTAAGATACTTGTAGTTTACCCGGAATTATTTTAAACACTACATGAATAAGTCATTTCCTAGACTAGTATTGTTATAAATACACTTGGTGTGACGCCTTTAATTGTGAAGTCTGGTAACGTGGCTAACAGTTTACGTTTACCGTAATGCGGTTTGATTACGTCTTTGCTCTAACCCAAGTATGTCTTTTTTGCTGGGTTGTACTTATGTACAAATTATAAAATGGCTTCACAACCGAAGCGGTAGCAATGGAATAAAATGAATGAAATGTTTTAATTCACTCAATGGCAGTGTGATAAGAAGTCAACCACAGACAAAATTATTGCAGTTGGTAGGTCTGTAGGCCTACCGTTATACAATTTAAGATTTCTTATAAAAAAGACACAAAAAATAAAAATTTTTACTTGGTCGGGAGGTGAATCCAGATTTTCTGTTAATCACGAGCAATCCTCATAATCATTACGCTTCTGAGCACGTCTCCAGGCCCAACTAAAATTGTCGGTGTCGATGACGTTTCCTGTTATTACTTTTGAGTACTACTAGCGATAGTCATAGTTCTGGTTATCACCTCGAAAAAATAAAAGTTACTCAATTACTTTTTGGTTTGTTTTCAGGTACATATCTGCAGCCCTGGTATACACTGAAATCTTCTCTGCATAGTACCGCAGCATGCAACCAGAGGAACCAGATCAAAATGGCATATCACACTGTTAAAGCGGAGTTCGTACGAAGTGTAGTCATAAAGTTCCAGTCACTAATTGTGTAACCATTTTTACATGTGATTATTTAAAACTTATGACTACGCGACATGTGGAAATATCACCACTGAGGATACAGATTTGGTGGCGGATCGTGCTACATATGCCAGCTGAACTGCCCAGTATTCACTATAATGAAGTGAATAGAATCGGACTAAACGAAATCTGTTAAATGCGGTGACATAAATTGATTTCAAGAAATTCCCAGTGTGGCACAGATTTTCATCTGTCCCCTATTAATTAAAATTGTATCATTTATGAGGGGACTTCATAAGGGAAGTTACACATTATTATGGCAGGTCAAGTAACTTTTACTTAATGCTACATTACACTTAAAAGTGGCACCGACACATTACACTATTTATCAACATCGTAACCACGTCTCCATAAACAACGGTCGGAACATTCTACCAATCGTTCAGTTCCTCGACGATAGAAATCCGCTCCTTCGCCATGGAGCCATGGGGAACTGCTATGCGAACGTCCTCATCCTTGGGAAATATCTTTACCTCCCCCGGATGTAAATCGCATGGTGCAAGATCGAGAATGCCTGTGCTGCCTTAGTGACATTGTTGGCACCGTTGCACTACGGCTGGGTGCGACATTGCATTTATTCGCTATTACTGCCGGAACTTCACGCTGAAAATGTTTGCAATTTAGACAGTTTACCCACAAGAATCGTACTGTCCCGCGTACTTCAACTTCGGAGCACGTTTCCAGTTGATGCGCCATTTCCCTCGCTCACTGTGAGGCACCTGTCATTCGTACCACAGCAGAACTGTGTCTTTAAATCAAATGGCTCCAAGCACTATGGGACTTAACATCTGAGGTCATCAGTCCTCTACACTTAGAACTACTTAAACCTAACTAACCTAAGGACATCACACCCGCAACCGTAGCAGCAGTGCGGTTCCGGACCGAAGCGCCTAGACCTGCTCGGCAACAGCGGCCGGCAGAACTGTGTCTCCAGGACACTTGGAAAATATGCTCCCTTCTGACAATGCACCACTCTTTTTGCGCCATGGTCTTAGCGTGAGACGACATACGTACTTGTCGGGTTGGTGCGTAAGTTCGTTGCGTTTTTGTTTTGAATGTTGGTATTCCGGTTGCAATGGTTCTATTTTTCGATTGTCATTTTTTATTTGTAATTCACTGTTGCTATTACAGTTAACATACAGTCATTTTGTCATTTGGAGATAATGAGCGCAACAGTGGACGCTAGAAAATGGTGTGCGAAGCGGAGAAATTGGAACGTTTCCGACATATTCTTCTGTTTGAACTCAATAGAGGGGTGACAGCAACGGAGGCAGCCGGAAACATTTATGCCGTGTATGTCATTGGATACAGCACGACAAGAAATTTTTTTTCTCATTTTAAGGAGAATCGTTTTCACATTAGTGAGTCTCCACGTTCAGGAAGACATTCCAGGCTTGATGAAGATCGTTTAAACGCATTAATCCACAATGATCGACGTTAGAGAATTCGGGAGTGGCAAATGTGATGAACTGTGATCATTCCGCCATCGTGCGACATTTGCATGCAATGGGGAACGTTCAAAAATCGGGTGTACGGCTACCGTATGCTGACAGCAAAAATCACAAAAAATCAGCGGGTTGCCGTATGTGCATCTGTGCTTGCTCGTCATCAACTGGCTCGTGAACGACACCGACCATTCTTGTCCTGTAGCGTTACTGATGACGACAAATGAGTTATTTATTCTAACGTAAGGTAAAGAAAGGAATAGTTGAGTCCAAAGAAACCAAGAAATCCCCGTACAAAGACCTGCGCGTCTCCACAAAAGATACAGTTATGCATCCGTGGAACGACGACTGTGTGGTATACTTAAGATTGGTCCCCCTTCCCCGAGGTGTAACCATCACCACTGACATTTACTGTCAACAACTGAGCTTTCTTGCAGACGCAATCCAAGGACAACGACCAGGAAGGTTGCATGATGTTGCCCCACGACAACGCCGACCGCCATTCTGCTAGACTGACAAAAAACATTGCACATGAGCTAGGTTGGGACGTCATTACGCAACTACCTTATACACCTGATACAGCGCCTCATATTTTCACCTTCTCCGCTCTTATCGAACAATTTTTGAGGGACTTCTCTTCCCGGTAAAAATGCGCTCCGAACATGGCTCAACGAGTTTCTTCACCTCAAAAACCTAATGATTTCAACGGTCCCAGAATCGAAAAGTTATCCCAGCGTTGGCAGACTATTGCAAATAATGAAGAAGGATATATTTAATAAACGTATGCAAAAATGCTACGAACTTATGCACCAGCCCAATATTTTATATTGTCTCTATGTACGAACGTACTGCATCGTTACATGTCTTTGTATTTCACTGATTTCACTTCCATTGATTCCAGTCACTTTACTTAAGTGTGATGATACGTGTCACGGCCTCCACTTAGATATAGCACGTACTTACATATGTGGTCAGGGCTGTATTTTACCTTGTATTCGTATACTCTGTGACTGACGGATGCGATGTTAAGCGAAGATTGCGAGAGGGTACTCTGTGAGGTAGTATCTGGCACTCCATTGTTGGCAGTCACTATGGTAACAGGTTTCTATAGTGTGAAACTAGCCAATATGATCAATAAACGTTTTCTGTACAAGTCGATCTTTTATCGACCTGTCGCGACTACTACTCAGAAATTTTTAAAAACTGCACGAGAACTCCATAAAAATTGATACAATTCATCTGATAAGTTGTCCGCCCCGATAGCTGAATGACAGCCGGCACGGTAGCTCAGCGTGTTCGGTCAGAGGGCTTAGCTACCCTCTGTAATAAAAAAACTGAGTGAACGGATCAACGAACAATCTGAACGAGTGTCATCGGACGTCTGCCACTAACAAATTCAACGAACAATATGGAACAAAACAAGATCAACGAAAAAAGAAAAAAAATGGTCAGCGTGACGGACTGCCGTCCTAAGGGGCTCGGGTTCGATTACCGGCTGGATCGGGGATTTTTCTCCGCTCAGGGACTGGGTGTTGTGCTGTCTTAATCATCATTTCATCCCCATCCGGCGCGCACTTCGCCCAATGTGGCGTCGAATATAATAAGACCTACACCAAGGCGACCCGACCTCCCCCGTAAGGAGCCTCCCTGCCACTGACGCCAAACGCTCGTTTCCATTTTTCCATCTGCTAACTTCAGCTTTCTTTTAGCAGAACCCATCCCTGTAGCCGAGGTCGCTGATGCACGCCCGTGCAGTAGCGTTCGATTCTTAAAGTGCTAAATTCAAATCCTTGTGTGGGAGAAATTTGGCCTGAAAGGTAAGGGTAGTGCTGGTGTACTTTATCACCTGTTTCTGAGCCAATGCACTGGATTAAATTCAAACCCTCGCCGCAGTGTCCGACGGAGTGACAGCATGTGATAGTAAATGGTGATCGGTCAGACGATTGGGGACCATATGCTCTACGGTGCGCAGAGTATATTGCCAGGCAGATGGAACCAACTTTTTGGTAAATTAAATACTTTTGCTTTCCACTTTTTCGTTCCGATGCCACAGAACTGTTTTTCACTGTAAGGGTCAGGCTAGACCTTGGCTACTGTGTACAGGATGCCGCCTGCCGACGCTGAGTCCACGTGAATAACTCGCTCACAGTGAGTATTGCTGCTGAGGTAAGTCTTCGCCAAAGCGTCGCTGACTAGCCACGCACTGCAGTGTGTCCTCCAGGAGCCAATGAGAGGGCCGTGAAGATCACGTGGGGGGACAGGCGGCAGACTAGCGAGAACGCTCCAATACCACGGGGACGCTCTCTTGACACACAGACCTCGACTCGACCACGATTGTCTTCCTTCTCGTCCATTTTCGGGCGTCATGCCCCATCAATCTATTCGTCTATGGCCTTCCACTAGCTGCAGCTTTATACCTACCTTACTTAGGTTAAATTTACTAGAATAAATCTGCCGTCAGTTTTTACATTTTTGTTCCTATGTAACTGACATTCTTCCGCTCAATCGGGTGTCTACATCCCGCCTTCCTTACAACAAATACTGTACAGCGGCCCCCTTGGTCCTATTTAAGAGAAGTAGTGGAAACGCCAGTTCTGGTTTCACCCTCCCATTTCTCTCATCATCATCATCATCATCATCATTTCTAACTAAGCGGCTAAACGTACTTCTTGGAGTATCCCATCCAACAGTAACATTACATTATGTTATCTAATTATATTTATATTTTTAGATACATTGTTGAATATTTGTCTTTACATCGTATGGTTTTATGGAATCCATGAAAGTGATTTATTCGTCAGCGTCCTTTGGGATAAAAATTAATTGTTTATGTTGATACAACATGCAAATATGAGGTGCTACTTGGTCCTTTCAGAGACTATGACGATCTGAGAAAATTCGATTTTGTACCAGATTCATGACTGTCACTTGTCACTTATCGGACGAAAGATACAAATTATTCTTCTACAAGACCATACGCCCGAAGAAGAAATTGTGAGTATGTGAAACGCGATGTTATCGAAAAACATTATAAAATAAGTGGACAAATAAAGTACGAAATAAAGAACTACTAAAAGGATTAGGATGAGAAAGAAGTCTTCTGGAGACCATTAGCAGGCCAAGGGAGAGGCTAATGGACATCAGTTACTGAAAACACCATCATAACAGGTATTTTGAAACTTAGACAATAACAACTGCCGGCCGGAGCGGCCGACCGCTGCGGTCGCAGGTTCGAATCCTGCCTCGGGCATGGATGTGTGTGATGTCCCTAGGTTAGTTAGGTTCAAGTAGTTCTAAGTCCTAGGGGACTGATGACCTCAGAAGTTAAGCCCCATAGTGCTCTGAACCATTTGAATAACAACTGTCGCGGTCTGAAAACAGATAACAGTGACAAAAAGTAAAGATGCCTAAAATGCAGTTTACCATTCTTAGTCGAATTTTAGTTGTTAAATTCTCGTCAGCCCAGACACCGGCTTTGAATGAAATACGCAGTTCTATACACACCCTCATTATAAAGATAAAACGTCAGCTACATCAAGCGGCAGGATTCGCCTACTAGTGCGGCTACCCGCCAAGCAGCACTGCAGAAAATGTAGCATGACCACAGCGCCTGCGTAAAATCAGGCATCTGAATCCGTAGTTAATCATTAGGGCCGGGATTTTTTGATTACTTAAAAAACAGTGAAATATGTGCGCATTTGTGACCTAAAACTTATGTAATTATATATTTAGAAATAAAATACTACTTTATATAAGTTTAATTATTTTTTATATGGCATGTAATGCAAATTTCACTTATAAACCAAATGTGAATATAGTCTTACTTTTTTCGGTGTTTGAAACTAGTTACTAATAATTTATTAATTTGTCTGGGAAAACAGAGAAAATAATAACAACACTTAACCAAACAATAAAACAATGTTTTATTAGTGCACACCGCTTCTTTAAAGTATTCAAAATTAGTTATCATGTCCTGTCAATCTTCAGTTTCTGCCCAGTCACACTGGTTCACAAGCATCCATTTCAGGTTTTTCATTGTCAAAAATCTACGGTTGCCACCGAGGATAGTTTTGTACCTGGAAAAGCACCTCTCCACATTACAGAACGTCACATGAGCATATTTGAAGGCGGCGAGGTCACTGCAGGTCAGTTTTGTTTCACTGTCTTCAAATGGTTTGTCATTCCGAGAAAGCCTGTCAGTAAGTATAATAATTGTAGAATATCCAGGATTCAGCTGAATAACACTTTGCAATTTATGTAACTCTGCAGGCCTTCGTGGCCGTTGTCACTGAAGTTAAAATATTCTGGGTTATTAGGCCGCGTCAGTGTTCTAGCAGTAGTGGACACCAGACGATCCTAAGGAAGATCACAGCAGAGGGGTCGAAACGTCGATCATTTTAGAAGAAACGTGACGCGGCCTAATAACACAGAAGATTTTAACTTCACTTTGAAATTTGTTGCTCTCTCAGTCCGTCACATGACCACAAGCTAAAACCAGCTCATTCTGGACGTGTTGTACAAAGGGAGTCACACAGCTCAGTATCAACAGTTACCAGTCGCATGAAGACTTTTGATATTACTGAAAATCTGGCTTTAATGTATACCAAGTTTCCAGACAAGGAATCTATAAAGACCCCTTTCAAACTTTTGATTGCACTTGATTCAACCCTATCAAGCTCACAAAACATTATCTTTGTTTTGGTGTAGTTGGTGCAGCAATACTTAGCAGCATTAAGCGAAGAGCCCCATCGCGTAAAAACAGGCTGAAGGAGGACACGCAGTGGAGGTGCTTCTTTCTCGAAATTCTGCACCCTTAGCGGGGCTTTCACGTAGATTTTCTAGCCACAGGAAATTAATTTGTTCGCATCACCTCCTTCTGCTAATCTGTGTAACACATGCGCAAGACAAGTGACATACAGAATACTGAGGCACAGAATGTGATGCCTCTTGGCTGCTTTAGCCATGTATGAAGCATCAGATATCACTGGGAGCAAAACGTTGTCTTTTTTAATACCATCCGGCCCCAGTAGCTTCACAGAGTTGTCAAATTAAATGACAATTGTCGAGCTGTTTACTCTCTCTAGAGCTTCACACGTTAGGTGGAACATTTCTCCAGGTCCGCCAACTTTTAGAAAATCAACAACAACATTTGCGAGATGATGTCCATTCACATGGGTGGCCCCATCGATGGACACACAGACCTTCTGGTCTGGAGAGTTGCCAACTTTTGAGAAAGCCAGTTAGTAATATGCCGGACAGTGCACGCGGCGCGGAGGAGGGGTGAGTGGGAGGGGGGAGGGAGGTGAGAGTATGACGGTAGTGGCAGGATATCAGACATTACTGAAAGCCAATATACAACTGAAACAAATGCGGTATATTCAAAAACTGATATATACGGAGCCTTTTTTTCTGAAGTAGCCTGAATAGAATATTCCAATAGCCTCCTTAGCAGCAAGCAGGCCCTTTTTCTTAAAAGTACACAGCTGACATGCTTTTTGGTATGAAATCATATGCATCCTCTGTAATTACAGAGCCCTTAACAGTTCTGTGTTCATGTTAGCACTAAATTCTATTGTCTTGTTCTTCTCCACCACACTAAAAACTCTTTCCACATGGGAAATACAATGAGGTACCAGAAAATAGTCTCATTAGCTTACTCAGTGAAGAGAAATTTCTTATTCCTGAAGCATCACTGATTTTTGAAATCTCATACCAAATTCTGTCAGGCTTCTCATCATTTTCAAAAGAGAATGTATCAGACTGGTAACGACTGAACTCAGTTTCCCAAAGATTCAATTTCTTATGATCATAGAATATTAGCAAACTCGTCAATCAACATATATTCTATTGATACAAAAAACTCTTCAATTTTCGTTGGAAAGCATTAGCAATTTCAGCACAATGAAGAAACTTTTCTTTAACCGCCCATCTATTGACAATGTGCGCGCACACGTGTTTGTATAGAACAGTCTGACATCGGACTTATATTTTAAATGCAGTTTCGTCTAGATAAACTTCCTTTACGTAAGCCCTCATGTTTGCCCCAACGACCAACTCGCCATCACATTTCTGTACATTCACAGATCAAAATTTCATATGAAGCAAATTTCTATCGGGCTCCAGAACTAAGGTTGCTCTCACAAAGCGAACAACAAGATCACTTAAAAGATTATTCAACTCTGAATTAAGTTTATGAACAAGTGGGGACTCTTGTTGGAGAAGTACATATCAGGAGTTAAGTGGTGAAAGAACAGAGCTAAGTAACAAAAGATACAGCTTAATCTATGGATTTTCAAGGTTGTAGAACAGAGACAACCACGTAGCAGAAACATACTCATATTTTGCGTGGCTTTTCACCAAAGACTTACTGACATATCTTTAAAGCATCTGTCTCTTTGAACTCTTTAGCAAGCAATAAGAAATGTAAACTAAAAACTGTTAAATATTAATATTTACAAGCCCACTGCAGCTCTTTTGAGCAGCTAAGTGCACAAGACGACAAGCACAGCCTTGCACGTGAATATTACTATAGTACTTGCATTGTCGCATGCGAAACCTGCATGGCTATCCCACTGTGTCTTCTTTAGTCCAATATACAAAACACTTAATATTCCTTCGCCAGTACTGTCGCTGGTTTCTCGAACTGAGAGACTTTCAGTTGAAATCCGCAAAGTTTCGGCGTCGAAAAGCGACACAACAGCTTTGTAATGCTTTTAGTCATTCAAATCGTTACTGCTGCCCGTTGCCAAGGCAGAGGGCTGGGACTTCATTAACTTTGTTACCTTTCCCTCCGTTGTAGAAACCACGCTTTTAAGTAGCAAATACAGACTACACCTGCTACGCAATACACTCTGCAGTATTTTCTAATGAGGAAGCCATTGCATACGGTATTTTGTGCAAAAATCTCATTCTATGTGGAACTTGAGATGGAGCATCAGGACAATGCTTCAAGTGATAGAAAATTTCCCCAGCATTAGACAAAACAGCTCCATCTAGTTAAACACCCGGTTTAATCGCGATAACCGACTTTTGATAAGTTTCCATAAGCTCCTTATCGTCGGTACGATGTTAAGCTATACCTTTGTACTGACTTCTCTTTCCAGTACTAAGGACACGTTGAGTGCAAAGGAGAATTATGGCATTCATTTACGCGTATTTTGAAAACACTCCACAATCGAACTTCATGTCTACTCACTGGAGAAAAGTTGTACAAAGCTCAGTGATCTGTAACAGGACGTCGTTGAAAGAAGTTCAGTTTTTTCACAAATAACCCACCTTTTCACTGCCAGATCATAACTTCCAACCTGCTCTCGTAGACATATACACAAAAATGTTACGCATAGGGTACAATCGTCTCATCTCGCTAGCTAAGAAAAAGTTTTATTATGCTCGTGGATAGAAAGCCTTTCAATCTGTACCTACAGTTCTCTCACCAGACAACACCACACGACTTTCATATTTTACCGGGGCGTTGACATGTAGCGATGTGGAAGTCGAAAGTAGAACCTACACGTTGACTTAGTTATAATAGAGTAAGTGAGTGGATAGGGATAAATCTTCGAATAAAATTAGCAGTGACTTCGACATTAAATCGCTGAAGCATTGTGAAATCAACCGGCTTGCGCCAGACTATTTTATCAATTATGCTGTTATATTCTAACCACATGTTTCGTGTTCAAAAACGTGATGCACGCTATTGCAATGAGTAAGAGGACGTCAAAATCTATGCTGTCACGAAGGAGATGAATAAAACAACGGCTGCTCTGAACGGAATCGGTTCCGTTTTCATGCGGCAATGTATTTTACTAACATTTGCAAATGTAAACGACTATATACGGCGTTATTCCACATTTCTAAGGGTTCCTTGTATTCTGTGGGTGAACGTAGCGAGAAAGACTATTTCAGAGCAGAGCATTAGGTATCGTATATTAGTTTCATGTGTCTGCAATAGAGGACGATATAGGGCAATAAAATTCCGAAAGAGCCATTCCTTGGGGTCACCCCTTCGCCACTCCCCCTACGATACTGGTCGCAGCTGTAGCGCACTCCACATGATGGACTACGCTAGTGTTGGAATACGAAAAACAACACAGGAAACGAGTAGTTCCGCACTGCAGATCTCCCAACATATCCCGAACAGACAATAGCCTCCTTTATAACGCCGTAATGCTTCTTGACTAGCTTTCTTCTTAAGTTGTAGACCATTCTATCGATGGCTACGACACAGATATTCAGTTTAATACTATACATTTCCTTCCATTAGTCTTTATCTTGATGCATTAAATACAGACTAAGGTGTTTATGCTTTTGAAGAACTTCGTTTTATGTGCTTTTAGCGCCCGTGTAAAGACACAGTAATGAGCGGAAAATAAATTTACAAAACTTATTGTTCACCAACCAAAGTGTCTTACAGTTCTCGAATATGTTTTTAAACGCGAATCCTTCTCGGAATTCGTGCGTGTGTGTGTGTGTGTGTGTGTGTGTGTGTGTGTGTGAGAGAGAGAGAGAGAGAGAGAGAGAGAGAGAGAGAGAGAGAGAGAGAGAGCATGTGCGCGCGTGCGTGCTGTTATATATATAACTTTACTGACTTAACTTCTGTACAACTGTTGTAATATTACAGATCGTTCTTATGTATTTAACACCTGTACGACAAAAGAAACTAATCAAAACCATTATCTTCCTATACCCAAACCAGCGTTTGCGGAAATGGTTTGTAAAATCCATCCGGGCGGGCACTCACTACAACGATTTATCAGTTATCGCTGCGCGAGGTAGCCACACGGTCTTAGGCGCCTTGTTACGGTCCGTGCGGCTTCCCCTGTCGGATGTCATCGGTGCCTAGGCTTGCACACCACTTAATCTAACTTAAACTAACCTACGCTAAGGACAACACACACACGCATGCCCGAGGGAGGATTCGAACCTCCGACGGGGAAAGCGGCGCGTGGCAAGGCGCCCAACACCATGCGGCTACCCCGCGCGGCAAACATTAATCGACGAAAGTTACCGTTCTCCGTTACCGGTAGAATTTCTTTTCTCCAAGAAGCTCTCGAGTGGTATCTAAAATCTACGTTAGTTGCTGAGAAACACTCATGGTAACTTACACTACTTTTCAAGGGAGACTGGACCAATCAGACCACTTGATGAAAGATCACTCTACACATAAATTCATTCGCTTGCCCATTTGAATGTTATTTTCATTAACGAGAGAGAGAGATAGATTCACAACGTACACTCCTTCACCTTGCCTTCAATCTTTTCGGACTATAAATTCTTCGTTTGTGTGGATCGGAGTATTTAAGCCCTCCACCAGAACGGTCCACGAAACCAGCGTTCAGCAATCTGGAGTGCCTTAGCCCATTTTCGCTTCCATATTCCATCCAAGAAGAAACTCCTACATCACTTTGGTTTCCAAGAAAAACCAAAACTAAAAACGGGCAAAACGAGGACTAAAGTGAGAAAGGAGCAGCAGAGGAAACGAATGCCGGAATACAGGGCTAAATTATTGCACAGGTGCAGGAAAAAGTAACACTGTAACTGAAGAAATAGCGCGGTTGGGAGTTCTCAATACGAAAAGAAGAAAAACAGTGTCCAGTGGCATATTATTTTATTGCGGTCAACAAGTCGTGCTTTTTTATGTGTGTACACAAAAGAAAATACAATGGACTGAGGTCAAAATGGGCATGGACATCATTGCAACTAACCATTCTCTAGAAACCCATCTGACATTGTAGGTACCGACGAACGAGAGCAAACGTGTATGAGCTCCAGGAGTTTCTTATTGGCAGGACGCATCATAGAAAAGAGTGACATGTGTAACTAACAGACTGGATACACTAATCATATATAAGTATTCATGCGTAAATATGATGTTTAGAAAGTATATTTCGGGCCCCTTCTAGCAGGCTGATCCGACATGGGAGCAACCCTTACTCGAGATTACGTTCAGGACACTACAGCTCGAAACTTGACACCCTATTGTGTGAGGTTTCTTCGGTTTCTTCGGTTAATGGACTGGTGAAAAAGTTTCAGTGCTACGCCATTTCGGTCTACGCAAACGGAAACAAAGATTCGTTCAACAATATGGGAATAACATTTTGTTATTTGTTTACTTATATATTCCCCAAACTAGTTTCAGCGACAAATATCGCCATCATCAGTGGTTTTTTAAAAATCTAAGACGTGCAGAACATAGCATAGCGAACACTGTAACACATTATTACATTTTTACTGTTTTTTTTTAATATAGTTTTACTGTGGATGCTTTCATACTACCTTATTTACTGTAGGTTATATACCATATTTTTACGAACTGTTGAAGCTGTTTGCGACATATTTCCTGTGCTTTTTCTGTTGTCGTTTTTCTCGGCATACAACTAAGTGAGCGGTTGTTAGTAAACAAATACTAAAAGGTGAACTTGCGTATGTCAGCGTTATTCACTTGGGACTGCGTTAGTGATGTGGATACAGTTTCGATATGTACTAGGCTGTTACATAGTTTGTAGTGTACTCACGTTCGTTGGACGGCATGCAGCTAATTTTATACACAGAATCCAAAACATCACGCCATCTTGCTGATCGCGTGCGTCGCGAGAAATGTATCGCACGTTGGGAGAAAGTTATAAAACTGTAGCGGGTGTTCTGACGACTTCTGTTCCTATTTATGTGTCTGTGTGTGATGGGGAAGTGGTTCTTCTGCGTGTATTTGCTTTCTGTTCTGTATCCTGAGTCAATTCTCTCAGAACGGTAAAGAGTTTTGATGCAGAGTGTTGTGTTTTCGTTTATTAAGTTTTTCTCTTCCACTGTAGGCTTTTGTATATAGTAATTTTCTTCTATTTTTAGTTATCGGTATAGACTGTTACCGTGTTTCAGGATGTGTAGATCGCTTTCTGTATTAGAGGGGTTATGGTTTTTGTTCATTTGGTGTTCTGCGAAAGCTGTATGTGTGCTGTCTCTCTTTAGAGCTCTCATGTGCTCTGTCTACCTCGTTCGGAAATTTCTGCTTGTCTGTCCTATGTATTGGGCCTGACAGGAGTTACATGTGAGTTGATATATCCCAGCATTGCTGAATTTGTCTGAGATTCTTTTGCTGGTCTTAAGCCTTTTTGTTGTTTGTTCTGAATGTTACTGGGCTCCCTTGCTTACTCAAGATGTTTCCAATTCTATGTGATATTTTGTTATTGAATGTCAATGTGTACCATCTGTCTCTTTTTTCCTGGTGTGGTGTGGTGTGGTGTGGTGTGGTCTACTGTGTTATCATTGTATCCTGCCTCTGGGTTTTCAGGTCCTTTGGATGCGCTCGTGAGTGGGTAGTGTTTCATTTTTACCTTGTTGTTGAGTTTGTTTATGATGTCTGTTTTGTAGTTGTTATCAATAGAAATATGATTATATTTAATTCCTGAGTGTAGTTTTCTGGTTTAAGAGGTGTTCTGTTTATCATGTGTGTGAAATTGGCATATTTCTGGACTGTCGGGTGGTTGGATGAGCTATGGATGTGGACTTGCTGTAGATGGAGAATTCATATTGGTTGTTGTTTCTTGTGATTGTAATACCCAAGAAATTTTGTTTCTTGTGTTCTTCTGTTTCCATTGTGAAGTGGATTGTGGGCATACTGTATAGCTCTTCAATCCTTTTTTGTGTTTTATCTACAAGTCAGATTATGTCATCCACATATCGGTACCAGTAGACTATTGTGTACCCTTCTTTTTTTACAATGTTGTTGACTGTTGTGATCTCTATGTGATCTAAGAAAATGTTGCGTAAGGTTGTACTGATGAGGGACCCCACGGGTAGCCCCTCTTATTGCAAATAGAAGTTGTTGTTGAAAAGTGAAGTAGTTTTATTCTGTGAATAAGTAAACCAATAACAAAAAGTGTTTTGCATCAAGGCGCATTCACAATTCCCATATTGTTGTTTTTCTATGCAAACACGGACCAAATGGAAGATTTCCCATGTAAAGTTATTATAAAGAGTCGTTAAATTAAACATTCTTGGAACTGTTATTTTACATTACTTCATGGCGCTAATTGCGACACTATATTGGAAACATACACATTCCGTCCAAGGATATATGAAATCTAGGAATAGATCACGGTTAAAGATAAAAACGAGAACTAATCACGGGGGCGAAAGGGCTTACTTAAAGAAAATATGGGTGTTTCGGACGTTAGAGCACCTCCTCGTGTTCACAGCCGCCAGTTGAGGTTCGTGACGTCGTCACAAACGTTCCTCGTTGAGCCAGGTTTGCGCGGACAAAGAGGTAAGCACTTCCCTAATTAGTGATTAAAATGCAGCTCTATTAAGCAGATTACAGTGGCCTGACAAGCGGACCGTGTGTCAGCCGACTGAAAAAGCCCACCCTTGTTTCCTGGACCCACAGGGGGGATGGACGAGTTTTCCCCTCCCAGCCTCTGCTCATTTGTTAAGGGCTTGCAATTCATATTATTGAATTACTGTCACAGTGCCGTGTCGCTTTTGCGGATGTAGCAGTGCTCTCCAGCGTTTTCCAGTGGGTTGGGTCCTCCAGAAACCGTGCTTTGTACATGATGCAGAACGTGGTTCGCAAAGAGAGGACGCCTTATATTGCTTTCTTTGTTGTACGGCAATGTCCAGCCAAAATGCACGTCTTTACAGACGGAACATCAGTTCTCAGGGATGCCAGCAGGAGAAGAAACTACCCGCAGATACACTGAAGGGAGCGTCCCTATATTCGTTTGCAGTAACAGAAGCTTTGAGTTGCCTATGGAGTTTTGAATCCTACCCACGACTCTTGGACATCACCTCACAAATCGGATAACCAGTACGTCAAAAAATAATTCCCAGTGGTTACACTAATTTTCGGCGCCGAATCAATCTCTTGGGGACATGAATGAATCTATCTGTCGAAAGATGTTGATCCCCTGAAAAAAATAAAATAAAATAAAGACTAAAGTTTCTGTTAAAGGCGGTGCGAGGAACAAATACAGCTACTGTCCACTGTTGTTCACTACGTATCTCGAATAAAAGATGAAGGAAATTAAGGTGTTCTTCGCAAAAACAATATAGATTATAGATCAAAGAAGTAAGCGATGACGAATAGTATAAAAAAGGGCAAAAAGAGCTAATAACTAAGCATAACATTAGGACAATAATAGGAGTGAAATAATTCTTCAATTCTCCCAAGAAACTCGAAACAGGTGAGATCTCAGATTCAGATTGGTGTAGCTTATAGGTCTAATATAGTCGAGGAAGAACGTCCTGAAATTGCACAAAATTGTACGGAAATAAAATGTGAACCGTGGCGGAATAGGAAAATCAGAAACTAGAAACTTTTGAAATGGTGTATACAGAAGCATGATGAAAATTAACTGCACAGATAAACTAAGAAATGAAAGCTACTAGAAAGATAGAGGGAAGAGTGACAGGCTGGTGGGGCATCTACGACACAATTCCAGAGTAGTTAACTTTCCACACACTGTGACCGAGCGGTTCTAGGCGCTTCAGTCCGGAACCGCGCTGCTGCTACGGTTGCAGGTTCGAATGCTGCCTCGGGCATGGATATGTGTGATGATCTTAGGTTAGTTAGGTTTAAGTAGTTCTAAGTCTAGGGGACTGATGACCTCAGATGTTAAGCCCGATAGTGCTTGGAGCCATTTGAACCATATTTGAACTCTCCATATCAGAAATCAGTGAACGGTAGAAGTTCTAGACCTAAAAGAGACAAATCTTAGAATATGTAATGCACTTCGGTACTATTCTTGGAAACAGTATGACAGCTTTTGAAATCAAACCATAGAGCGGAAGTCTCTAAATAAACGTTCACTTTTTGCGTGAAAATTTTTTTTCTGTTATATGATAGCAATTCATTTCACTACTCATATAAAAGGTAGCTTGGTTTTCTTAAAATACTGATAATTTACGTCTAAAATCATTTTTGCGTCGATAATACCGGACTTTACGAAGCCTTTATACCTACAATACGAGAATATTAGAAAAAGAACTTCCCAAAACGAGCTGTAGTAACTGTTGAATGCTGCCTCCTGACATGTGTGTGATATTTTACACTATTGGCATCACTTTGTCAGTTTAGCACGCAACCAATGACATCACACAAATGGGGCAACACAGCTGGTGAAAGTTTACGGAAAGCATTCTCTGAACCTAGAAGGGATTACTGGATTTCTCCTAGGAATGAGACTTCTATATTTCATCAACGAAATGTTCGTCACGTGATAGACAAACTATATATACTTGAATGAAAGTTGCACAAGTTGTTTTTCCACGTTTTTCCCACTTTCAACGTTTAGTCGCTTCTGGTGCCGTCCTGTCGTATCATAAATCAACGATCATATTACAGCAATTAATATCTAGTACCCACATTCACCTTCAAACATAAGTGAGTTAATGAAAGAAGAAATTCGTCTACCTTTTTGTATACCGTACCTTCACACTGTTTTTATTATTTGTTTATTTACATATTGTTTACACCCATTCATTACATTCTGTAAAAGTACACGTCCTGTTAGGATTAATCCCCCTATTATTAGACTTCTGTCGGATGGTGTATCGTTTCTCTTGATCTACTCTTATTACTCAGTAATGTGTTCCGTCATGCTACTCTCTCTTGTAGAGCTACTGTACCATACTGTTCTTTATAAACAGATTAGGTGTAAAGCCTGTTTATTCGAAACTTTTCGACATATTAAAAATAGGTATTGGATCGGAATTCGATTGATTTACGACCAATGCTCTTACCGGTTGCGCTACCTGAACACGGCTCGCGATATGACTTCGCAGCTATCAGGGGCCAGAATTTTTCTTTCCCAATTCTTCGGTTACCCGGAAGATTTGCTGAACCATGATTCCATAGAAAACAAATTTAACCACAGCCAAAATATTTCCGGAATTCTCTCTGCCCGTCCATTGCTGGAGTGATAAAGGTAATATGATAGTCACAAGTTTCTTGTAATTGTATGACTGTATTCTCTCGACTGCTGTCCATTAATATTTTATAAGTTTATGTTTTTAGGATTCTGTTCCAAATGTACCCAATTAAGACGAAATACTCTGATGAACATTCAGAGGTTTTAAGTTTTAAACAGAATAAAATTGTCTCAGCTGGGCTACAGATATTAGCCTTTTACTTTTCTTCCGATGCAGTACACCCTAAGAGCCGTTTCAAATCTTCCACTCCTAGTGTAAGCATCAATGTGTCCCGACCAAAGCGTTTTCACTATTTCAGTAATCACCGAGATATAGCGTGTCCACTTTTTTATGAGATTTTCTTTGCGGCAGCACATCAGATTTGTAAGAAATAAATTTAGTGCATCACATCTGACGATCTACTGGTTGGATTGTGGAGCGTTAAATCCCTTACTCCGATTGGCAGGTTAGAAAACTGAAAAGGCAAATGCACTGGCAACTAGAATAGGATTTATCTTCAGGCGAGTTTTTAATACACAGTCAAATTAAAGAAGTGCAGTAGGTCTAATAGTTGATGGTAACATTTCTGGAGCTCATCTTCGATCAGATCGTACGAGTTCACGCATCCTGGCCAAGTTGACAGCCGTCTGTGAGGTTGATGGTTGTCCACTGTGGTCTTTATCTACAACATTCGTTCTGCCTTCACTAAACATTTATGCCAACGAAAAACTTGAGCTCTTGACATAACCTCCTCTCCAAAAGCCTTCAGAAGTTTACCGTAAGGTAAGTTGTCGTCGCGTTTTCACCCAATTTAATGCAAAAAGAAATGGCATACCGTTGCGCAATATTATGCGGTTCCATTTCCGTGACGGGAGACACAAACACGTGTTAACTTATTACAGCACAACTCACGACTGCACAGTTGCATCGATGTGCCGCTTGGAATAGAAGCAGCTTATAGACCGAGGTCAAAGATATTATACCTAAGCAAGCCTGCAGGGTTGTCACATCTTGCAAACAAAATCAGTCTCATTACTTTATTGTCGCACCACGTATTTCCGCAATTTGCGGACACTCCCGTTATAGGTGATCGACAAATCACAATCGAACACCTCACTGCTGAACTGGACGTCTCTGTTTGTAGTGCTGACACGCCCACCAGATGGGGCACATAAAAGGTGTGTACACACTGGTTTCCTCGCCTCCATAGAATGGATTCTCCTCCGGAGAAAATGTCAAAGCTGCACCCTCTGCGGGTAAAGCCATGGCAACAGTCTTCGGGGACTCTGAAGGTGTTGTTCTGTTTGATATCCTCTCCCATAGTGCATAGTGATTCACTCCGCAGGAAGCAATATGTGGATGATGGGCAGATTACTGATGCAGCAAGACGTTGGCTCTGACGTCGACCAGTAGCGTGGCACCATGAAGGGATACAGGCCCTCCCAGTGAAATGGCGTATGGCCATCACACTGTACATAGCCACAAGGGAAATCAGAGAGAAATCTGGATATTGAATTAAACTTCAAAGAGAAGAAATGAAAACTTTGAGGTTTGCCGATGGCAAAGGCCTTGGAAGTAGTTGGAAGTCGAACGGCGTGGACTGTTTCTTGAGAGATGTCTGACTTGTGATGGACACAAACTTGAAACAACAGTAATGGGATGCAGTCAAATTAAAGCAAGTGATGCTGAGAAAATTAGATTAGGAAATGAGACAGTGAAAGTAGTACATAATTTTTGCTATTTGTGAAGCATAATGACTGAAGATGACAGAAGGTGACTGCAATAAAAATAAAAGCTTCTCTAAAAAATGAGAAACTTGTTAACATCTGATTTAAAGGCAGGTGTTGAGTAGTCTTTTCTGAAAGTCTTTATCTGGAATGTAATTATACGAGGGAGTGAAACATGGACGAAAATCAGTTCAGAGAAGATGGGCAGATTGGATAATTAATGAGGAAGTTCTGAATGGAATCGGGGAGAGAACTGTACGACATAATTTGACTAAAACGAGTAATAGGTTGATGGGACAACTTCCCTGAATAGGGGGGGGGGGGGGGGGGGCGGAAGTGCAGAGTGACGAAGGCTTGGTTAGTCAACAGGTAGAAATGGATGACGGTTGTAATAGTTACGCGGGGATGAAGAGGCTATCTCCGTGGAAAGTGGCGTATGTTTCACGTAACGCTTGCCTCGGTGGTTGGCGTAAACTTCCTGGAGCGTATCACGCAAATGGCTGTAAGAACGATACAAAAGTCTCCATATTCAATCCATTATTACTCTGCAGTCTACAAAAGTGTTGCATCACAGAATTTCTTCCGTACACAAGTGCTGTTCTGATAGAAGAAAATTGCCACAGGTAAAAAGATTACGCGTTATCACTGAGATTAACGAAACTGCATTACGAATTGCTCTCTATTTCACGATCCCCTGGTGACTATTCATCTAGCTAAAAAGATATTTAGAAATATCTCTGAGTCAAAAGTTGCCTCAGCGTGTATACAAGACTGCGAGCAGAAGTTATTTTCTCGCCTCTCCAGCTGAAGTACAGTAATTCTCGTCGTTATAGCCTCCCTCTCTCAACATATTCTTGTTGCATCGTGGGTGGCTCTCAGCGGACGCTGGGAGAAGAGGAAGACGATAACTGCACGGAACCACTGCTTGGGCGTGCTTAGTTGGCTGAAAGTCTCAGACGTGGTATTCGTGTAAAGCTGCGCACCTATCATTAGTATTTGGGTATATGGAAAGGTGTGTAATTCTGCATACAAAATGCTGCCGTATCTGAACGGCAGGAAATCGTCAGTAAATTATGTGGTAAACCTGGCAGGAAAACGTTGCCGTATACGACGATCGTACTTAGGCGTCACTAACGTCGTTACTGCCTATCTCGACGTTCTTCTAGAAACAATTACCACATACAAAGGAACAGAAGGTGAATACGATGATCATGCACAGTTTTTTTTTTTTCTTTTCGGACTAAAGAAGAGTTTCGTGGCATCACAACGTGACGGTACACATGAACATCAGCAGAGAGAAATAACATATCCGATTTTTGTTTAGTAGACTGCTGGTTAATTTTAAACACATCACAAACAGCTCTTTATACTAAGATAGACCACCCTGCTCAAGGCTCCAGCCTGAAAGTGTGAAATATCTTTGGGATGTAATAGGGCGTCGTTTGCGTAACAAATGAATTTGATAAGAAGGAAATTAGAATTAGTGACAACTATTCTCCGAGTTTAGAAACTGTCAAAATTTCCCTTTCAGTATGCGATCAAATAGTAGAAATCATCACGCGAAGATTATACAAGTAATAGCTGTCATTTACATGATTGTTGTCCCTGGAAAGAACAGCAATGACTGCGTGGTAACTTTTGAGGCCACAACTGTATCCCCATTGAGCATGGTGTTCCCACTAAATCCTTATACCAGCCGCTTAATTGTCCCAATATTCCGCATGTATCTTGTTTTAAATTCGGACATTGTCTTTGAGGACTTACGCATATAGATTTCGAAATAGGGACCAATGAAGGGAATAAAATAATTTAGGCAGTACAACGTCTAGCTTGATAAATGAATGTGACACATGTACGAGATGTATTCAAAAGATAACGGAAATTTAAGTTTTGACGTGAGAACGTCTATTCACTCGTCAGTCGGACTTCCTTGTGTGTCAATGATCTGTCGGGTTTGTATCGCTAATAACTATGAGAGTAATAATGCCTATCGAAGGTTTAGCGAACAAAGGATAGATAATGTATGCACGTGTTTGTCGCCGCTGTATTTGTTACGTCTGTGACGTCATCCCACCAGTGGAGGCGCAAGCGCGTGATTGTTACGAAGTGGTTTTGTGTAAAGATATAAGATTGTGTAGCGCGGAGAGGCGTTCAGGTAGCACATTGATTCGAGAGTCATTGTGAAGAACTGGTGGAGCACTTTTAGCATCCAAAGCGAAACAATAAAAATTTTCGGCGCAAAATAAATGAAAAACGGTCTTAAAGTGAAAATTACAAACTAATGTCTCGCGTGAATCGTAAAAGTGCTCGTAATCATACACTGAGTGAAGGAATTAAAGGGACCGTAATTTGAAAGCCCGCCGTTTTCCCCTATTGCGGCGAACAAGTTTGAAAGTCGAGTCCAAAGATGCAAACAACCTTCCTCTGTAATGAGCGTAAAAAGCGTTGTGCCCTGAGAACTCAACCACGGGCTTTGCGACGCTTCAAACAGCAAGGTACTGGCATGTGTGGAAAAAAAAAAAAAAATGCCAGACTCTAGAAGAGTCGATATGGAAAAGGCCTCAAGAAGTAGCATAAAGAGTCTCAATGAAACCACCCCTTCCCCCGGTGCGTTCATTTACATACATTTCATGGTCAAAAACGACATTTTACTTGTACAGTGCAATATGGAACAGAACTACGTTTTGATAACCTTCGAGACCCCCGCACGATTAAACCCTTCTCTAAGGACTTCATGAGGCTGCAGCCTCAATGAATGTGATCTGAGTGCAAAAGCAATTTTTGCCCTATTATACAAGTTGGAACCACTAGGGACTATTCAAAGTGGTTCGACAAAATTGGGATGAGATCCAAGCAGAAAAGATGTTTATGCTTTTTCTGTTTAGCAAATTCCTCTGACGTGATCAAGAGGGAGAGATGGGGTTAGAGAATTGCGAATCTGATGTGTGCTTAAATAATACGGCAAAGGATACCTCTAAGACTGCCCAGTTTAGAAACACTCTTGGTGCCAGTACTACCCCCACACCCCTGTTGATCACTTACAAATGTACCTCTACAGACAACCCTTGACCGATTCCCATGCGCCTGCGAGCAGGCAATCCTTCGACATCCTTCAGCTGAGTGGCACTACGCTGCTTGCGGGCATGCGAAATCTGAGTGCTGTCGAATGGGTTGCCTGCGTGCAGGCGCCCAGGACTCTGTCAAGGATTGTTGCGTTCAACATCCCAGCAGAAACTCGTGGTGCACTATGCTTTTAAAATGTATGAACAGGACGAGCATAACCTTCACACTTGCCGAGCTTTCCTAGGTCTCACAAGGAACCCCTTGAGTGCAATGTCTTAACTTCAGTCTTCGGTAAAACTCAACTGAAAGTGTTATGTTAACAATTGCGGCAGGAAAATAATAGCTGTTAATGACTCACCGTATGCATCAGAAGGGTGACAGCAAATGAGTTTCTGGGAGGTGCACAGATCACCCTTATACACAGGTATTATACTTGACAAAATGGAAATCGTCAACAATGAAGAAATGTTCAAAACAAACCATTAACTTAGTACGATGAACACCAAAAGAAAAACGGCGCGCCACAGTGATCACAAAGGTTACACTATTAACGAATCATTGTTTTACTCCTAGCCCACGCAAAAAATATAATATTTAACGTTTCTAAAACCTTGCTGAGCATTATTCTGTTCATACAAAGAGATATCCAATTTAACTGATGAAAGGAGCAAATGAAGCAGGTGAGAGAGAATATAAAAATGAGACTGACAGGAAGTGCAGAATGGCTAAGCAGGAATGGCTCGAGAACAAATATAAGGATACAGAAGCATATACACTAGGGGAAAATAGATACCGCCTATAGGAAAATAAAAGAGATTTTTGGCGAAAAGAAAAGCAGCCGTATGAGTATCAAGAGCTCAGACGGAAAACCAGTACGAAGCAAAGAAGAGAAAGGTGGAAGGAGAATATAGAGGGATATGAACCTGAAGGCACTTACTGGCTCGCTGCAGTGCTCATTCTCGCGACGTGTTTGACACAGTGAGTAGCAGAAATAAGGGACAAATTTCATTCCATACTGTTAAAAATATTCAAAGTCAACTAAATACATGACCTAGATATGAAAACGTCGTTTTTGAACATTTTTACGTCCCCCCGTCTCATCCACACCTCCACTCCTAGTGGTACAGAGGAATCTTACTCTCACTGCATTGAAACTTCCAGGCAGATTAAAGCTGTGTGCCGGAGCGAGACTCGAACTCGGGACCTTTGCCTTTCGCAGGCAAGAACGGACTTGCCAGCGAAAGTAGGATAATAGTAACAATAAAATATGTAAGACTTAGCTGCATGACTACTCCGCAATTCACGCGTAAGTGGCTGGCAGAGGTTTCATCGAACGACTTTCACACTGATTCTTTACAGTTCCACTCTCCGACAGAGCCCGGGAAAAACGAACGCTTGTAATCTCGATGTACTACAAAAATGTTCCACTTCTCCTAAATCACTGGATCGATTTCAACCAAACTTGGTACACGTATCACGTACTTTCTGGAAAGAAGCACTGTCGAGAACGGTGAGCACCGCCTACCTCTCAAAGAGGTAGCATAGAAATATAAACGTATCTAATTGCGCAAGTACGCGGATCACGTTCACCCAGCTTTGAGGACGTGACCGCGTAGTGACTTGCAACAAACTTTACAATTAATTTAAAACCTTTAAGAAACTCGCTGAGACACGCGACAAAATGATGAAAGGATAAACTTCAACGCTTAACCATTTCGCTGTTCATGCATCAAAACTACCGCATCAGGCATAACATTTTAATTTGTTATTTCTTTACTACTAACTCTATTCGCAATACATTTTGCAGACAATATCCACATAATACTCCTGAAGGTACCTACAAAATTATATCATTGTACGTCACATAGTTCAGGAGATGTGACGTTATAAACACCGAGACGCGTGAAATACCAGGTTTTCTTAAAACGGAGCGCAAATGACTCGGACGATACTCATCCAGTGTTTGATACTGAAAACAGTTAGCGACTTCCAACAGACTTTAGATATAATTTCAAAGCTTTTCTAAACTTGTTCTTGCGGACATGCTTAACATCAAATATTTGACATATTAAGTCATTTGTAAAGTAATAAGAAACGACTCTAAAGAATCAGGAGGTGGTTACGTACTATCTGGAAAGAAGCACTGCGGGGTAAACAACCACCTACACACCGTAGGCGTCTCTGGCATGTTAAAATTTAGGTTGACGGCAAGTTATATTTGACTAGCGATCGGCGCCTGAAAAAAATGATACTAATCCAATAATATTGCTAATAATCCCCACATATATTTCAGAAAACGGTTTAATTAGTGCAAAATGGCTCTAAGCACTATGGGACTTAACATCTGAGGTCATCAGTCCCCTAGACTTAGAACTACCTACACCTAACTAACCTAAGGACATCACACACATCCATGCCCGAGGCAGGATTCGAACCTGCGACCGTAGCAGACCTGCGACCGTAGCAGCAGCGCGGTTCCGGACTGAAGCGCCTAGAACCGAACCGCTCATCCACAGCGGCCAGCTAAATTAGTGCAATTAGGTAAATTAAAAATGTAATGCCGCATGGACGCGGGCAATCTAATTTCATAAAATATTTTACGAATCAATAGGCTCTGCAACAAACTATTCCATCAGACGTCCTTACTAGTGGAGGTGACGTAGATTCTCAATCGGAAGTACGGGATTTAAATACCCTTCCAACTATACTGATTTACGGTTCCGTAGTTAGCCTAAATAGTTTTACATTGAAAAGTGATACAGCTGATTTCTTCGCCGTCCTTGTACTTAGTTTCTTATTATGTTGAACTGCAATCTTCCTTTCCTGTGGCTTCTGGCCGTCAGATACAGTTACTAGATTTTCCGGGTACCGACTAGTTGTCCGATGCTTGTGGTGTCGAAAGTGTGGGCTGGCGTCGAAAGTGTTTTCGTGCCTGCGGGCTCGGAACTGGTTGACCTGGTGACCTTGAAGGGGCGGCGCGACGACTTTCAGGGCCAAGGTCACACAGGAGACAACGGGATGGCATGCCGCCTCACTCACGCGCAGTCGTCTTACCGCAGCGTCCGCGTCACTTGCTGTACGCCCGTTTAAAGGGCTTTGCATTATTAGACGCGGTAAATAGATGCACGCTTTCGTGTGACAAAATCTGACAGTGAACGACACTCCTGCTGGGCGTCCTTGAAAGATGTACCACTACACTCTTTGGAAGCTAACTACCCAAGCTTCACATGTACCGGGTGGTTATAACGGACAGAGAAGTATTGACCCTAAGAGTACCCATCTTTGTAGGAGAATTATGGTCAGACTGCGCGCTGCAGAATTTGCGTTGTGATAGTAATAGTGTAGTGATTTGCCATTAGGCGCCGGTACTGTTACCGCGATGGTGAGCAAGGTTTCACCCGCAAAACTGTTTTATCAAAACAACAGCAATAGTCGTGCTACCCTTCGCGAGTACGTATTAATGCATTAACAGAATACGGAGATGTCCTCTTCCTTCACTGGGACCGACCGCGGTGTTCTCACGGTTCTAGGCGCGCACTCCGGAACCGTGCGAGTGCTACGGTTGCAGGTTCGAATCCTGCCTCGGGCATGGGTGTGTGTTATGCACTTAGGTTAGTTAGGTTTAAGTAGTTCTAAGTTCTAGGGGACTAGACTACAGCTGTTAAGTCCCATAGTGCTCAGGGCCTTCACTGGGGTTCAAGAGTAGATTAGGAAGTTCGTTGGGAATTGCTCCTGGGAGAGCCCGACGACCAACTGGGCCGCAAATTGTTCAAGAAATTACTGTTGTCAAGGCTGAGAATAACGAAAGCAAAGTGCGATCTTCAAACAGTGCACGAAGAGTGAACATTCCACCCAGATGTTTCGGTCAGCAGTAGATCAATCTGTATTGCGGTTCCAGCCTGTCGTGGATGCAGGTGGACATCACACAGAGCAACGTTCGTCATCTGGAACGTAAACGCTATAGGCAGTTAACAACTGTTACACTCTCATGTGGAAATTAATGTTTCCGTCACGGGTTTATTCCTTATTTCTCTTCCACATGTTTTGTTTCCACTAATTATCTTTCACATGTTCTGTTTTCATACAGTTTCATTGCCCTACGCTCAATCGTTTTTCATGGGGGCTCTCTCAAGTAGCGATAGTTTAATTATAACCACCCTGTGCATATACAGCGGTTCCCATTTATTTTGACCACCCCCACATGACCTTTTTCCCCAAATGTAAAAATTAAACTATATCAAGCGAATGTTCGTTCTGAAATAGGGGGGCATAAACTAGCACGACTGCTTTTCTTGTAACTTCATTCGTCATCAAGGTAAGAATCGCAGTACGTCTTTTTTAAATACCACCCAGTAGATTTTATAGCGTGACGCACTTCCTATATGCATCAATATTCATTTACACACGAAGTTACTACAAGTGTAACACAAAATTGACTTTGTCTCTCCTTTACTTCCACATAGGTTCCCGTTTTAACGTAACTAGTCCACTTCTTGGAATTGCCAGTAAATAAGTGGACACACGAAGAAAATGAACTCCGTTGATTCACCCAACCTTATTCAGTTGAAGGTTTGTGAGAGTACAATGCACAGCAACGGAAAGAACGTAGAAATACTATTCATCTGCGAAGAATATAAGTTAGCAGAACAGTAATTGCACTAATGTTTGCCGGCCGTTGTGACCGAGCGGTTTTACGCACTTCAGTCCGCAACCGCGCTGCTGCTACTGTCGCAGGTTCGAATCATGCCTCGGGCATGGACTGATGACCTCAGATGTTAAGTCCCACAAACCATTTGAATCAATAATGTTTTCTTGTTTACAGTATAGCTACAACCAGTACATTACTGTAGTACTTCTAACCGAATTGTGTACAGTAATAGCAGTCCTCGATAAAAGCTTCACTATCATTACATTTTGTTTACTGTGGTTGAAGGTAGGTGTAATGTTATACAGAGGAATTCTACACTCCTGGAAATTGAAATAAGAACACCGTGAATTCATTGTCCCAGGAAGGGGAAACTTAATTGACACATTCCTGGGGTCAGAAACGACACATGATCACACTGACAGAACCACAGGCACATAGACACAGGCAACAGAGCATGCACAATGTCGGCACTAGTACAGTGTATATCCACCTTTCGCAGCAATGCAGGCTGCTATTCTCTCATGGAGACGATCGTAGAGATGCTGGATGTAGTCCTGTGGAACGGCTTGCCATGCCATTTCCACCTGGCGCCTCAGTTGGACCAGCGTTCGTGCTGGACGTACAGACCGCGTGAGACGACGGTTCATCCAGTCCCAAACATGCTCAATGGGGGACAGATCTGGAGATCTTGCTGGCCAGGGTAGTTGACTTACACCTTCTAGAGCACGGTGGGTGGCACGGGATACATGCGGACGTGCATTGTCCTGTTGGAACAGCAAGTTCCCTTGCCGGTCTAGGAATGGTAGAACGATGGGTTCGATGACGGTTTGGATGTACCGTGCACTATTCAGTGTCCCCTCGACGATCACCAGAGGTGTACGGCCAGTGTAGGAGATCGCTCCCCACACCATGTTGCCGGGTGTTGGCCCTGTGTGCCTCGGTCGTATGCAGTCCTGATTGTGGCGCTCACCTGCACGGCGCCAAACACGCATACGACCATCATTGGCACCAAGGCAGAAGCGACTCTCATCGCTGAAGATGACACGTCTCCATTCGTCCCTCCATTCACGCCTGTCGCGACACCACTGGAGGCGGGCTGCACGATGTTGGGGCGTGAGCGGAAGACGGCCTAACGGTGTGCGGCACCGTAGCCCAGCTTGATGGAGACGGTTGCGAATGGTCCTCGCCGATACCCCAGGAGCAACAGTGTCCCTAATTTGCTGGGAAGTGGCGGTGCGGTCCCCTACGGCACTGCGTAGGATCCTACGGTCTTGGCGTGCATCCGTGCGTCGCTGCGGTCCGGGCCCAGGTCGACGGGCACGTGTACCTTCCGCCGACCACTGGCGACAACATCGATGTACTGTGGAGACCTCACGCCCCACGTGTTGAGCAATTCGGCGGTACGTCCACCCGGCCTCCCGCATGCCCACTATACGCCCTCGCTCAAAGTCCGTCAACTGCACATACGGTTCACGTCCACGCTGTCGCGGCATGCTACCAGTGTTAAAGACTGCGATGGAGCTCCGTATGCCACGGCAAACTGACTGACACTGACGGCGGCGGTGCACAAATGCTGCGCAGCTAGTGCCATTCGACGGCCAACACCGCGGTTCCTGGTGTGTCCGCTGTGCCATGCGTGTGATCATTGCTTGTACAGCCCTCTCGCAGTGTCCGGAGCAAGTATGGTGGGTCTGACACACCGGTGTCAATGTGTTCTTTTTTCCATTTCCAGGAGTGTAAAATGAGCGATTTCCTGACAATAACTTACCTTCCTGACTGATCTTGGTGTAATGTTATACAGAGGAATTCTAAAATGAGCTGACTGATCTTTTCTCGTTTTGTGACGCTTCAGGAAATGAGAAGTTTCAACCTAAGGCAGCGCAATCGTAGAACTTACTCCGATGTAGTAATCACACAAACCTTCCAGTGAAGACTGACTTTGTTTTCCGTTTGTTTACTGTTAAATCCTGCAAGTGAACAATTCACGTCACCACGGGTACCTATTGTCTGGTGGTACACGAGTGTGTGTCAGTTTCGTGTTATGTTTTTAATAACGTCATGTTTACATGAATAGTATACTGTGATAAGTTTTTGGACAGTTGCATAGGAGAGTGGTAGATTACCGAATAAAAAATATGGGGGCTTAAAAAATATAAAAAAAGACGGAATGCTGTTCATATCTTCGTAACGAACAGGAAGGGCAATCATGCTGGTTAATATTCCCCTGGTGGGTAAACATCTGCTAGACACTTTTCTCTTTTAATTTTGCGTTTGGACAAGATAAATAGGATGCCCCATTTGCCCCCGTCAGAATATTATATATTTTCAATCCTATTCCATTCGGTTGCTGACCGAAGGACAACTCGTATGACCCTCTACGCCACTAATGGCGACCTAATTTCTCTGTTACTCTCACGTTCCCTACACGAGAAAATGCAATCACAACTCCACCACAGTCTTCCTGCAATACCTATTCTCCAAATTTACGTAACGGGGTTTCGCGTGAGCAACATCTCCCACCTTTCAAAGATTCAAATTTAGGTTCGCCAAGCATCAGTTACACTTTCATATAGCTCTATAACCACGTTCCACGATTCTATTAACGCGCCTCTGAATTCGTTTGACGTTTCCTGCCATGCCAAACTGACAAGGACAGCAAACATTGCTGTGCATCAGAATCCGTTCTAATGCCGTGTCGTATACAAAAGAATTACAAGTTCATTTTTTACTACCAGAATGTTAGAACTGATTCTTTGTTTGTGCAGTCATGCACATAAATTAACGATAATTGCAGAATGTGATGTCACACAACGTGGCACTACACAAAACTGACGCTAATAGCATAGGCACATAGGGAACACACACGGCACTGATCAGTAAGTTCACAGTATTGCGGATAAGTTGATAAAACCGTGCCGAAACACATGTGCAACAAAACGCCACTGTTTCCTGCCCATGTACCCCGACATCAATAAGGGACATGATCACCATGCACACGTACACAGGCCGCACAATGGGTTGGCATACTCTGGATCAGGTGGTCGAGCAGCTGCTGGAGTACAGCCTCCTATTCTTGCACCAATGCCTGTCGGAACTCCTGAAGTGTCGTAGGGGTTTGAAGACGCGCAGCGATACGTCGACCGAGAGCATCCCACACGTGCTCGATGGGGTTTAGGTCTGGAGAACAGGCAGGCCACTCCATTCGCCTGATATCTTCTGTTTCAAGATACTCCTCCATGATGGCAGGTCGGTGGGGACGTGCGTTAACATCCATCAGGAGGAAGGTGTGACCCACTGCAGTCCTTAAAAGGCGGATATACTGGTGCAAAATAACGTCCCGATACACCTGACCTGTTACAGTCCCTCTGTCAAAGACACGCAAGGGTATACGTGCACCAATCATAATCCCACCCGACACCATCAAAGCACGACCTCCGTAAGGTTCATTTAAAGGACATTAAGGGGTTGGTATCTGGTACCTGGTTCACGCCAGATGAAAATCCGGAGAGAACAGCTGTTCGGACTCTACCTGGACTCGTCCGTGAACATAACCTGGCACCACTGTTCCAATGACCATGTACTGTGTTCTTGACACCAGACCTTCCGGGCTCTTCTGTGACCAGGAGTCAGTGGAATACAGCTTGCAGGTTTCAGGGCGAATAACCATGTCTGTTCAGTCGTCTGTAGACTGTGTGTCTGGAGACAACTGTTCCACTGGCTGCAGTAAGGTCCCGAGGAAGGCTACCTGCAGTACTCCGTGGCCCTCTTCTTGTGGTGTTGTACACTGTGGACGTCCCGTATTGTAGCGCCTGGACACGTTTCCTGTCTGCTGGAATCGTTGCCATAATCTTGAGATCACACTTTGTGGCACATGGAGGGCCCGTGCTGCAACCTGCTGTGTTTGACCAGCCTCCAGTCGCCCTAGTATTCTGCCTCTCATAACGTCATCAACATGTGTTCCTTGAGCCATTTTCAACACACAGTCACCATTAGCACGTCTGAAAACATCTGCACACTTACCCGCTGCACCGTACTCTAACATGCACCAACACACCTCTGCGTATGTGGACTGCTGCCAGCGCCACCGTGCGACGACAGCAGGTCAAATGCACCGCACGGTCATACTCCGAGGTGATTTAAAACCCGCAAACTGCCCATTATCCTTAATTTACGAGCATGAGTGTATATCGTGTCTGTTACTTCGTTTTCGATTACTAACGCAACGTATAATTTTGTATATGAGGTCACGGAAACGAAAATTATAATGATAATAACCTAAGAAATCAATATTAATTAATACCAACGGAGGCCCTATATGTCGCAGAATTCCTTGCAATAAATAGGAAAGGTCTGATCGAGATGTTAGAAATAAGAGAAAGACAGATATTGAGTAAAGGCCTAAGCCCAATTAGAGAAAATGGTGAATTCAGGAGGCGAGGCAACCACGATTTCTATAAACATAAAGATCACAGGTTCCATGATCACACTACTGGTACGAAGCACTCCTACAAGGTTGAGCAATGATCTCCCTCATATTTTTTTTTTAAAAAAAACAAGAAAGTGTGGTACAAAGATGCAGAAAACGACCTGAAAGAAGTTGTGATAACGCTGGACGCTTGGTTTCCAGGAAAATCCAAAACTAAACTCTGGCAAAACGTCGACTGAGACGCGGAAGGAACAGCGTAAGAAACGAAAGCGAGAATACTGCGTTAAAGGTAAGTTCTAGGTACAAGAAAAAGAAAAATTGCGGTAGAAATACAGTGGTTAAGAGATGAGTGTTACGAAAGTAGGAAGAAAGAATTAACAAAAAAGAATGTCTGACTCTGCATTAGCAAATACCTGGTTACAATTTGATCCTTCCGCAGTGGCTCATCAGTTTATCCGATAATATTTCTGAAAAGTATGGGAGTGAATGCCGCGGAAAGATTGGGAGCTGTGGCGATGAGCGAGTAAATACTGTTTTACGGGTATGGTGACGGAATGTGTGTCTGCTGACAAGACGTACCTTTAGTCCTGCGGCAACATTCCTCTTGTGCTCTAGCCGCCAGTTCGCTGGATTTGTCGCCTTCTGAAAACACATGAGACACGCTCACATAACTGACTGCACGACAGCCGATGTCAATAAAATACGGTGCGTGTGATTCACAGCAGGAAGGCTGCTCTGCAGTGCAACATTGTGTCAATACTTTACTTTACTCTCTCGCAAACAGGAGCGCATGTAGCGCATATGGGCGAAGACAGTTAACAATCATATCACAGAAAACCTGAAATACTTCGGTTCTCCAGCGAGGGATTATGTTTTTATATGTCTCCTAAAAACTCTCACTCCGTAGCAGAAATTCTGTGCAGTGGTGGTGGTAGTAGTAGAAGTATTAGTAGTGTGTGTGTGTGTGTGTGTGTGTGTGTGTGTGTGTGTGTGAGAGAGAGAGAGAGAGAGAGAGAGAGAGAGAGAGAGAGAGAGAGAGAGTGCGAGCATGAGACTACGTCTGCATTGAAAAAACGACTGACAGTTAAGAAACCATCAAATAGACGGCGTGTTGCCACGTCTCCGCAAAGGAAGTGTACTGTAATTTTAAAACTTAATTGTTTCACATCAAAGTGGTTCAAATGGCTCTTAACAGCTGAGGTCATCAGTCCCCTAGACTTAGAACTACTTAACCTAAGGACATCACACACATCCTTGCTCGAGGCAGGATTCGAAACTGCGACCGTAGCAGCAGCACCATTCCGGACTGAAGCGCCTAGAACCTCTCGGTCAAAGCGGACATCAACGTGAGTGATAGCAATTACAACTAAATATATTTGGTCCGTTGTGCCTCTCGTGGCTCATAAATATTACAAGTAGTTATAATCCCTCCAACGTTTTGACGATGGCATCTAGAAGACACACAACCACAATGTATTTTATTATGTAAAAAATTACAGACTGAGGTTGCACTTTATTGATGTGGATTATTCTTAAAACATACGAGATGGAGTTCGGATTAATCATTCCATCATCAAATTATCTGGGAAACCATAATCATCCTTAGTGATTCTATGAAATACGTCCATGCATGGGTAGTCGCTTAACACCGATATTCTGCCATACCACTTTACCACGTAAACAAAAACCCATTATTTTATGCGGAGACTTATTATTTTACGATATTTTACGACACACACGAAGCCCAAGATAACTGTCGAGCATACCGACCAAAACTGACATCTACCTACAGGCGAACGTGCTCGGAGAGAACATAATCATTACGTGAACTTAGTGCGGACAATTGTTCTGTTGTCATCACTTCAGATGGAGGTAAGATCTTCACCATCCAGCGCTATATTACTAGACTCAACTGATATGTACGAAATACGAGATCAAAAGTGTCCAGATACCTATTAGTGAACGTTAATAAAGGGATGTGCCCACCCTTCGCCTGTATGACAGCTTGAACTCTGCTGGGGACACATTTAGTGAGGTGTCTGAATTACTGTGGAGGGATGGCAGCCCATTCTCTCTCAAGAGCCGAAACCAGAGAAGCTACAGATGTTGGACGCTGAGATATGAAGCGAAGTCGACGTTGTAACTCATTCCATAGACTTAGCAGTGGTTTTACATTGGGACCCTGGGCAGTCCACTCTATTTGAGGACTGTTATTACACTGCTGAAAGTACGTGCTACTAAAAGACAAGGCCTATTAAGCGTGGGCTCTAAAATGCAGACCTGAAGAGCTATGCGCACCTGTTCAGTAGAAGAGATGTGTTTCACTATAGCGAAAATGAACGAGTGCTCATAGTTCTTAAAGTATGAGATCATGTTTACTAGGCTTTTTCGCTTCCAGTATCGCGTACTTTCAACTCGATCCGTTTAGCCATTAACTATGATTCACCCTATACAGACAGGGTGTTAAGGTTGTAAGTGCAGATACTTTTATTGATGACTGATGACAGGTTTACATCAGTATTAGCTTCATCTGCAGACTAACAATTATAGCTACTACGAATAATATATTTTTACGTTGGTTAGCACACCTAAGAGTGTAAGACATGCTTATAGTCTTCCGCCCCTACTATTCAATCTGTACATCGAAGAAGCAATGATGGAAATAAAACAAAGATTCAAGTGCAGGATTAAAAGACAGGGTGAAACGACATCAATGGTAAGATACGCTGATGACATTGCTATCCTGAGTGAAAGTGAAGAAGAATTACAGGATGTGTCGCATGGAATGAAAAGTCTTAATGGGTGCATAACATGGACTGAGAGCAAATCGATGAAGACGAAAATAATAAGAAGTAGCAGAAATTAGAAGATCGAGAGACTTAACATCAGAATCACGGATCATGAAGTAGGTGAAGTCAAGGAATTCTGGTATCTAGGCAGCAAAATAGTCCACGACAGATGGAGCAAGGACACAAAAAGCAGACTAGCACTAGCCAAAGGGGCATTCTTTGCCATTAGGAGCCTACTTCTATCAAACATAAGTCTCAATTTGAGGAACAAATTTCTGAGAATGTATGTCTGGAGCACTGCATTGTATCGTAGTGAAACATGGACTATGGGAAAACTGGAAGAGATGAGAATCGAAGCATTTGAGACGTGCTGCTACAGAAGATTGTTGAAAATTAGGTGGACTGATAACGGAAGGAATGAGGACGTTCTCCGCAGAATTGCCGAGGAAAGGAATATATGGAAAACACTGACAAGATGAAGGGAAAGAAAGATAGGACAACTGGTGAGACATTAGGGAATAACTTCTATGCTACTAAAGGGAACTATAGAGGGTAAAAACTGTAAGGAAATGCAGAGATTGAAATATAGCCAGCAACTAACTGAGGCGTTGCAGGTGCTACTCTGAGACGAAAAGATTGACACAGGAGAGAATTTGTGGTGCACAGCGTCAAATCAGTCAGAAGAACGAGGGAAAAAAATAAAGGGAAGAAGAAGAAAAAGAAAAAAAGCGTACCTCCAAGTTCGCAAGGCAAGGCTAAGACATAAATGTTTATTTCCCCCTAAGCATCATATTAGGTATTGAAGTGTGGGTGCAAAACGCATAGTCTATACTGACCTGTAGTAATCTTCGTGGGGCAGTTATGACTAAGTAGAACACCAGACGTGTTTGCGGGAAAACTGTTAGACACAGAGAAAAAACATACTAAGGTACCAATGATCGCAGTATCTGTACCTATAACCCTAATACCCTATATATACACAAATGCAAGGTGTAAAGGGTACAAGTGCGGATATTTCTTATGTGGTATATTAAAATCTACACAACTCAGTCTGTTGGTTGCTTTTTCACTGCTTCAAACGGTCTTCCCACAAACACGTCACAAACTTTACAACCTGATGTTTTCTGCACGGTCGTACTGCACCACTAAGTGGACTACACCTGTCAGTACAGGTCAACCGTTTTGCGAACACGTGTCCACACTTCAACACCTGACATGCTGTCCAGAGAAAAATAAACATTAATGGCTTGTTCTTGCCACATGTACTTGGATGTACTAACCAACGTAAAAACATTGGATTTGTAATGGCCATAATTATTAATCCACACATGACAAAAATACCGATGTAATGTTGCTCAATATACCATCCTCAGTCACCAATAGAAATATCTGCACTTATACCTGTTACACTCTGTATATAGCTATAGGGTATCCCAGAAATGTTGCAACGAGCTTCGAGGAGCTTTCTGGATGTCTTTAGGAAAAAATTGAGGATAGGAACACGTGTGCGGAAACGTCATGCAGCGACGCTACAAAGCATCGAAGTCACCGGGCCACCCCTTCGCCAGCGAACGTCACAGTACGCTAACGGACCGTAGGCGGAATATCTCTCAATATTGTTATTTAGTAATCGCCACTGACTGCCACTATGCTACGCCCGCAGGTTCGAATCCTGCCTCGGGCATGGATGTGTATGATGTCCTTAGGTTAGTTAGGTTTAACTAGTTCTAGGGGACTTTTGACCTCAGATGTTAAGTCCCATAGTGCTCAGAGCCATTTGAATTTTTGACTGCCACTATCTACAGTGCAGAAGATGGAGCTAGCTGCTGCATAGAAAGGCCTTGTCTCCTATGAACGCGATGCTCTGTTGCTTCGGTGGATGACGGTTTCGGACACGGTCTCCATCCGCAGTTTATATTTCTCCTGGAACCCTCTAAAAGCTCCGGTGTTTTCCGGCACAAAGGAGAAAAAACATATTGCAAATGGAAATCCATGTACGAAACTGTCTTCCAAAGCGGCAACAGAGAATCGTATTTATAGGAGATAAGGCCTTTTAACGCAGTAGTAGCAGCTACCCCTGTCTTCTCCAGTGGTGATTGTGGCAATCACTGAATAACAAACAACATTACCGCCTACGGTCCAAAAATAGTTCAAATGGCTCTGAACACTATAGGACTTAACATCTGGGGTCATCAGTCCCCTAGAACTAGTTAAACCTAACGAACCTAAGGACATCACACACATCGATGCCCGAGGCAGGATTCGAACCTGCGACCGTAGCGGTCGCGGGGTTCCAAACTGAAGTGTCTACGGTCCTCAGCGTAAAAAGTTACGTTTGCCGCCGAACGGGTGGCCTAGCAGCAGGCGCCTGTGACTCTGACTTCGACGCTCTGTGGCGTTGTTGGATGACCTTCCCGGACACGGTTTCATAAACTCTATTTGTTCCTCAAGACACTCCGTACAACTTCTCCAACTTTCTCGCGACATTTCTGGGACTCCCTGATATACAAGGTCTCTACCCTAAGGGACACCAGGCGTATTTTCTGTGACATTTCAGCAGATATTTCCTATTTGTATCTGGAATGAGCTAAAATAAATAGTGCACGCTTGATTTGTAAGTTTCGGTGTATTTCCCGTTATAAACAAAGAGATTTTTAAATCGGAATTTTTCGCGCCCATCCGACAGAGCGGTCCCAAATTCGTGTGAATACTCTAGTATTCCAGCAGCGGCTGCGCAGTGCTGTTGAATTGTGGTAGGAGCCAACGCGGGCCGGGCCGGTGGTGTCGCTGCCTGAGTACTGGTTATTCTTCGTGTTTTACTGTTCATGTTAATATACGTCGATAAAACGAATATCGTACTAGACTAATTTCGGACACCTCTGTAGAACGGGCACGTAAAATTCCGATTAAAAAAAAATTTTCTTTGTAACGGGAACCGAACCAACTAAGTGTAGAAACTGAATATCTGCCGAAACACCGCAGAAAATGCTCCTGATGACTCTTAACACAAACCCGCCGTAGTGGCCGAGCGGTTCTAGGCGCTACAGTCTAGAACCGCGCGACCGTTACGGTCGCAGGTTCGAATCCTGCCTCGGGCATTGATGTGTGTGATGTCCTTAGGTTCGTTAGGTTTAAGTAGTTCTAAGTTCTAGGAGACTGATGACCTCAGAAGTTAAGTCCCATAGTGCTCAGAGCCATTTGAACCATTTTTTCTTAACACAAACATTCTATATATACAGGCTGAATCAACTAAATCTAGCGCTGCAAATATTGCGGAATGAAAAGAGCTGTTGATGTAAGGTTTCAACAAAATGGGTTGGTAGTCTTGGGCTCGTATTGTAAGCCGATAAACATATTGTAATAATACATAAAAAGTATTTTTTATGGAAACATATATGTTGAAATGGAACAATGCCTAACGACATTAACAAATTAAACATAGGGTAAATTAGAAGGTCAGTGGTGTTTGTGCGAGTCGTTTACGAGATATCGTATTGTGCAAAATTTCCACACTGACACTTGTTTGTACTAGGTACGATGTTGCTATCTTCGATTACGGTGCGCTTGTGTGTTTGTCGAGTACATTGTGACCTGCTACTCAGTTACTGTGTGCGATAGTCCAAGCAGTAGGTCGCGAGTGGACGATGGGAGTTACCAATGCAGAAAAAGCCGACACGCTCTTGGAATATGGGGAGTGCAGGAAGAATGCAGATAGTTCTTGTACGGTGTATGTGACAAGATATCTCCATCGATGTCAACCATCTCGGCAATTATTTATCAACCTCTTCAACCATTTACATGAAAGTGGTTGTGTAACACAAAGACAACATACCAGAAGGAAACAACTGACGACAGAAGAGGTGTGAAAATAATGGTCTCGCTGCTTTTGCAATCGATTCGCACGTTAGCTCCCGTGCAGTCGCATGAGCAAGTGGCATGGGTCACGCAAATGTACTACGCATTCTCCATCAACATAGGTTTTGCCGCTATGACATCTCTCTCCATCAACAGCTGCATGGAAACGATCATGAGAATCATGTTACCTTCTGGACACGGGTATTAAGATAGGATATTCCAGGTGTATCATGTATCTTGATTAGTGATGAAGCCAATTTATCAATCAGGGACAGGTAAACGACCGAAATATGCACTATTGGTCTGCTGGAACGTCAACATCAGTCGAGTGTAAGCGTTTGGTGTGGGACAGTGAACCATCAGCTCATAGACCCTTTGTTCATAGACGGAACAATGAAAGCGTGCAAGTATCGCAGCCTCCTAACAGACATTCTCCCACATATGCTAGAAGACTTTCCTCTGCAGACTAGGAGGAACCTGTCGTACCAACATGATGGCTGTCCAGCTTATAGTGCACGAAGTGTACTACAGCATGTTTTCACGACCTGTTTCCAAATCGTCTGATTGGACAGAGGACCTGTATGTTGGCCATCCTGTTCCCCGGTTTTGACGCGTGTAGACATTTTTCTGTGGGAAAAGCTGAAAGATGCTATCCACAAGGACATACTAACTACACCCCATGATATACTGCAGCCTGGTCGGACATCTCCGCTGGAAAGTTAGCAAGTGTGCAGCAGTCGCTCCTTACCAGACTGAAACCGTGTATTGCTGCTGTCGGTGGTCACGTTGTACACAAACTTTGACGGTCAGTTGTCCAGTTACTGGCCAAGATACACGTAACTAGTGTATGTACTTGTGTTGTGCTGTAGTGTGAGCTACCACAGGCATTGTACAAGTGTCGGTGTGGAAACTTTTCAAAATAGGATACCTCGTAAACGAGTCGCAATAGAATCTTGCGATAAACACCTCTGATATTCTAATTTATTCTCCTTTTATTTTGTTAATGTGAATAGGCATTGTTACTTTTTAAAAAAGCGTATGTTTGCACGAAATACACCTTCTAAACATAATTATAATCTGTTGATTGGCTAAAAGTACAAACCCCTGACTACCAATCCATTCTGTGGAAACCGCACATCAATAGCACTATCCATTTTAGCAATATCTGCGGTGCAATTTTTAGTTGATTAGGAAGTGGCCAGCTGTAGCGCAGACAGATGTCCCCTTTACTAATAATAACTTTTCATCTCGAACTGTACTGTACTGTAATTTTCAGGGGCGATGTGTTTTTGAAATTTAGACTTCTTGAAACGATACTTTAACGCTTTTAAGCGCATTTCAAAAAAGCGAATACAAATATAACTGAAGTTCTTCCACACCTCAAAACCTGCAACGTATTGTTCATACAACGAACGGTGAGTTTCAACGTAATGTCTAGGTATTCTGGCGTCCTATGGTTCCCTCGTTAGATTCCTTCCTCTGAGACCTTCAAGACTCAGGATGTACATCTGTTCTTAGTGTGGATTTGACAGGAGGTTGGTTTAAGTGGCTCTTCGTGTAGAAGGAGCACGTATATGTCAGGGCATATAGAGCTTACAAAATTCAGCTGCTAATCCTGCAAGCTGTGTAGTAGGGCATCTGTGAAGGCTGGGAAATGGGACAGAGGAATTGGCAGAAGTGAAGATGCGAGAGCAGCTTGTAGGTCGTACCTGGATAGGTCAGTCATTAAGATCTTGTGTGCGCGCCAAAGGCAATATTTTGCGTTCCAGACCAGACCTGCACACAGTTTTAACATGCGAGAAGCCTTCAGATTCAAAACTCTTCGTTTCGACATTGCACGAGCTTCAGCGTACCAGACGCTCTCGGTTCCTACAATCTCTGCAGCTTATTCATATACATGCTACATAATACAAGGACAAGGGTACTCTACTGCTACAGGCTGTGCCCTGTGTATAGCATCTGCTTCTTTCTCGTTGGTACGCTACAAAAAAATGTGTTGTTTAGAAGATATCTGAAGACGCTACTAAGACAATCGTCCACCACGTGGGCGGGATAACTTTTTGCACCAGACGAATGCTACGATTCGGTATTCGAAGCTTCAGCAGTTTATACACCCTCAGTTCTGATAATGGCAGTTTTTGACAAGATAAAATAAATGTACGAACGGTAGAGGTGAAATCACATTTTAAGAGTCTTGGTGGAAACTAGGGAATGAGTTGGTGGTTCAGTCCACTAACAGATCCACTGGTCTGAGATTCATCCAAAGTTAGGAGTTGGATACTGTTCGGTTCACTACATTCATCTTGGAAATGCGTTTTGTATATGATAAAAAACTGCGTTGTGGTATGGGTTCCATGCGAAACTGCATGTCCCCCTCTTACTGTTAGGGTCAACTGCTTCACAGGTCAGAAAGCTCAGTGCATATTACTATCAACGAGAGATTGACACCGGCTGAAAATTTAGTTTTCACGTAGTATGTTTGTAAGTGGGAAGCTCATTTATGATGGATTACGTTAGATATAACGGCAACAGATAGATCTGATCTCGTTGAGGGATTCCACAATAAAGCTGATATTAGTGACCTTGAGACAGCTGGAGCAACAATGATTACATACACGCAAAGTAGGATGATTTACATATTCAATAAACTAGGTTAAGAACGAATAGTGTCATATTCCAATGAGAAACATCGAACATTTAGCACTGTATGTATAAACATCAAGAAGTTCGTTACAGGAGGGATCCTCCCTGTTAACAGTTTCTGGAAAGACACTACTAAACAAACAGCTACTACAGCACAACACCTGCAAAATGAAACGTGCTTTGCTGTCAAATGGGCATTGCATGATGTCTTCAACGACTACCGAATCATATTCGTATCGAAAGACCTTTCACAACGCCCAAAGAAATTTTGCACATATGTAACGCTTCACTGTTTTCAAATCCCTTTACAAAAGAAGATCCTGGAGTACTGCCTCAGTTTAATTCTTGCACCACTGCAAAATGACTGATATAGATGTGAGAGAAAGTGGCGTTGAGAAATAGGTGAAGTCATTAAAAAATAACACGCCATTAGCTCTAATATATGTACTATAGATTCTTTGTCAAGCAGTATACACAATTTGCAGCGGACTTACCCGCTCTCTTAACTATTATATACAGTAGATTCCGCGAACAAAAACTGTGCACAGGGCCTGAAAGAAAGCACGTTCAACTCTCAACAAGGGTGGCAGAAGTTGTCCGCAAACCCACCGCCCTATAACATTGATATCCATCTATTGTAGAATCTTAGAACATATTCTGGGTTCCTGGGTAATGAGTTATGCGAAACAGAATAAGCTCCTCCGTACAAAGCACCGAATAAACATCTCAATAAAATAGCATGACATCCCAAAAGCCACGAATCAAAGTCGTCAACCGCTGCAATATTTTTTGACTCCCGAAAAGTACCAGCGATTATTAACTAAAGTGCTGTCATATGAAATTTCAAACGAAATTTGTGATCGGGCTGAAGATAACTTAGTAGGGAACACGAAGCATGTCATCTTTGATTATGTCATCGGTAGACGTACATCGAAGAGCCAAAGAAACAGACAGGAAGCAGTATGTCGCCCTGAACGGGGCGACTTCAACAGAAACAAGCGTAACTTCAGGTGTGCCTCAGGGCAGAGTAATAGGTCCTCTGCTCTTTACGATTTACATAAACGATCTGGTTGATGGTATTGACAGCGGCCTTAGACTGTTTGCCGATGATACTGTAGTCTACAAGAAAGTAGTATTACACGAAAGTTGTGAACAAATCAATGAGGATTTGCAGAAAATAAAAGCGTGGTGTAATGCCTGCAGTTATCTCTCAATATTAGTAAGTGTAACCTACTGCATATAACAAGGCGAAAATCCCCATTAATGGAAGAGTACAAAATAAATGGCCAGTCTTTGGAAGCGGAAACGTCCGTTAAGTATCTGGGTGTGACTGTTCGAAATAATCTCAAATGGAATGATCAGATTACACAAGTAACTGGTAAGGCGAACTCTAGATTGCGGTTTATTGGTACAATCCTGTAGCGATGCAGTCCTTCAACAAAGGAAATAGCTTACAGTACGTCAGTTCGTCCAATCTTGGAGTACTGTTCGTCTGTATAGGATCCTTACCAGTTGGGTCTGATTTAAGAGATTGAGAAGGTCCAAAGAAGAGCGGCAAGATTCGTGACTGGTACATTTAGCCATCGCGAGAGCGTTACAAATCTCATAGAAAGTTTGATGTGGGACACACTTGCAGATAGACGGCGCGCTAAACAGAAGGGGCTGCTCACTAAATTCCGAAATCCTATCTTCACCGAGGATGTAGAGCATATATTATCGCCACCAACTTTCAAATCGCGTAATGATCACCATTCAAAGATATGGAAAATAAGAGCTCGTACTGAGGCGTTCAGACAGTCGTTTTTCCCTCGCGCGATCCGCGAGTGGAACAGAAGGAGGGGGGGGGGGGGGGGAATATTACTTCCGCGCGAATTGTGCTCTCTGCCACACACCGCTTGGTGGCTAGCGGAGTATATATGTAGATGTAAAGAAATTGGTACACCTGCCTAATATTGTGGAGGGCCTCCGCGAGCACGCAGAAGTGCAGCAGCACGACGTGGCACGGACTCGACTAACATCTGAAGTAGTGCTGAAGGGAATTCACGCCATGTATCGTGCAGGACTGTCCATAAATCCGTAAGAGTAAGAGAAGGTGGAGATCTCTTCTGAACAGCACGTTGCAAGGCATCCCAGATATGCTCAATAATGTTCATGTCTGGGAACTTCGGTGGCCAGCGGAAGTGTTTATACTCATCAGAGTGGTCCTGGAGCGGCTCTGTAGCAATTCTGGACTTTAAAGGTGTCGTATTGTCCTACTGGAATTGCCCAAATCCTTCGGAATGCACAATCGACGTGAATGGATATAGGTAAAATGTAAATGAGGGTATGACATTGTTAGCCGGGAGGCCCCCAATCGGGGAAGTTCGGCCGCCAAGTGCAAGTCCTATTTCAGTCGACGCCACATGGGGCGACTTGCGTGCCGGTGATGAGGATGAAATGATGATGATGAGAACAACACAACACCCAATCCACGACCAGAAGAAATCTCCAACCCGGCCGTGAATCGATCCCGGGCCCGCTTGCATGGGACGCAAACACGTTACCTCCCAACTTTGCAGGCGGACTGGATGCAGGTAATCAGACAGGATGCTTATGTATGTGTCACCTGTTAGAGCTGTATCTAGGCGTATCAGGGGACCCAAATCACTCCAACTGCACACGCTCCAAACCATTACAAAGTCTCCACCAGCATGAACACTCGCCTGCTGACATGCAGGGTCCATGGGTTCATTATGTTGTCTCCCTACCCGTACACAATCATCCGCTCAATACAATTTGAAACAAGACTCGTCCGACCTGGTAACATGTTTCCAGTCATCAACAGTCCAATGTCAGTGTTGACGGCCCCAGGCGAGGCGTAAAGCTTTGTGTCGTGCCTTCATCAAGGATACACGAGTGGGCCTCAAGCTCAGAAAGCCCATATCGAAGATGTTTCGCTGAATGGTTCGCACGCTGACACTTGCTCAAGGCCTAGCATTGAAATCTGCAGCAATTTGCGGAAGGGTTGGTCCCGTTCTTGCAGGATCTCTTTCCTGCTGCAGCGATGTCGGAGATTTGATGTTCTATCGGATTCCTGATATTCACGGTACACTCGTTAAATGGTCGTACGGGAAAATCCCCACTTCATCGCTACCTGCCATTGTAGCTGCAGCAATCGATCTAACAACCGTGCCAGGCAATTACTGTCTTACAAAGACATTGCCGAACGCAGCGCCGTATTTTGCCTGTTTACATATCTCTGCATTTGAATTCGCATGCCTATATCAGTTTCTTTGGCGTGCCCCAGGTGTGTTGGAACCCTCACTCTTATTTCGCATACTAATGATCCGGCAGATAATACTAATAGTAACCTCAGCCCTTAGCAGACAATGCATTATCTGAAAAAAGTTGGCCTTGAATTCTTTACTTCACTAAACGCAAGAAAGAAGTGTGCTATAACTACAACATCAATGAGACACAGTTGGTGTCAGTCGACTCGCACAAATAATTAGGAATAGTATTTTCTTAGGATATGAAATTGAATTATCAAAGGGACTCACTCGAAGGTAACGCTGGTGGCAGACTTCATTTAATTGATAGGACACTGAGAAAATGCATGCACTGTACATTGGAGATTATTTACGGAATTCTCGTCCGGCCTCTCCTAGTATATTGATAAAATGGGTGGGACTTATAGCAGAACTATCAGGGGATACTGAAGGGCAGCGCGATTAGTTACAGTGGAAGAGATTCAAGGATATTCTGAAATACCTGAGCTGACAGACGCCTGAAGACGGTCAACAAACTGCCGAAAGCCTGCTTATCTTTTTTAAAGAACCACTATTAAGTGAGAAATCTAGAAGTATGTATCGTTCCCCTTGAGAGCGGCAAGACAATACTAGAATAATTACAGCGCACACAGTCATTTAAGTTGCCATTCTTCACGCGATTCTTACTCATATGGAACAGGACGAAAGCTAAAACATGCTACAACGGCAAATAACCACTTCACAGTGGTTTGCCCGAAGTATGGATATTAATGCAAGTTAAGTTGCATCAATATATTACTACCTTGGAAATCCTATTCAACACCTCACATTGCCTTTAATTCCTGGAGTGATTATGGTGTGCCGTATCGACTCCTTGAGCGCATACAAACTCTCATCACGTAACTGTGCCACGCCTACCCCACTATTGGGCCGTGTTGTTAGTCCGCAACACTGGTGCCAGTTTTTAAAGGCCCACCAGACTACACACGTGACTACTAGCAAGTTTAATAGGCAACTGTGACGCGCGCTACCCGCAGCAGACCGGGTGCGTGGGGCGTGGTATGGCACCGCTGCGACAGGCGCCAGGTGCGCCCCAAGGTCACGCACTACGCTTGCCTCCCGCTTCCACCACACTGCCAGTGGGTTGTAACACGAGTACGCGACTCGCGTGGCTCAAAGGACGCCAGGAAAGACTGTATAGCTTGAGGTGCACTATTAGTCTGTCTCCAAGTTCAATAATAGCGTACAATGACTTGCCCACATGCACTAGGGAAACAACCCTTCGGTGAAGACTAAACAAGTAACCGTCATATTCTTTTTAGTACCGATACTAGTCCACTAGCGGTGTAGGACAGCGTCTGTACAAGTAATGATAGACTGAAACTTTTAAGCTACGATGTCGCGCAGATTACTTACGAAGTGGAAATGGTAGTAGCCAGTGTATTTACTGGACGTAAATACGTTACTCTCTTCGTTTCCGCCGCCCGGTGTGGCCGTGCGGTTCTAGGCGCTAGTCTGGAAACGCGTGACCGCAACGGTCGCAGGTTCGAATCCTGCCTCGGACATGGATGTTTGTGACGTCCTTAGGTTAGTTATGTTTAAGTAGTTCTAAGTTCTATGGGACTGATGACATCAGAAGTTAAGTACCAGAGTGGTCAGAGCCATTTGAACCATTTTGAATCTTCGTTTCCGGGCTACAGGTATCTCGAACACAACTGCCGCCGAGGTGGCTTCCTGATGGTTGTTCATATTCCTCGCGCGTCGTTGCTTGGTTGCTACTTCCCTGATGAGGGCAACACGAAGCCGGAAGAACTACCAGGTAGTCAATTTGACGGCACGACAGCGTTTCGATAACTATCCCCCCCTCTTTCACTACCTGCTATCAGTACCAACACATGATTAAGGCTGCAAAATTTTACTTAATAATTACATTACTTTTGAAAAGTCACGGGGGAATATGCCTTCTTATATGAACGTAACACTGGTTTTCTACAGTGTTCAGACGCACAGGGGTACAGTATACTCATGAGGCCGGCCGGAGTGGCCGAGTGGTTCTAGGCGCTACAGTCTGGAACAGCGCGACCGCTACGGTCGCAGGTTCGAATCCTGCCTCGGGCATGGATGTTTGTGATGTCCTTAGGTTAGTGAAACTGTGTACAATGTTCCATCCAGTGGATGGTGGCGTGGTGTTACTTGAGAGAGAATGGCTATAAACCGACATCGAATTTCACCTTTTCTATTACTGTCTTTCGAGTAGAGGATGCCCCTAATAATTAAACATCTGTAATATTTTGCAGTTTGTCTGGTAGATTTTGCAAGTAAATTATTATTATAGTTTTTCCTCAAATATGTTTCACCTAATTCTGTTTGGAATTCTTAGTGGATCTTTATGTTTACTATGCTTTAAGTGTGCCCATCGGCACTCGTGTAAACACTTCTGGACTGACTTGCATGCCACATTGCACATTACCTTGCAGTACACTGCACTTTATCTTTCTTTATATCTATAATTACGGAGTAATAATAGTAATAAAGCGGTATAAAATATTTTAAGATACAAAACATAAATTTAAATATATATATTTATTTGACGAAGATCATGGTTTACGCTTAATTAAAGAGAATGACGTACGTATAGCTACGATGTAACTTTTGAGTTACAACTTAGAGATGCATTTATACAAATCGAAAGAAAGGGATTCAGGGGAAATATCCAGCCTGTTCAACTACTGTAACTGAATTAACCGAGCATGTCCGCAAATTTAATTTCGTAATATGTTTGATCATATAACCAAGGTGAAGATCACATGAAAAAATTAAATGTAACGCCTATGCTGTTTTATGGATGAGAAAATTGTGGCCCTGTACAGAACCAACAACAGAGCTACTGAAACGGGAGAAATTAAATTCCTACGAAGTACGGCTTGATATAATCTTAGAGAAGAAATAAAAAACAAGAAGTGCAGAGAGAGGATACAGATATTCAACATAAATGAAAAGATAGGACCAAATCGGAGCTGGTACGATCACCTCCTACAAATGGAAGACATAAGGCTTGGAAAAAAAAGCGTTGCTCTACAAACTGACATACCGAGGGTTGCAGAATGCCCAAAACTGAGATGGAGGTTGATTTCGAATTCCTATTTGAGTGGGACGGAGCGAATGATATACCATAAAAATTGTCTGCCGCATTCTCACAAACACCGCGTGTCTACCACAACAATGTCGACTGACTAGATAATTAAGAGAGTCTGGAGATACCGCGCTTCGAATATATAAACACAGAGCAAGTAATTCCGAAGAAAAAAAATGGCACAGTTTATAGTGAGAGATTAACAGCAAACCATCGTGTATTTACACTACCTGCATTCACTCATTCTAGTCACTACGGAAGGAATGCCTACAAAAATGTAAATGGAATTCGTATGCAACCAACGAAGAGGACCTTCCTGAACGAACTTACGCAGTGAGTTATTAAATTTTATGTCGACACAGCCTAGTTAGCAAGGCGTAACTACCTATTATCTACATCAATCAACGAAACATATTTCTCCTGCATTCCGTAAAATATGCGTGGCTATTGTTTAATTTATATAATTCATGAAATGTGTGGCTGCAATACAATAAAGCATTAACTACATTGAACCGGCTGAGGAAACAGATTTTTTTATGCTGTTATTGTTAACAGAAGAACCGTTCGTTCGGATGAAAAGGCTCTCGCCAGAGAGCGAAGCTTTTGCTGCTTAACGCTATTACAAGTTTTAAATAGCCATATTCGAGTATAAACTCTAGAATCCCTGTAACTCAAACACAAAATGGTTTAACATTGATGTTTACCTATACCACTTCTCTCCTGATTCGATTTTGCAGCAAAACCCCCACAAAAATTTTCATACAATTGAAACCATGCAGCTATCTTCTTTATCCTATCATTACACTCTTAGTGAGATGTGTCCAATATATGAGGGTAATTTTTTACGCCTTCAATGAACACGCAATTCCACGTCCAATCCCGCTGCGTCCATGGCAGGCTGGCGGCAGCTGCTGCTAGGATTGCGAACGCGTGGGCACTGGCCCATTGAAATGAAATAATCGTAAGGCATGGTCGTCCGGGAGGCCCCACGCGAGGAAGATCGGCCGCCTTATTGCAAGTCCTTTTTAGTTGACGCCACTGCCGTCGGCTACTTTCGAGTCAATGATGATGTGATGATGATGATGAAAGACACACCACATCCAGTCATCACGAGGCAGAGAAAATCCCTGACGCCGCCGAGAATCGAACCAGGGACTCCGTGAAGCGAGAACGCTACCGCAAGACCACGGGCTGCGGACACTGCCCCATTGACCAACAACGACTGCTGCTTCGCGGTGATCTGCGATACATCAGCGGCTGGAGAGCACAGTGTTCTCGCGGCGAACCTAACCTAACCTGAACTCGCCGCCGCGTAACTGCCGTAGTTCTATAATTTCATTTGCGCTGCTCAGACGCGCCAGAAAAAGACACCGCGAACTCTCGACAACAAGAGCCTTTGTGTCAGTTGTTATAGCGTAGATGTTAGCGCACGAGACTGCTCAGCCTTTTTCTCGGGTTCGATCCTTGCTACCGCCCCATGTTTCATTTTTGCATCGCTATTTTCTTCGGTTTTAGGAAACCAAACGAAGAACATGTTTGGCGACACCCTCTTATGCCGAAACGATTCACAAAATGCAAACACAGGTACAAAAACATTAAAAACAAAATAATGAAAAGTTTTTGCAATTATTCCAGACGTGCTTATAAAACCGTATTAAAATATATTGCGGTCATTACTGCCCTTAGAAACGATGTCGCCGGGACTCTGACGACAGTGAACAAACCATTGTTGTGCCCTAAAAAGGACGTCACACGCAAAATGTTAATTCGGGACTGATTGGACTTAGTGGTACTATGGGGTTGCATTATATGAGACAGCGGTGGAGCAAGACGGTTGTACGTGGGAAAGGGTGTATTGAGGAAGCACTTCGGATCGCGCCTAACTGAGATGGCGGGCGAATTGTTTCGGTTGTAAGATCAGATCTGATTCGGCAGTCTCGGAAGTCAGACATGTTGTCTCCTTAGTCGGTATCAGTAAAGCGCTTAACTAGCGATCTCTTGTTATTTGGATGCGTAGCTGAGAACAATATGATAGTAATAATTTTGTAGACTGGAAATTATTTGTGATTCATAAAGTAGAATATAATTGTGCAGTTACTTGTATTCTACTAATAAAAAAGCTAGTGGCATCCCGTATAAACAAAGTGATTGGAAATTTAATCATTTCTAAAATCACAGTTCCTCGCAATGAGTTTCTTACAGTCTCAAGATTACGGATTCACGACCAACGGGCTGTTTTCTGGGCAGGGGACAAAAAATGTAGAAGACTGCAGGTTTGTGAACATTAATTATAACTTATGCATTCCACTCAGGGCGGTGGAAGCAAATAAGCACCTCGCATGTACTGCAATATTATTGCAAATGAGATCAGCGATATGTCATCTGTGGTAACACAGAGGAGGTATGAAGGAGAGAAATTTTCGAGGCAAATAAGAGCTCAAACACTTATCAAAGTAAAGTGAAGCTGGATAGCATGAATGGCTGCGAGAACCCGAAGGGCAGATTCAGTCGCCTATTTGGATGGTGTTGCCTATCCTCTGCCCCCGCAGACATCTTTGTGTGTGTGTGTGTGTGTGTGTGTGTGTGTGTGTGTGTGTGTGTGTGTGTGTGTGTGTAATGTATCACGTTCGTGCTGGGGACGATTAGAGAAGGGACACGCTGCCGCCCGATTGTTGAACACATCAGTGTCTGCCAGTGGATCCGTAACCAACATGGGGTTTTTCAGAGAGTGGGCGATTCCGTAAGACATCGGACAGAAGCATGTCTTACTACGAATGGGCACAAAGCTGAGCACCTCCTTTAGCGATGTCTCACAAGTGCAAGTCGTATGTAACAGCAAACAGATTACATTAGAAGCTCTGGCGTCGCCGATTCGTACTGTGTAACAACTACATCGTTCCACGACGCCATGAAGAAGAAAAGGCGTGGAAAATTACGCAAAGGCAGTTCTCCTATACGACAATTCGACATCCCATACGGCGCACAAAACGAGCTTTGCTACGGTGTTTTGATGGGAGGACGTAATATACCAGATCTTGAACCATGCAATTTCCATCTTTCGAGTAATCCAACAGGACATCTGTGGGGCAAAAGAGATCTGCCAACGATGAGGACGTTCATAAGGCGGTTCTCGAATGGTTCCGTGGCCTACGAGAGGATATCTATTGTCCAGGAGTTTAACCATTTGTTCTGACCGTTGCTTATACAGTGTGTTTCACAATTCATGTTCACACTTCTAGAGGTCCTACAGGGGACTTAGTAGATCAAGTTTTACATAGAAACCCCATCTCCATGTTACAAGGAAAACAAGAGCTCCTCAATAGCATGCTAGTAGATGTTTCTTACGCAATTCGCCTGTTATGGTAGGATACCCACATTCATGAATGGTACGATGACGCGATGTCACGTAATCTCTGTTCCCTTCTGCCTTCTGCCTTGTTTCCATGCTTCCTGGTGACGCATCACTTGATATTACGGTGACTAGTACTGAAGTAACAGGATGCCAGAGTACACGTCCCCAGGGTAACCGATATGTTCGTTAATTTACGGCGAAGATAGCCGTAATGGAAGAGATGCAACGTCTGTACCACGAGTACTTCCCAGATCGTGTGACTCCATCTCATCCCATGTTTCCCAGAGCAGACAACAGCTGCGGGGAAGTGGGAAGTTCAGAAGCGATAGAACAAACAGTGGTGCTCCAAAAAGGCGGCCTACTGTCGTATTGGAAGAGGAAATGATTCAAGTTGAAGAGAACCTATCGACGAGTACTAGAGCCATTTAACTTGACTTGCATGTATATCACTCGTCTGTTCCGCATAAACAGCAACTCCGCTCGTATCGCCTTCAGAAAGTTGACGCCATGCTCGCGACGGTTTTTGTGCCACGTGTCAATTTCTGTACTTGGTTTTTACACCTTTGTGTCGATTTACCTGTTTCTAAAGCGAATTTTGTTCACCGATGAAGCGCGTTTGGACAGAAAAGGTATTTTGAATGCTCGAAATAGCCAGCCACATTTGGGATCAAGGAAATCCCAAAGCCAGTGTACACGAAGATTTCAGCACACTTTCGGCATCAACGTCTGCGCAGGCATCTGCGATCATGTGACTGGATGGTACATCCCCCTTCCCCACCTAATGGGTGCCAGATACTTGATAACCTGCGACAGGTGCTGGTGGAGCTTTTGGTAGATGTGCCATTGGATATTCGGCTCGAGTTGTGATTCCAGCATGACGGCGCGGCGGTACATTTTGCAGTTCGCGTCCAAAACCGTCTGCACATAGTCTACGGGGACAGGTGGAGCAGTCGAGGTGGACCACATGCTTCGCCACCAAGATCGCCACATGTAACCCCCTTAGACTTTTCCTTGTGGGGACACAGGAACAGACTTATTTACAAGACCGCTGTCCAGTCGGAGGAAGACCTGTCTGCTTCGTTAATGGCTGAGGAAGAAGTTATTAACCATACACCACGCATGTTGGGCAGAGTTTATTCGAACTTGCTGTGCAGATACACTGCATACAGCGAACTTGGTGGTCGTCATACCGAACATCTGTCGTAGTATCACAGTAAACAGGAGTGAAATCTGTACATTTTCTTCTCCGGACATGAGTTCCTATGTAAAACTTGATCTACTAAGGCCCCTCTATCTTGATTTTATAGTGCAGCATTCAATAGAAGCTACTTAGCGTGCCACAATAACGTGTAAATTATTTTTTGACGTTCCCACTTATAGCGCGTGTTCAATTTAACTGAAGACATTAAAATATTTCGAAAACTACACATCAGATCAAAAAAGTTATAATCGGAATTTGTTCGTATCGGACGAGGACATCCAGCAGCGCTATCACACTGGTATGCGATGCCACCCCACCCCGTGCGTGAGTGGCGGAGGGCAATTTTGAAACCTTCAATGGGAACCCTCGTTTTTTTTTGTTGTTTTTTTTTAAGCTGTTTACGATTCTACGGCAAAATCTATACACGTTTCGCCACAGATGGCGCTGTAATCGGAGGAATACAAATGTGTACACAACCGTAATTTACGACATGCTACTCAATCACATTTGGGACACCGCCTCCATACTGAGAGGGTAGGACAGGTAAGTATTTCATTACTTCTAATTGGAAACCTCATTCGCAACGTTGTATTCTTCCGGCTTATGGAACAGGGAACTACTCGGCACACCACTGTGGCCGTGGCTCGAGGCGAACGCTTCTCTACTTCTCGAATCAGAGAAAGTGTTCAAACTTAGTACCGCCAACTTCAGTACACCTGGTGGTTCGCTTTTCGTATGACCATACACAGGACAGAAGCATATGAGAGGTAACGTCAGCACAGGCGTTTCTGAAGCGGTCGACAACGTCTTCAAGGCCAGTTGGCTCTATTGGTACACCTAATCTATTAAACATCCCCAATAGAAAGAACCCCGTGACCTAGCGGGCCAGTTAATAGGGCCGATCTGCCGGTCCACCGACCAGCGTAAACGCAGTCCAATACCTTCCGTGTTAAAATTGCGTAATGCGCTGGGCAGTCGTCATGCTAAAACCACATACGTTGTCGAACGTCCAGGACAACATTCTGCAATAGTATCGGTAGTTCCTGTTCCAAAAACGTACAGATATTTGCGTCCATTCAATGAGCCGTCGATAAAATACGAATCAATGAGTTTGTTCCCCAAGGTGCCATAATACGTCAACCGGCTAAGGACGTTGGTGGTAAACTTACCGTTAACAGTGGGGATTGTCTACATTTCATTAATGAACGTTATGCCGGTTAACGCTACCATGGTTTGTGAATGAAGGTTCATCGGAAAATAGTATCTTGACAAAGAACGTGGGGGGCGTTTCCATTTGGTGACGCGTCCATCCACAAAACACCCGTTTATGGAAATCGGCGCCATGAAGTTCTTGATGCAGTGACACGTGGCCTGGATGATACTTACGACGATGCAGTATTGTGACAACACTACCTACGCACATACCGGAATCGCGACGGAACTGTTGGGCGGTAATACGTGGGTTGTGACGCACTGCCGTTAAATCAGTTATTTCATTAGCTTCCCCTGTAACACGTTTGCTCCATTTCCTTCTGCCGGTCTGTACGCTGCCATCACACATAAAGGCGTTCCCAGCCTTGTACGTTTAGAGGCGCTATCTGTTCTACGTCTGCACGATGCTTTAGCTCCGTTCGCAGTGTCCTGTATGTCATTATAATACGTCGTAGTTCGCTAAACGGCCAGGCGTTACAGCGTCGAGTAGTCCCCTATTCGATAAGTCGGAGAATTACAACACTGTGAACGGAGTTTACGAAATACTGACCTGTCCTACCCTTGCAGCATGGAAGTGGGGGACCGCGTGCCGTTGGACGTTCAAGGGGAATTGAGCAGCAAGTCGTAAATTACGATTGTGTACCCATTTCTATTCCTCCGATTACAGCGCCATCTGTGGCGAAACGAAGAAAATGCTTCAAACAAACCGTTTGTAGATTTTGCCGTAGAACCGTTATCTGCAATAAAAAAAACAGGGGTCCCCGTTGAAGATTTCAAAGTTGCTCCCGCCACCCACGCACTGGATGTTGTGGCGGGTCGAGTGTGGTATCGCTGGATGCCCCCTCCGAGACAAATGAATTGGAATTATAACTTTTTTTTACCCGATGTGTAGTTTTCGAGATATTTCAAGGTCTTCAATTAAAATGAACACCCTGTACAATATTATGTGTGTGAGAGACTTCCCATTCAAGATCCTATTTATTTCAACATCCAAATACAATCACCACCGTGCCTGACCGACATCTGGTGGTTTGTCAACATGTTCGCCTCCAAAACCCTCCGCAGCCTTGGTCTGAGCTACTAGGATAACTCACGGCTGTTCCCGTGCAGGTAAACTTAATAACGCTTCCTCGTACAGTAACCTCTCTTCGTTACGAGCCCAGCGAGAAGTATTAGGTACGAGACGCTTGCTGGTCCGTTTCCTGGCGAGCACGTTTGTCAAGAGGAGGCGGCGGCGGCGCCGACAGCGCAGTGACAAAAACGGTCCTGCTGTGGTGCTGTTGGGAGGAGGCCTGAGAAAGAACAGAGCACAGCGGCGGACGGCAAAAAGAGCCGACGCCCTCCGCTCACTGCGCCGTTGTGCTGAGTCGGAGAAACGGACTGACGGTACGATAAAGGGATCCCGGGTCACATGATGCCGTGTTCCCAGACTTTCCGAAGCAGTCAGTTAAGATCGTTATTGTCTTATAATGAACAAGCTTTAGTGAACGAATTTCCCGAGCATCGGGCCATATTTGCGAATGAATTCGGGACTTCCCAGAAGATAGAACTAAACACATCGTTCTTAACGGGATGACATCATCAGATGTAAAAGCAACTTCAGACGTGTCCTATCGGAAAGTTATATGGCCGCTACTGTTGACGGTATACTTAAATGATTTAGTGAGTTCAGTGAGGCTGTTTGCTGACGATGTTCACGTCTGCTGGAAGCTTGTATAGTCGAAAGGTAGTAACGAAATACTGGATAGCCCGTAAAGGATCGATGACTGGTAAATTGACTGGCAGTTGACACTGAATGTAAAAAAAATGTAACTTGCTGTTGTTGTTGTTCATATTGTGGTCTTCATTCCGAAGACTGGTTTGATGACGCAGCTCTCAACGTTAGTACCTTCTACGCAGTCACCTTAATTGCTGCTTAATTACTGCACTATATCCATTTGAACCTGCTTAGCCGGCCGAGGGGGCCGGGCGGTTCTAGGCGCTAAGTTATAGGGGGCTGATGACGTCAGAAGTTAAGTCCCATAGTGCTCCGAGCCATTTGAACCAGCTTACTACAGTCAACCCCAGTTTCTCACTGCAATGCCACACCCTCCCCCCCCCCCCCCCCCCCCGCTTGTAGACAAGCCACAATCACCCCCTCCCCCTTTAGGCAAAACCTTTTCACCATTACGATTCCTTGATGCTTCAGTATGTGTCCTATCAAAAGATCCCTTCCTTCAGTCAAGTCTAAATAGACAGATAGATACTTACAGTTTGATTAGACAGCTGTCGAAAAATAATGGAAACAGTAACGACCGTGAAATACCTAGGGCTATACGTCCGGAGCGATGAGGAAGAACAGTCCAATGGAGTTTGCGAGCTCCTCACTAGTGCGCAGAATTGTTAGAAGCCTTGCGTTGTCATTGAGTAGGAGAGGTTCTTTTGCAGTCCTGCGGTGACGAACACGCTGGAGTCATTTCCTGAAGTTCACAGTTGTGTGCGGCTGGTCAGCAAGGGGGACATCGGACAAGTTTGCGCGACCTTATTACGATGACGACACACGCCTCGCTCAACGACTCACCGTGCTTTTCTTCACTGCCAGGTCTAAATGTCTCTGAGCACTACGGGACTTAACTTCTAAGGTCATCAGTCCCCTACAACTTAGAACTACTTAAACCTAACTAACCTAACGACATCACACACATCCATGCCCGAGGCAGGATTCGAACCTGCGACCGTAGCGGTCGCGCAGTTCCAGACTGTAGCGCCTAGAACCGCTCGGCCACCCCGGCCGGCACTGCCAGGTCTCCGTAGACTTTTCCAAGCGTCTATGAATATGTACTACGTTCTGTTTTTTCCGGAAAAAGAAGCTAAACGACAGCTCTCAGCTTGGAACGCAGCTCCATTACAAAGCACATTGCATCACCATCTATCCGAACTTCGTCAAACCACAGGGGTTGACGTAGGAATATTCCATAATGTCTCACAATAACAGCTAATTTTTTATCCGAAATTGGGCGAGAAAAAGAATTGTTGCAATACTTACATGACACTCCTCGTAAGACAAGTTGTAAGAAAAGAAACAATTCACTCGTGAAAGAAATAGCTTACAAGACACCCGCTCCTTCGATTATCGAGCATCGATCGATAGTCTGAGGCCCTCACCACGTACTATTAGTAGAAATGAGAGAATGCACAAAGAAACGCATATTATTTTGTCGCGTCTTCTTTAGTCCGAGGGCGTTAAAGTGAACCTCATCATACTCAATGGCAGACGCTGGACGAGAGGCATGTCTATCACCAGTCCTTTTTTTGCTATAAAAAAAAGTTTGAGGGTACTGCGACATTGGATATAATGAAGCGAAAATTACTTATAACCGAAGCATGGGATACCACCCGTCTGATTTTAGCCACGACGTCATCAACATGATCATGTAGCGGGACCGTAGAGACATCTATTGGTAGCTTGGCGTTTGAGAGATGCATATAGGTTTACCACTACCATCGCCCACTATTAGCGGGCGAGGGCACTACATGCATGTTGAACTGGCTGCCAGCGACTCAGTTGTCGAGAACGGTTGCCGCAGCTTCTAAAATGCTTGAAACAGTCAATAACTTCGCTTTTCCCACCAAAAACTGCACCGGTATCGTTCGTATTGAAAAATGAAATGAAAAATTTACGTCCGTGAAATAAATCTCTGGCGCTCTTCCAAGTCCTCATCATCGTAAAAAAATTATTTTGTCGACGAAAAAGTTTAGGGGTACGCATCCCCAGCGTTCCCCCAGAAAAACAGCACTGTCTATCACTAAGACTTTTCTTGTGAAAGTTCCGAGATGTTATATTCGAAGAAGAGTCACACTGCTTACTATGTCCTCCCAAAAACGTGAAGTGACCACGATGAAAAAAAAAAAAAAAAAAAAAAAAAAAAAAAAAAAAAAAAAAAAAAAAGCAAAGGTAGTGGAACTACTCATATGGCTGCTTACCAACAGTTGTTCTTCCCACACTGTGAGGTGTCTTGCCGAGAACAAACCCAGATGTAGGGTATACCCTACCTGATCAAAATTGTCCAGTACGTATTAATGGACATTAATATGGGATGTGCCCACCCTTCGCCTTTATGACGGCTTGAACTCTGCTGGGGACACTTTCAATGAGATTTCCATACGTCTGTGAAGGATTGGCACCCCATTCTTCCTCAACAGCCAAAACCAGAAAAGCTACTGACGTTGGACGCTGGGGTTCGGAGCAAAGTCGGCATTTTAACTCATCCCAAAGGTGTTCCACTGTGTTTAGGTCGGAACTCTGGGCAGGCCTGTCGAATTCAGGAATGTTATTGTCTACAACCCTTTGCCTCACAGATGCTGTCTTATGACAAGGTTCACTGTCACGCTAATGCAATCATCGTCTATGCCGCAGTGGTTCCCAACAGGTGGTCCGCGGATCCCCAGGGATCCGCGATCTATGCCAGAGGGGTCGGCACGATGCTATTAGAATAAAAAATATATTAAATATATTTCGTATGATAACAGATTTTTTGTTTTGGCCGCTCAATATTTTTTCAACAATGAATACGTCAATGTATTTTCTAAGTACCAAAAATATAAAAGTATAAAACGACTCTTAATTTGGCTTTTTTAGGTACTTGCTACTCTGATATTACAAGGTACCAATCATGCTCGATGAGGGGGTCCACGAGAAAATTTTCTTGGGAACCCCTGGTCTACGGACTTCTGTACTGTACACAGTACGTGATGCTGTAATATGTGTTTATATCGTTCCCCAGTTAATATTTGGGGGACCAAACTCTAACCACGAAAAACACTCTCCTCCATACTTCACTATAGGCACAAAACACGGTAGCAGGTAATGTTCACCAGGCATTGGGCAAACACAAACCCTTCGATTGGACTGCCACGGGGCATAACGGGATTCACCACTTCAAATGACTCGTTCCACTGTCGAATAACGTCCCTCTTTACACCATCTCAAATGACACTTAGCTCTGGCTTAGAAGGCTTTGCTCGACCATTGTGTCCCATTCTGTTTAATTACCTAAACACATTTACTGTGTTAGCTGGACTATTGGTACCACTTAACGAGTAATTCCTTTCGCTGTTTTCATGCTATTTTTTTACGACCACCGTCGGCAATACTCGTCGGTCCCCTCCCCGTCCGTCAGTTAATGAGGTCTGCCTGGTCTGTGCTTACACGTTTCCGCCTCACAATCACAACACCAACAGTCGACTTGGACAGCTTTAGAAGGGTTGTACTGGCCCTGTTGGATTTGCCTTCCAATGTTTAGTTCAGTTCCAAGTCACTGAGCTCTCACCAGCTTCCCGTTTCTGCTTGACAAAGTATCTACAGTTTCCGCTGCTTGTTCCCAGGTCAGAACGTCAGCTAATGTCATCCACTGAAAGTACTTTAATTGGCATCATGTCACCAGGTGTCACATGTCCAGGATTTTAAGTAATCTTTGGAAATTTTGTATATATTCTTCACATCTGCTCAGGACGCGTAAGAGCGACCCGCAACTGTGGCAAGGCGGGGGCATTGGCATCGGCTGGACGGCACATTCTACTTTGCCCAACTCGCTCTCCATGTAGCGTGGTTGTCAGATTGTGTGTTAGGCTCTTTCGGCCTACGAAGAAAAACATATGACACAGATGTAGGAATAGTATTGGTTGGTATCTCTATAAATCCTTATGGTACATCTCCCTATTTCCAAGTTACACCTATTCCTCTCGCTTACATCGGTAGGCTGGAACCGTCTTAGTTGTGTGTTCTCTACTTCACCGCCGAAAAGCCTAACGACTGCCAAACTTGTGGACATTTGGTCGGACATGGCCGTAAAAACCCAGACACGTCCGCCTAAGGCCGGACACCTGGCAACCGTAAGTGCAATTTCTCTGTTGCTTCAACAGATATTTCCAGTTCCATGGAGTGCCCATAATATACGGAAAATATCAGTTTTTCGCTACAAGCAATTTTTTCAAGTGAAATTGTGCGAATATGTTTCCACTTCACAGAAGAATACAAAACTAGTCCAGTTCTAGGATGCTCATTAGCGGGGACAGAAAAAACATGAAAAAACCAGTATTCCAGCAGCCACAGACTGCTGCTGCACAGTGGAAGTGCACAAGACAGCACAGCCCAGGTCGACACACGAGGCAGGGCAAGTCAGGTAAAGAAGGCACGGTCAATGAATAAATACACATATTTAAACTGAAAGTTGCACTAGACCAGAAGTTCCAGACATTTCCTCTGACGGAACACTTTGAGAAGCCTGGTCCTTTGTGAATCACCTTGTTAATTTTGTAAGCTTAATGAAATTTTAAAATATGGGATAAACTTGTTTTATTCACTGATTACTTTAATTTTAAATCTAATTAATACACAGAAATTACAATAAAATATAAAAATTAGTATCGTCAAAAAGTCGATAAAGCGCCATGTCATTAACAGTTTTTCGCCGAGCACTTATTCACGTCCCATGGGCCACCAGTGCTCCGCGGAAAACAGTTTGGGAAATCCTGCGGGAGAGAGCTGTCGAGTGGACACATGGACTTCCACTATAAATAAATAGTTATTCTAAAGAGAGAGAAAGCGGCGTTTTCTTTTGTCATTACGACGTGAAACACATTTTGCGTAATGTTAGTTTTGGCTGCCACCATATACATACTGCAAAATCCAAAACGCAAATATCTGTGGGAATACCGTATATTTTCGTTTTACGTTTTGCGATTAAGTGCTACACCATATTTTCGCCCGACTAAAACTCGCCCGGACTCTGTATGACCCGTAATATATTCTACAGACCGAGGTGGCGCAGACACTGGTCTCGTATTCGGGACGATGGAGATTCAAATCTCGGTCATCCAAATCTATACTATCCGTGCATTCTCCTAAATCGCATGACCAAAATGTCAAGACGGGTTATCTGCAAGACGTCACGTCCGATTTTTTCACCATTCTCCATTTTGGTCCCTCTGTAATGGCCTCATCATCTACAAGACGGTCGGCCGCGGTGGCCGAGCGCTTCTAGGCTCTGAGCACTATGCGACTTAACTCCTGAGGTCATCAGTCCCCTAGAACTTAGAACTACTTTAACTAACCTAAGGACATCATACACATCTATGCCCGAGGCAGGGTTCGAACCTGCCACCGTAGCGATCGCTCGGCTCCAGACTATAGCTCCTAGAGCCGCACGACCACTCCGGTCGGCTACAGTTTTACACTGCGACGTCTTTTACATTTACCGATCAACAGCTAGGGCAATAGCGAGTGCAGTTTCCACAATTGCCCGAAGGACACAAGTAGGCTGAGATTATTGCCCTTAAGATCTCAACCTGACAATAATTCCTAGTAACCATTGTCTATAAATTAAAAATAAATAAATTCATAGCTGTAGATCTTGGATCGAATAATACGTACTGCTGTAGGCTGTGCGTTGTCAGAAACGAACATACATGGTGAATCACCTAAAATTTGGACAGCAAATACTGCGGAAATAGAAAGTGGCTGTCGTGCGGTTTTCACAGAATGGATTGGTAGTCAGGGGCTCGTATTGTTGGCCAATCAACAGATTGTAATAATACTTAGAAAGTGTATTTTTTGTGCAAACATACACTTCTTAAACGTAACAATGCCTATTGACATTAACAAACTAAAAGCAGGCTAAATTAGAATGCCAGTGGTGTTTGTTCCAGCATTCTAGAGCAGCGTTTTCCTACGCACGATGTTGTTATGTTTGCTTATATTGTGCTTGTGTGTTACTCGAGGGCATTTCGACTTACCAGTCAGTTAGTGTGTGTCAGTCCAAGCAGCAGGCAGTGAGTGAGTGGATGACGGGATTTATCAATGCAGAAAAAGCCGACATGTTCATGGCGTATAGAGCGTGTAGGAAGAATGCAGTTCTTCTTGTACGATGCACGCTGCAAGTTATCCCCTTAGACGTCAACCGTCTCAACAATTATGTATCAAGCTCTTCAACCAGTTATGAGAAAGTGGTAGTGTTAACACCTAGACAACATAACGAAGCAAACAGGTGACGACTGAAAGGAAAAGGGGGGGGGGGTGGAGAGAAATCAATGTTCTTGCTACTGTTGCATTTGATCTGTACGTCAGCTCTCGCGCAATGTGTCAGGCAAGTGTCCTATGTATTCTCCGTCGACATAGGTTCCATCCCTATCACGTCGCTCTCCATCAAGAGCTGCATGGAAATGATAGTGGTGACTTCTGCACCTGGGCATTAAGGCAGGATACTGCAGACGTATCATGTACCTTGTTTACTAAGATTAGATTAGATTAGATTAATACTTGTTCCATAGATCATGAATACGACACTTCGTAATGATGTGGAACGTGTCAGGTTAATAAAAGATGTCTGTACAAGAAATTACATTACACAAAATATTGCATGACACTAATGATTAAGTTTTTTTTTTTTTTTTACTTACTTTATATCTAAAAATTCAGCCAATGAGTAGAAGGAGTTGTCATCTAGAAATTCTTTTAATTTATTTTTAAATGTTAGTTGGCTATCTGTCAGGCTTTTGATGCTGTTTGGTAGGTGCCCAAAGACTTTTGTGGCAGCATAATTTACCCCTTTCTGTGCCAAAGTCAGATTTAACCCTGCATAGTGAAGATCATCCTTTCTCCTGGTGTTATAGGTATGCACACTGCTATTACTTTTGAATTGGGTTGGATTATTATCAACAAATTTCATAAGGGAATATATATACTGTGAGGTTACTGTGAGGATCCCTAGATCCTTAAATAGATGTCTGCAGGATGACCGTGGGTGGGCTCCAGCAATTATTCTGATTAATGAAGCCACAATTACCAATCATGGCCAGGTAAACCGCCAGAAGCATGAACTATTGGTTTCTTGACGACTCCCGTTGGTTTCGTCAAGTGGAAAGTCAGCGCCTAAGGGGTGTAAACGTGTGGTGTGGGATAGTGAACCATCAGCTCATAGGCCCGCTTTTCATAGACGGAACACTGAACGCGGACAAGTATCGCAGCCTCTGAGCAGACTATCTTCCACGGATCCTGGAAGACGTTCCTCTGCAGGCTACGAAGAACCTGTCCAGCTAATAGTGCACGAAGAGCTATAGCTTGTCTTCACGAAATTTGTATATTTTTTTTTTTTTTTTTCCAAATCGTTGGATTCAACGCAGAGGAGATGTACCTTGGCCCGCCCGTTCCCCGGCTTTGACGCCTCTAGACCTTTTTCTACGGAGAAAGCTGAAAGACGCTGTTACAAGGACGATAAGCAGTGGAGTATTACTGCAGCCTGCTCACACATCTCTAGTGGAGCCCAAGAACGTGTGCAGGAATCGTTCCATACCAGACTGGAAGCATTTACTACCGCTGCCAGTAGGTACATTGAACACAACCGGTAAAGGTCAATTGTCTCGTTACTTGTCAGAATCCACATAACTAGTGCATGCGCTTGTGTTGTTATTTAGTGTGTGCTACTACACCGCGCGGTTTGATGCGCCATGTCACGGATTGCGCGGCCCCTCCCGCCGGAGGTTCGAGTCCCCCCTCGGGCGTGGGTGTCTGTGTTGTCCGTAGCACAAGTTAGTTTAAGTAGTTTGTAAGTCTAGGGACTGATGACCTCAGCAGTTTGGCCCCTTAGGAATCCACGCATATTTGAACACACATTCGTTGCTACCACAGGTATCGTGCAAGTGTCAGTATTTGAATTTTTCGAAATACAATATCTCGTAAATGACTCGCGCTAAAATCCTGCAACAAATACCACTGACATTATAATTTACCCTATTTTTGGTTTGTTAATGTCAATTGGCATTGTTTCATTTAAAACAGTGTGTGGTTTTCACAAAAATTGCACACAGTATTATTGCAATCTGTTTATTGGCTAACTATACGAGCCGCTGACTACCAACCCATTAGGCGAAAACCGCACATCAATAGCACTTCCCATTTCTGCAATATTTGTGGTGTAAGTTTTGGGTGATTCTCCATGTATATTTAAAAGCTTTAGGCTAGCGCATTTTAATTTGCCTTGATGATGCTCCAGTAGTATGACACGATAATACCGAGATCGCCTTGGCGTCTGGTTTGTCTTTGTACCTTGCCAAGATCGAAATAAGTGACTACACGAAGAATTTTTTTACGTATGTGTTCTCCCCTGATACGCGTCCATTTCCTTAAAATGGTTCAAATGACTCTGAACACTATGGGACTTAACATCTGAGGTTATCGTTCCCTAGACCTTTGAACTACTTAAACCTAACTAACCTAAGGACATCACACACATCCATGCCCGAGGCAGGATTCGAACCTGCAACCTTAGCGATCGTGCGGTTCCAGACTGAAGCGCTTAGAACCGCTCGGCCACAAAGGCCGGCTCCATTTCCTCTCAAAGTTTTAAGTTGTACTAAAAATCTCCATTTCACAACTCGCACAAGACACGTTGAATGCACAAAAAAAAGTTCAAACTAAAAATATTTTTATCTCAGAAAAGTTTGTGCACTATTCGTAAGTGCGTATTAGCGACTCTTTGCACAAGTCTTCCGCACAATCGTGTATTATCAAGGGACGTAATCTTTCCATTATTAGGCCTTATTTATTACCGTCTCTTCGATTCTTGGCCTCTATGGCCAATACAGACTGATTAGTTAGTACAAATATTTTCTACATATTGATCACTTCATAATGGAAATAATCAGCTGATTATAAGAGAGTAATAAATATGACCTAACTAACCATGTCACTAAATAACTTCGTACAAGTAGCGGACCTTAATTCTAAGAAATTATGAATAGTAGTCGTGTGTGGGGGCTTAAGGTACAAACCATGCTCGCCATAAGAGTTTCTCTCAAAATATTACTAATTCGAGAAAAATCATCCTATTGTTGATCCCATTTAAACTTAGCAGCAGATTAAAACACGCACGAATCATTCTGGGATGCGTAAATACATACATAACACATAAATTAATGGCACAACTAAAAGGAGGTTCAAGTGGATGTTGACAGCAGTATCATGGTTGCAGAGGATAGACTAACGTGGAGACACGCATCAAACCAGTCTTCGGACCGAACAGCACAACAACAACATAAACATAAAAGTTTTGCTGATTTACAATTTGTTAACCTCCGATGCGAACACACTGCAATGTCTTACGCATATTGGTAAACTCTTTTGTTCAAGTCCCCAGGCGACCAACTAGTTTTCACTTCGTTCTTTTTTTCCACCTCTCTTTCTGTCCTGCACACTCCAGCTTATCTTTTTTTCTCAGAAGTACATATACTTTTATCTAAGTTAAGATAATTTTTCATACAAAAGTGATTACAGTTTTAAATTACCAAGTTTCGAATACTACGCATTCGTTCAGCAAAGCAGACGTTTTATTGACAGTAAGACGATGTGAATTAATCTCTAACGCGCAGTTTACGGAAGGCTGTCACACAAATGAATTTTATTACTCAAAAAGAAACAATCTCTGTTTGCGTGGCCCTAGTTAAAACAAATACGTATGTTTATTATTCAAAGCACATAAGCAACAGAAAGTAAAGAAAAAGCGGAGGTGGAGGACTATGCACGAGGATTATGCATAGACGCTATGGTGTGAGCTACAGTCACCGTTAATTACAATGCGAAGCCGTCGCTGTACTATGATAATTGGAAGTTAAGGGGGATGTAAAGGAGAAGATGTAGGGCGATTCCGACACTTGTCTGAAAACCTTGGTAGAGATCAGGTCTATACGGAGAGAACACTCGAGCGCGGTCCCGGACAGAAATAGCCATATTTATTCTTAGCGCCGAGACTGCATACACTGGGCCCACATAAAAATTTACCGATTGAATTACGTACTGGACGTAGGGGAACCGCCGCGACATAAGCCAAAGAACGGAGACGCGAAGGACTGCGTCACAAGTGACCGAGCCACATTATCTTCTGTAGTTTAACTCTCATACAAACCCCGTCTCCGTCTCTGGCGTACTTCAGAATTTTAAAATAGTAATACCGGTCCAAAATTTTAAAATTCAAAAATTTCGACTTACTGTAGAAGCTATCTATATACATACATATTTTAAAACTGTGGGAATGTGGCAGACGCAATTTTAAAATTCCAAAGATGTCAGATTTTGACATACTGTCGAAACTAGATTAAGAACAACAAATATTTAAGGTCCTCTGTGGTGGTTATACACAGAGTGTGGAGGTTGCAAGAGCAGGTATTTCTCTTGGTGACTCAGGACGTTGTACTGAACACGATTATATCAGCATTTACGTCATTTGCAGACTAATAATTATAACCATTACAAGTCTTATGCTTTTTAGTTGGTTAGTACCTCCAAATATATAGTCTATAATGACAGGCGAAGTCCGTTTAGTGGTGTAGTGGGACAGTGCAGAAAACATCAGGTCGTAAAGTCTATGACGTGTTTGTGGGAAGACATCGATGCAGAAAAAAAACAACAAACACACTGATCTGCGTGCATTTTAAGGTACCATACATAAAAATATCTGCACTTATACTTTTTACACGCTTAATAATAAAGTTAAATAACCATTCCTTATGGAGAAGGCTGGCATAAGGTTTTCTTGTTATAAGATGTTATGATTTACGTATTAAGGAAGTGGAATGATATCAAGTTATCAGTTTTTACGATTTAAAAAATAAAACAAAATCTCATGCAAAGATTGTAATCTGACTTGAAAAGGCGTTTCAATAAGTCGTCATCATAAAATTATCCAGTTAGTTGGAGAAAGTAAAAGATTCCCAGACTATCAGCTGAGCAGCATTAACAGGAAATGGAAATCTGCCCTGCATGGCATTATCAAATACGGGCAGCTTGCGTTTATTAGTAACTCCATCTACTTTTGCCAAATTATTCGATTTTACTCTCTGACAAGAATACGAAAATAAGATAACACAAACGAAATGCAGTAAAATGAAGGCAACATTTCCCTCAGAGAAGACGCGGATCAGAAATTAACCGAATGCTGCTGGCTGGGGTAAATCGTGCTGGATGGCGTAGTGTAAAAATGAACAAAGAAGGAAACGTCTAATATAGATCATAGGATCATGTCGCAGTAATATAGGGACGACAGAGTATAAATAGGAAAGGCGCCACACCACTGACCATTGTTGTATTCTCGTCCCCACTGCAGACTCCTGTACCATGGGAATCAAGGGAAATGATGTTATTTGGTGGCCGGTATCCTCTTTCTACAACACAACTGCACACAGGCATTAACAGGGTTCTTTATTTGCGTTAACAGAAAGCTACCTATCTTTAAGTGTGTCCATGTGTTGTGGTACACGCTCTTCACATAATAGTCCACATTAGCCTCACTGTCGGCGAAGGGCAAGTCCCGCTATAAACACTACTCCGGTCACTAAACACTCGCGCAGCCAGTGATGTTAACTGACAGATTCCAACTAGGATAGTGACTGAGCTAGAGACTGACTGTGAGACTGAAGCCCTCCGGTCAACGGTGGGGATCTAAATACTTGCTGTCGAGAGGGCGTTGGCAGTCTGTTCCTTGCGAGTCTGTCTTTGGCCTCTCTCCTGATAGGGGCACTTGATGCAGCGTCTACTATCGATCTTCTTGGCTACATCTTTGCCTGGAAACAGCTTACACCAGCACAGAAACAAGTTTTAACATCCCTTCCATACCGGAAAGTTCGCAAAAAAGGTTAGTAGGGACAATCTCTGACTGGACTAGGTTGGAAGATAAAATAGACAGTATCGTTTTCAAAGCAATGGCCCCTGAATTCTCTCTTAATGGATGTAAGAAAACAATAGAACACCTAAATCTGTAGAATAGACATACAGTTAAACGTGACTCACATGTCATCATCATGAACAATTACAACTTCAGCAGCAACAACTGGCCTAGCAACAATTAACACATCATCATCATCAACAACAACACCTACTACTACTACATTCAGCAAGTCAGCCTTCACTGTGATGCTAACAACTTAGCACTTGAAGTCAATGTACTGACCATCAGCAGCGGCAAAGCGGCCCCCTTACTAAAGAGCTCTTGTCGACTCTAATATTGTCTTGGACTGTGATATGCGTTGAGACCGGGTTCGGATCTCTCTTCTGCTGGCGACACAGTGCAGACAAACTCATAACACTCTCAAGGTCATTCCTCGACTCCTCACGATGCCCTTGCGCGGCCGAGTGTCGACAATCGTTACAGTCGATCTGATGCAGGCTGTACATTGTTTTCGCGGCGAGCTTTGATGAGAAAATTCCAACCTATGTCAGTGGGCGAGTTGTAGTATGCCTATGGCCGTCATTTAAAGCACGATATTAACAACATTAGCCCTCTGGGCAGAAACAGTGTTAAGATAGGATTGGAGTCCGCTGAGACTGCCATTAATTTACCAAAGTTAAATAAGTTCGATGTGTATATACCCAACTTTCTGCCCCATGCGTATGGCATTATTCCAGATATTTGGTATTAGTCTGACAGAAGAGGGGATATCAAGAAATGGAGAGTATGTACCCTGTCGCAAGATTCAATCGTTGCACCACGTACATCATTCAAAGCCCGAATTAACAGTGCCGATTTCATCCTGCATAATAGTTTTCCGTTCACAACCTTTACCCTCACCTGTCGCTATCTTGGGGAACCGCACTTCACCCCAGTTATCCAGCGTTAGCAACTGCTTATGTTTTCATCATCGGGCGAACCAATGCAGAAGCTATACTCGTTGCAGCAAGTGCGGCCGTCAACACACATCGGATCCATGCACGCCGCAGGTTCCAACGGGCTTAAACTGCTCTAGTCAGCACTCAGTTACAGATATTTCGTGCGCGAGGTATTTCTACATCAACAAGAAGTACAACGTGCAAGGGCCCAAGGATGCCACGCTGGGAAAGATAACTGGTAGCTCACAGCAAACATACTTAGCTACCCTGCGACAGCCTCCCAGTCTCCAAGTCGCATGGTTTTTCCGCTTCTAACTCCAAGGCTCTTACCACAGACGCCAGTTGCTATACAATTCCACGATACCACCACCACCGCCGGTGCCACCCTAGCTGATTGCTCTCCCTCAAGAATGTACTCCAACATGAATTATGAACGTCGATAGCAGTGGCAGCTCTCTCTGAGACACCGTTTCAGCCAAATACACTCATTCGCCTTCGAGGGTATCAGGCATACCGATATCAATAAGCACTGCACCAACCCCAATAATGATATCCCATGACGCTAATCGACAGCTTTCTAACAATACCGCTCAAGCTCTCGTCTCCAGTCGGTCAAGTAACCATTGTGGACACCTACTGCCGTCCGCGGTAGTTTGTTCTCCTCGAAGAGTGGAATGCTTTGGTACGTCAGTTGGAACCTCCTTTTCTACTCTGTGGGGATTTTAACGCGCCCAACATACTATGTGGATGCTCTGTAGAGATCTATTGAGTGCTAGGATTCTGGAGATTCTCGACGAGTTCAATTTCATCGTCCTCAGTGACGGTTTTCCTACATTACTTCCATCACCATGTCGCCGACCCTCGGCCGTGGACTTGTCCTAGTGTTCAGTGTCTGTTTCCTCGCGTCTTGCATGAACTACTATTCGTTATTCTACGGGTCTAATCACTACCCTCTTCTTATATGAACGTTCAATCAGACCCCTGTCGCGATCTTCAGGCCACCTCATTAAATGGAACGTCAAGAAGGTAGATTGGTCTCGGTATGGCTCAATAATCGGTTAATGTCAAAGGTAGGTAAATCTTCTATTCACTTATGTAACAAAGTGAAGTAATATTTCATTTATTCTAGTTTGATGAGCCTTCTATCCCAGCAATCAAAGATCCTACAGTTATGGGTGGACGAAATTAGTTTCATCCGGTCACAATAATCTCAATGTAGCACCATCGCTTCCTACTCCACAGACGAGGGTGATCACCAGCACAAGTAGATAGCCGGTTCCCTGGTAGGACCAAGCTGTTCTCGTCGCGTGGCTCAAAGGAGGCTAGCTTGCAGATGACTCAAACAGCATACCATTGGGGAGAACAAGGACACTGGAGGGGATTTTGTGAACATCTTTCCACGAACATCCCCGTTGGGAGGATCTGGACAACGGTTTCCTGGTTCAAAAGGTTTCATCTGAACATTCTCTTTCGGCGAACTCCCCAGGGCTCTGATGTATTCAAAGGACACATCACCTGGATACGACCAGATCCATTATTCAATGATCAGCAATTTGTCCGATAACGCAAAATGTATTCTTGCATCTTCACTGTCATTTGAAAGGACGGGAACATTCCAGCTGATTGGGCGACTAAGATACTGGTGCCCATATTGAAAACTGGGCAGGATCCTGGTCGGGCAACGTCGTATCGCCCGATTACCATGTCGTCATGAACATCTTCTCAAGTTCTGCTTAGAATGTTCGTCATAAAATCAGGACTTGCTCTCCCGGACGCAGTACAGCACTCGTAAAGGCGAAAGCACTGCTGACAATATCACATCTCTCACGATGGACATTGAAACAAAAACCTTCCAGAGTAACGGGTACCTAAATGCTTTATTTCTTGATTTTTCGAGAGCTTACGACAATGTTCTGACACCTGAGCTCATTAACAAAATGGAACTGCCACGCCTCCCGGTATCGCTTTAACAAATTATCTATGGTTTGCTCGGCTGTCGCACCGTCCACGTCCGCGACAAGATCAATGTTTTTTATACGAGCCTCGCATACTGTCCTATGGCCTTCCGCAGGGTGCGATATTGAGTTCATTACTACACATCCTTTATGTCGCCGACTTCGAGACTCTACTTAGCCCCAACGTTAAAGTTATTTAGTACGGGACGACTTTTTGTATACGGCCATTCGCCGTGCTTTTGGATGACAAGATTGAGGCTTCACGCTCCAAGTGGCAAACTGGCCAAATGGGAGTTAGGCAATGGACTGACTTCCTTCCCCGAAAAGTCTGAAGTGTTGATATTCACGAGAAAATGACTCAATTACTTTTCATTTGAAATTCAGCTTGGCCCGTACAGCCTTCCAATTCACACATGTGCTAAGCTAATTGGCGTCTACTTTGACTGTAAACGGACATGGACACGTCATGTTGCCTACCTCAAAGACAAAATGAAACACACTGCGAACGTATTGCTGATGCTTACTGCCAAGATATTGCGGATGCTTGCTAGAGTTTGGTGGCGAACGGAACCGACAGTCCTCTGCCTTCGAATATGACAGCATCGTCTAAGGCAACGCGACAAAACTGACTTAGCGTCAACTTTATATCCTCCATTAGAGGGTGCTCCGTCTTGTTGTTGGAGACATCAAATCAACGCCCATCAACGCACTGGTTGTGCAAGCGTCTGCAATGTCGCTCATCATAAGTCGGAAGATGTTGTCCGATAATTTTCTCTTTAGTCTGTCTTCCATATTTGACTGTGTCCCCTCATGACGCTATTTCAGTTCTGGGGCTCATGCACGCACCTCACAGGCGAAGGACCAACTGAGCTCCCTTACCAATTCGCAGCTATGAGAAATGGCAACATCTTTTACCGCTAGTCATACAAGACTCGAAACTCCCTTGCTTTCGCTCTCCGTTTGTTACTTTCTTCACTACAACCCCAGTGCCGTACTTGTCATCCGATTTCAAAACGGGGACGAAAATTAATCACGACCTGGAACACTTCTTTACCCGACACTGGCCACAGTATGCTTGCAACTATACTGATGGCTCTAAGGCAGAGGCGGGTTGGGGATACGCCTTCTTCAGCCCCTCTAGCTACACGTACCAAACGTTTGCGCTGCCACCTGAATTGTCTGCCTACGGGGCGGAGTTACTGGCCCTCACAGAGGCTATTTACACTAGTGGCCATTAAAATTGCTACACTAAGAAGAAATGCAAATGAAAAACGGGTATTTATTGGACAAATATAATATAACTGACATGAGATGACATTTTCACGCAATTTGGGTGCACAGATTCTGAGAAATCTGTACCCAGAACAACCACTCTGGTCGTAATAACGGCCTTGATACGCCTGGGCATTGAGTCAAACAGAGCTTGGATGGCGTGTACAGGTACAGCTGCCCACGCAGCTTCAACACGATACCACAGTTCATCAAGAGTAGTGACTGACGTATTGTGACGAGCCAGTTGCTCGGCGACCATTGACAAGACGTTTTCAATTGGTGAGAGATCTGGGGAATGTGCTGGCCAGGGCAGCAGTCGAACATTTTCTGTATCCAGAAAGGCCAGTACAGGACCTGCAACATGCGGTCGTGCATTAGCCTGCTGAAATGTAGGTTTGGCAGGGATCGAATGAAGCGTAGAGCCACCGGTCGTAGCACATCTGAAATGTAACGTCCACTGTTCAAAGTGCCGTCAATGCGAACAAGAGGTGGCCGAGACGTGTAACCAATGGCACCCCATACTATCACGCCGGGTGATACGCCAGTATGGCGATGACGAATACACGCTTCCAATGTGCGTTCACCGCGATGTCGCCAAACACGGATGCGACCATCATGATGCTGTGAACAGAGGCTGGATTCATCCGAAAAAATGACGTTTTGCCATTCGTGCACCCAGGTTCGTCGTCGAGTACACCAACGCAGGCGCTCCTGTCTGTGATGCAGCGTCAAGGGTAACCGCAGCCATGGTCTCCGAGCTGAAAGTCCTTGCTGCTGCAAATGTCGTCGAACTGTTGGTGCAGATGGTTGTTGCCTTGAAAACGTCCCCATCTGCTGACTCATGGATCGAGAAGGGCTGCGCGATCCGTTACAGCCATGCGGATTAGATGCCTGACATCTCGACTGCTAGTGATACGAGGCCGTTGGGATCCAGCACGGCGTTCCGTATTACCCTCGTGAACCCACAGATTCCACATTCTGGTAACAGTCATTGGTTCTCGACCAATGAGATCAGCAATGCCGCGATACGATAAACCTTAATCGCGATAGGCTACAATCCGACCTTTATCAAAGTCGGAAACGTGATGGTACGCATTTCTCTTCCTTACACGAGGCATCACAACAAAGCTTCACCAGGCAACGCCGGTCAACTGCTGTTTGTGTATGAGAAATCGGTTGGAAACTTTCCTCATGTCAGCACGTTGTAGATGTCGCCACCGGCGCCTACCTTGTGTGAATGCTCTGAGAAGCTAATCATTTGCATATCACCGCATCTTCTTCCTGTCGGTTAAATTTCACGTCTGTAGCACGTCATCTTCGTGGTGTAGCAATTTTAATGGCCATTAGTGTGTTATGGCACGCAGATTTTCCGGCTCGTACTGATCCTCAAGTACTTCCAAAGCGTGTTGCAGACACTACAACATCCGGCGTTTGATAAACTGACTAACAGATCTGTGTTGAACGTCTTGGAGACCGTAATAGGCACACGGACATAGGGCACTGACCTCCGCTTACTTTGGATAAGAAGGCATCACGGCATTCTCCCTAGTGAAAGTACTGACCGCCTCGCTAAGAGGAGCATTGCGGAAGGGCAGTACCGCTCAATATCGATCCCCTACTCGGATTTTAACTCTACGGTCAAGAAAGCTGCTTCTCATGACTGGAACTGTGAATGGCATGTATCCCAGCACTACAATGACGGCCATACAACCTAAAGTCTCTTCCCAAGCCTGGTTCACCTCGGTGAAGTTTAGTAGACGTGGTGTTACCCCTCTGACCTATACCGCTTAAGAATCATTGCTCCTGGACACTGATCAGGAAACAACGGAAGTGGCATGTCTGAACCGCGTCATATTGGCATATACCAAGTACTCCGCCACACGAGTATTCTTGTACAAGGAACTGGTCGCGATGGGCTATCCCTCCCTACAAGTGAAATTGCTTTACTTCACCGGTTCGATACATGTAGGTGTCATTCGCTCGCGAACTATTTAAAAGATACTGGTACCCAGTTTTGGCCTGTAAGTTATGTCATCTCCTCCCACGGAACCAGCCCGGTTCAAACACTGCGACGTCTGTTTGAATTTTTACTTTGCATTAAGAACTAATCTTTGCAAACAATTTCGTGAACCAGTGCTTAATTATAAGTTGCCGTGATGACATTATCCTACTGAACCGGCCCGGTTCGCAACTTGGCTCGTAATTTTGGGTTTTAACTTTATATTAAGAACTCATCTTTGTACTTCACACTCTTATCGTTGTTCTATTGTGGAATTGCACGAATGTTAACTTGGCATTGTTGTAAGTACTTCTGGCTGTATGGTGTTAGTTATTATTTTACATTAAGAACTGCCGCCCTGTGTGGCCGAGCGGTTCTAGGCGCTTCAGTCTGGAAATGCGCGACCGATACGGTCGCAGGTTCGAATCCTGCCTCGGGCATGGATGTGTGTGATGTCCTTAGGTTACTTAGGTTTAAGAAGTTCTATGTTCTAGGGGACTGGTGACCTCAGATGTTAAGTCCCATAGTGCTCAGAGCCATTTGAACCATTAAGAACTTACGTTTTTAATTCGAACTCTCTATTTTTCTATTGCGGAAATTGCAATTACGCTAACATGGCGCTTCCTTAAAAATATTAATTACAAAAATAATTTCAAAATCACCTCACTCCCGATCACGAATCCAGTGTCCTAACCACTGCGCCAGGTAGCTCTATTATAAAGTAACCGGTCATAAGCAAAATTCCGGTTAATTCCAGAGTAACTACAAAAGTCGACCTTGTTTTGTTCTATTGTAGAATATTTCGGATCACCACACTATGTTTGCTACGGACACAGTTACTCAGCAAGCAGAAAACATTTAGCGTGTTTTTCGCACGAGACATCATCGTTCAGATGATTGATTTGGGCAACTGAATAAAGGTTCTTTCGAATATTGATTTTAGCTATAAAATAACGAAACGTACTGGTTTCTTATAACCTCCTGATCGAGCCTTCGGACAATTATATCCTTGCTGTAAAACTTCAATTCTGAAACAATCAACGCTATTGTTTCTTTTTATTCACTGACATAATCACGGAATTTTACAAGATTTTTGTTAACAGCAGTAACTTTGTTTTCTGAAAGATATTAACGTCGCCACAGTATGTGATATCACAAATTCACCGTTCGACTGTACTTCCACATAGTTCCTACAATGTTTCTGCGAAGCAATCAAATGACTCTACAGCCCGTTTCTTTTAATTCAATTACAGTCGGTCACAACAAAGCCACTGGCTTCGGTCACAACAAAGCCACTGGCTAACTCTGATGCTAATCTCCATCGGCATAATTTTACTTTTAACTTTTTATTCCTCTGAGGCTCACGTTAACTTTTCCCACACAGAGACGGCTTTATCTGCTAGCCTTTCCTTTCTGCACCTCTGTCTTTTCCTAATACTTTTTAATTACTTTTTTTAACTATGCAGTTTCTCGACGCTGGCGCGGCCGGCGCGGGTGCGGGAGTCCCTGCAGATAGTCCTCACTCTGCTTGAGAGATGGCAGCACCAGGCGCAGTCAGCAACCAACGCAGTGGCGTGGACGCCAGACCGGCTCTACGAATCTGCCACACGTAAACACACACAAGTTACACTGAACGAGTTTAATGTAATGAGTGTCGAATAACAGCGGTAGCTGTAAGGGCACTGGTGTGAACATAAACTGTTCCATTCATGTTGTAGTTTAAATGCATCAGCAATACACGTAGAATATAGCAGAAGAGTTTGCGCCAACTAGCAATGAGTCTTCTGACAAACAGCTACTCTCCAAACCGTAACATGCCCAACAATTTCATTGCTCAAAAAAGATAAATCAAAACGAAGGACGATGATGTATCTTTCATCAAAGAATTTATTGTCCAATAATATTAAATTATGTGCGTAAGATCGACAGCAGTAACTCCCACATATGGCGATTCAACTCTCACATGTTGAATGCCAATAAAGAGGCAAACAAACCACAACAAAAAATTTAAGTAGTACTTTGTAAGTGTAAAAAGAACGCTGTATGATCCCTATTAAATTTTATTCAATTGCGTACTAGAAAAGTAATCAGAGAATGGAAGAGAGAATTCAAAATTCGGGGAGTGAACGACGGTAATAAATGCGGTCCGTAATTTGGGGCCGGCCGCGGTGGTCTCGCGGTCCTAGGCGCGCAGTCCGGAACCGTGGGACTGCTACGGTCGCGGGTTCGAATCCTGCCTCGGGCATGGATGTGTGTGATGTCCTTAGGTTAGTTAGGTTTAAGTAGTTCTAAGTTCTAGGGGACTAATGGCCACAGCAGTTGAGTCCCATAGTGCTCAGAGCCATTTGAACCATCGTAATTTGGGTGAACTGCGTGATACATACCTACCAAATGCTTGTCTAACACACGCCACTCACAGGTGGAAGAATATACCGTTGAGCGGGTGGTCATAATGTCTTGGCTCAATCCATGTATACCCATGCTGAAAGCAAGACTAATCTGAAAGAACGAAGGAAGAATATATTGATCGAACCTTAAAAATGAAGATAATACGAGGAATTACATTAGATATGAAAGAGTAAGGTATAAAGAACATGACATGTCAGAGAAATGAAAACTAGCGTAGTTTGGTCATATGATAAGAAGTAACACCGATAACACGAATGAATACTTATAAAAGAAACCACAATCCAAACCATAAATAGTTGCTCATGAGGCTCACACGAAACCTAATTGGAAATACAAAAACAGAGTGATGCACTTTTTTCAATCTTTTCTGAGATAACATTGGTATAATGATTGTGACTGTTGGTGACATATTTTTAAAGAATTATACAAACGTTTTCTGCAACTCTGCAGTGACTTGTTGTAAACTATCTTCTTATTGGTTTATTAAGACGTTGATGGTAGAGTATTCTTATAAGCTTCTCCAGAAAAGAATGATCAAGTAAAAGATGGAAAACAAAGCATACCAATGGAAGCTGTATATTACGTGTTATGTTACAACAAAAAAATATCCCTCGTTTCTTCTTTCAAAATTCCTTCCACTGTTACACATGCCATAGTATGTATCCACGCCTTTATGGAAGAGAATTGTAGAGAAGAAGATACGTCAGCGCACGTGTCATTTTTTTCTTGTTATTGTACGTGTTTGATGGACCATATTCACGAAAAAAAAAAAAAAAAATCATATGCCTCTGAGCACTATGCGACTTAACTGCTGTGGCCACCAGTCCCCTAGAACTTAGAACTACTTAAACCTAGCTAACCTAAGGACATTACACACTTCCATGCCCGAGGCAGGATTCGAACCTGCGACCGTAGCGGTCACGCGGTTCCAGACTGTAGCGCCGAGAACCGTACGGCCACTCCGGCCGGCTGTTCACATTTCAATGCTGTAAATAAATTGAATACGATTACAACATTAGTGTGATTCTTAGCAGAAAAATAGAATAAAAGAATTTTGCTTACTAGACACTGTCGCTCCCTTCGTCAGTATGCCCAGGCCGAGTAACGATATTGTGTATCTTCGGTTTTCTTTCTTTAGGATGCTATTCAATGAACTTTATACGCGCAGTTTGGATTTTCTGTCGTAGTGAAATGTAATTTACAAGTGCGTGTTTTGTATGATGATGCCTAGAAGTGGTGAGGATTAGCAGATGAGGGATCTGTATTAACGAAACTAATTTTATGGAGGCTTGGCACAACACATTGCATTAAGCGTTGACGCTCGGGATCAGGAACTTAAAGGGGAGGTCTTGAACTACAATCATTACGCAAATCGCCTTGTCATCTCTTAAATTTCAACCTAGCCCAGTTTGGATTTATCATCAAATACTCTTTTCAAAATTACCTGCTTCTGTATTGCCGTGTGCCGGAGTGGAGGACGGTGAAGCAACGTGTCTTCCATGTTCGAATTCCCTGGATTCGTCACATTGCACAATGAGTAAAAATTTCATATGCCCCTTTACATACACTGTGTGATCAAATGCATCCGGACATCCCAAAAAACATAGGTTTTTCATATTAGGTGCATTGTGCTGCCACCTACTGCCAGGTACTCCATATCAGCGACCTCAGTAGTCATTAGACATCGTGAGGATGGGGCGCTCCGCGGAGCTCACTCACTTCGAACGTGGTCAGGTGATATGGGTGTCACTTGTGTCATACATCTGTAAACGAGATTTCCACACTCTTGAACATCCCTAGGTCCACTGTTTCCGATGTGATGGTGAAGTGGAAACGTGGCTGTGTATGTTTGTTCTTAGGATAACTTAGGTTAAGTAGTGCGTAAGCTTAGGGACTGATGACCTTAGCAGTTAAGTCCCATAAGATTTCACACTCATTCTAAACATTTTTTTTTTTTAATAGGCAGACATCTATTAAGACCATTACACACGAGCCCCAAACTGCATCAGGGTTCACTGCAAATACTATGACAGTTAGGTGGGAGGTGAGGAAATTTGGATTTCATGGTCGAGCGGCTGGATTTCATGGTCGAGAGGCTGCTCATAAGCCACACATCACGTCGGTAACTGCCAAACGACGCCTCACTTGGTGTAAGGAGCGTAAACACTGGACGATTGAACAGTGGAAAAATGTTGTGTGGAGTGACGAATAACGGTACACAATGTGGCAATCCGATGGCAGGGTGTGGGTACGGCGAATACCCGAATACCCGCTGAACGTCATCTGCCAGCGTGTGTAGTGCCAACAGTAAAATTCGGGGGCGGTGGTGTTATGGTGTGGTCGTGTTTTTCATGGAGGGGTCTTGCACCCCTCGTCATTTTGCATGGCACATCACAGAACAGGTGTACACTGATGTTTTAAGCACCTTCTTGCTTCCCACTGTTGAAGATCGCCGGCCGCGGTGGTCTCGCGGTTCTAGGCACGCAGTCCGGAGCCGTGCGACTGCTACGGTCGCAGGTTCGAATCCTGCCTTGGGCATGGATGTGTGTGATGTCGTTAGGTTTAAGTAGTTCTAAGTTCCAGGGGACTTATGACCACAGCAGTTGAGTCCCAAAGTGCTCAAAGCCATTTTTTTTTTTTTTTTTTTTTTTTTTTTTTTTTTTTTTTTTTTTTTGAAGATCAATTTGGAGATGGTGATTGCATCTTTCAACACGATCGAGCACCTGTTCATAATGCAAGGCCTGTGGCAGTGTGGTTACACTACAATAACATCCCTGTAATGGACTGGCCTGCACAGAGTCCAGACCTGAATCCTTTAGAACACCTTTGGGATGTTTTGGAATGCCTACTTCATGCCAGGCCTCACTCACCGACATCGATTCCTCTCCTCAGTGCAGCACTCCGTGAAGAATGGGCTGCCATTCCCGCAGAAGCCTTCCAGCACCTGGTTGAACGTATGCCTTCGAGAGTGGAAGCTGTCATCAAGGTTAAGGGTGGACCAACACCATATTGAATTCCAGCATTACGATGGAGAGCGCCACGAACTTTTAAGTCATTTTCATCCAGGCGTCTGGATACTTCTGATCACATAGTGTACATCTAATTATATTACAAGGTACGTTCTAATCTTCCAGTAGCATACACAGTGACTGTATGGAACTTGGGATGTTAGTTTTTGCAACTTTCAGATCCGAAGATGACATAGTAGATCAGTTGAAACCGGTGGTAGCGATAAAAAGAATCACTAGCGATCTTGGCGAACCTGTGTCTAACATATATAAAAATACGTGCCTCTATAGTGAAACGTTCATTCAGGGGAGGGGGAGGGGGGCAAGATCCGCAAAGATCCCCCTTGGGTCGGCACCTAGCGCTGAAGACGAGGCGGAATATGATCGACAGTATGGGAGCAGACAGGTCTCCGGATACTTTTGATCACATAGTGTAATAGTTAATAAGCTTTCTTCTAACATCTAATATCTCAAATGTTAGGCTTTTTGGGTCGTTTTCTTTAAAGGAATAGCAAGTCACATTTCTCTTAGACTCCATATGACCACTTTTCAGATTCAGAAGCATCTGATGAATGCAGTCAGTCTCACATACGGAGTATTGCACTTACAAACTCACTTTAAAACTATTCGGACTTCTATTGCAGTGGTCACAGGAAACTGTTTGTGGAGGACGACTGTTCCATGAATACTGTTCTCTGTTAAAGGAGATTCTTAGGAAATTTCGTTAATCCTCCCCACAACGGACGCCCCTGGGGCGCATTCTGAATAGCGACGTTCCTTTGTGGCGGGCCGAGGCAGCTTGGGAGACGAGATCGTTCTTCGAGCGCTGGGGGTATATGACTGGACACGTTGTTGCTGCTGTTTGAGTTGCTGCTGTTTGACGCTTTGAGTTTTGAATCTTGAAATTCAAACTCTGAACTTTCACCGCGAGTAAAACTCAATTTCGAAACTGGATCAGTGTTAGGACGTCAAGTCACGTTAGTTTCACAGTCGATGATGAAATACAAGGGTCACTACGAAACTAATATCCTCCATTTATTTTCGCGGAAACTGCAACATATACAGAAAGTGCAGTAACACAACTAAATAGACAAGATTTCTGCTACATGCTCCAATTTTTCCTCACATTGTTTCCTTTTTTTTTCTTTAATAATGATCAAAAGCCCGTACTCGGCACTTGTGACAACTAAACCAGTTGAGAATAGCCACTGTTTTATAGCTTTGGCGACAGCACCTGTCTGGAAAATACTGGCCATGTAGTCCCTCTCTTATAGCCCAGGCCGGCCGGAGTTGCCGAGCGGTTCTAGGCGCTACAGTCTGGAATTACGCGATCGCTACGGTCGCAGGAACGAATCCTGCCTCGGGCATGGATGTGTGTGATGTCCTTAGGTTGGTTAGGTTTAAGTAGTTCTAAGTTCTAGGGGACTGATTACCACAGCAGTTGAGTCCCATAGTGCTCAGAGCCGTTTTTTTATAGCCCAGAAGATATGAAAGTCTGAAAGTGCTAACTCACGACTGTAGGATGGCCAGTCCAGCCAAATCTGTCAATCAGTTCCATGATGGCAAAACTGTGTTATCGTGTTACAAGCGGAAATTTGTCTTGTTCTCTGGCCTGACTTTGAAAATTCGGTCTTACACGCTAGTCAGTGGCGTCTTGTACCGTTCTGAACTAACAGTTGTTTAGGATCCCAAGACATCCAGAAGAACCACGCCCTGCCTCTCCCAAAAGACCGTGCACATAGCTTTCTTTACCTGCAATTGGCTATCTCGAACTTATTCTTTGTCGCCACTCAATGGATTATATTTTATAATCTGTTCAAAAATTATTCAAATGGCTCCGAGCACTACGAGACTTAACATCTGAGGTCATCGGTCCCCTAGAACTTAGAACTACTTGAACCTAACTAACCTAAGGACATCACATACATCCATGCCCGAGGCAGGAGTCGAACCTTCGACCGTAGTGGTCGCGCGGTTCCATACTGAAGCGCCTAGACCGCTCGGCCATATCGGCCGGCTGTACTCTGTTCATTGTAAGAATAAACCTGGTGTAAACAAACACAAACGCGATGATTGGTCAGAGATCGTACACAAGTACACTGGCAGTGTTACGGTCTTGAAATAAGTTCTGCTTATGTATTAGATATCTTATTGCTAAGTTACGTTAAATGACACTTAGAGATATTCTAATGGATTAACAGCCATCGCCATTTTTCTTAATCACGCTTTAGCTATGTACTTCATATTTCAAAAATCGTGCACAGGCACAGTCTCCGTTCCGTTGTGCTTTGATTGGCGAACTGTTAACACGCAGTACGGCTGAGGCTTCTTCCTGCTCCGTAGTGAAACATGCTTATGGAACACGGTTAAAAAGTGCCGAGGAATAGGTTATTCGTAATGTTTTTCATAAATTTACGGAGAAAAATCGGCTTTGGAGTTTTCCGAGGGACTGTATTTGACATTGTTGAGATGCAAATAAATACTGGATGTATAGCGGAATAGGTAGCGTGGTAGACTAATAATCCCGTGCAGTCCATGGATGGCTGGTTTGTCTCGCCTTGGGCATCCTTTTTTCATTCAATTTGAAATATTGTAAAATTCATCATCATTTTTTCTGAATAATGCGCATCTTCTTGTTTCCAATTACATATTTCATGCGAAATTCCTGTTTTCATTTCAAATATAAATTCTTAATAATCGATATTTCATGAAAATTTGTTAATACTAGTTGCTTAAATTAAGAAAACCTAACAATTTATTCTTTTAGAACAAAAATGAAACTCCAAATACTTTATTTGTAGTATGTCTATTGCTTTACACCACAGATGTAATTTCAAACGAACGAGAGTGATCAGTGTTGTAGAAACATAAAAACAATCACTTTTACAGCGTCGAGCACACCATACATATGCTGTAATTTCGCATTCGCCACTATACCATAACAATATGAACCCAACAGAACTGATATGGAGCCGAGTTATGGCATTTGCCGCGGGAAATAACAAAACTGTTAAGCTGCCATACGTACTGTAATTAGCACATGCAGCTTTGCCACATGTCACTGCCGAACGCTGGCGGGATATAGAGAAGCACATCATAAACGAAGAGGAGAGAAAATGCGGCTCCTGGATGGCTTCGTGGATTCTGTTCTTGATCGACTCGTATCAATATAGCATACGGCAATTCCAGAACTCAAATGTATTTCTCGGATTCAGGTAAGTAAGGAACTAAGAGAGAACCAAACGAGTGACTGTAATTAATATCTTCAGTGGCTACAGAATTCAACAAAACGGTGAAATCCCTGCAGTAAGCTCTTGCATCATACATAGCTCGCTCAGAAAAATTACTCTGTCTTTAAGTTACGAATTTTCATCACTCTTGTTTGTGATTAGAATACCGTTAGGTGAGAACGAGAGAATTTTATGCTTTCCGTCAGCTTACCTATGAAGCGTGCGGTTGTGCTGGAGTTTTGCAAATTTCATTCTCTTAAAAAATTAAATGAGATTCGAAACTGTATTGTTTCTCTGCTCGTCTCTCTATACGCCTGAACTGCAACTGCTCACACCATTGCAGGTTAGTTGGACCAGCTGGTTGGCTACTCCCATCCAAGATAAAAGCGACGTTATAGTTGCCTCGCATTATCACTCAGTCTACAGGGTGTTTCAAAAATGACCGGTATATTTGAAACGGCAATAAAAACTAAACGAGCAGCGATAGAAATACACCGTTTGTTGCAATATGCTTGGGACAACAGTATATTTTCAGGCGGACAAACTTTCGAAATTACAGTAGTTACAATTTTCAACTGCGCTGCAAGTGATGTGAAAGATACAGAAGGACAACACAGTCTGTGGGTGCGACATTCTGTACGTCGTCTTTCTGCTGTAAGCGTGTGCTGTTCACAACGTGCAAGTGTGCTGTGGACAACATGGTTTATTCCTTAGAACAGAGGATTTTTCTGGTGTTGGAATTCCACCGCCTGGAACACAGTGTTGTTGCAACAAGACGAAGCTTTCAACGGAGGTTTAATGTAACCAAAGGACCGAAAAGCGATACAATAAAGGATCTGTTTGAAAAATTTCAACGGACTGGGAACGTGACGGATGAACGTGCTGGAAAGGTAGGGCGACCGTGTACGGCAACCACAGAGGGCAACGCGCAGCTAGTGCAGCAGGTGATCCAACAGCGGCCTCGGGTTTCCGTTCGCCGTGTTGCAGCTGCGGTCCAAATGACGCCAACGTCCACGAATCGTCTCATGCGCCAGAGTTTACACCTCTATCCATACAAAATTCAAACGCGGCAACCCCTCAGCGCCGCTACCATTGCTGCACGAGAGACATTCGCTAATGATATAGTGCACATGATTGATGACGGCGATATGCATGTGGGCAGCATTTGGTTTACTGACGAAGCTTATTTTTAACTGGACGGCTTCGTCAATAAACAGAACTGGCGTATATGGGGGACCGAAAAGCCCCATGTTGCAGTCCCATCGTCCCTGCATCCTCAAAAAGTACTGGTCTGGGCCGCCATTTCTTCCAAAGGAATCATTGGCCCATTTTTCAGATCCGAAACGATTACTGCATCACGCTATCTGGACATTCTTCGTGAATTTGTGGCGGTACACACTGCCTTAGACGACACTGCGAACACCTCGTGGTTTATGCAAGATGGTGCCCGGCCACGTCGCACGGCCGACGTCTTTAATTGCCTGAATGAATATTTCGATGATTGTGTGATTGCTTTGGGCTATCCGAAACATACAGGAGGCGGCGTGGATTGGCCTCCCTATTCGCCAGACATGAACCCCTGTGACTTCTTTCTGTGGGGACACTTGAAATACCAGGTGTACCGCCAGAATCCAAAAACAATTGAACAGCTGAAGCAGTACATCTCATCTGCATGTGAAGCCATTCCGCCAGACACGTTGTCAAAGGTTTCGGGTAATTTCATTCAGAGACTACGCCATATTATTGCTATGCATGGTGGATATGTGGAAAATATCGTACTATAGAGTTTCCCAGACCGCAGCGCCATCTGTTGTTGACAATTGTAACTACTGTAATTTCGAAAGTTTGTCTGCCTGAAAATGTACTGTTGTCCCATGCATATTGCAACAAACTGTGTATTTCTATCGCTGCTCGTTTAGTTTTTATTGCCGTTTCAAATATACCGGTTATTTTTGAAACACCCTGTACATGCGTGTAGCAGCAGGAAACGTATTCTTATGATTGTACTTGACTACTCCTCACAGCTTGGCTTCCGGTCCACGTGAAACGAAATCCAATGAGATTCAAGCAGACGCGGTAGAATACGTGGTGTAATGTTTACATCAGGTTTATTATTATGATGAACACATTATAGATTCTAGCTCGTAGTGGTGACACCACGTCTCATTTTCGGACACGATGATGTTCAGAAAATTGGAAGGCAGCACTATAAATTTCCATTTGATTATTTTTTTGGCTTGTGCAGGCATCTGCAGGGTCCATCTACTATACATTTTGCAAAAACCAAAATTATGTAGCATCTTGTCTAAGGCATTACAGCTGACGTTCAGCTGCGGACGTAATTCCCCAACTAATGCCTGTTTTACTGTAGTAGCCTAGTACTAACTTTTGAATCTTTCCGCAAATGGTGTGCTGGTTTCGTTGCCCTGTTGGGAGCGTTCCAAAATGGTACCCTGACACCGAGGTCCTTATGAAACAGAAAGATGTGTCACATACCTGGTGTTGTACTTAAAAACTCATTTCAAAACTGTTCGGAATTGTACCAACCACAGGAAACCGTTTGTGGAGTATCGTTCTGTTACGGAAGATTCTTAGAAAATTTCGCTAGTCTTCCACAAAATGGGCATACCTGGGGAGGTTTGTAAACACCGATGGTTTTTTGCAGTGGGCTGAGGCAGCTCCGGAGATGGGACGGTTCTCTGAACGCTCGGGATATTAGACTGCTGCTAAGGCCAAAATACCGATCATCACAGGTAAGCTGTTCCTTATGAGAGATGGCCGACTCGGACTTGGCTTGTCGTGCGCATCCTTCTCAGCGCTATTGAAATGCAGCGTCCACCGCCTCGTGTTACTCGCGTCTATTCTATCGTCTCCATACATCTTTAGCAGGCGTCGATGGATTTCAAATGGCGCAATTTGTTTAGTGGCGAGGAATTCAACGACACATATCTGTTTCATACGCACCTCGATGCCAAAGCACCATTTTTGAACGCTCCCCAGCAGGGAATGAACCCGATAGGGCATTAGCGGAAAGATTCGAAGTTAGCAGTAGGCCACTCACAGCATCACGCATGAAGAATACGTTAGTTGCGGAATGACTCTCGTCGTACTGGGACTTCACAACAAGCAGCCCTGTGAAAGCTTCCTGCTAGTCAATATCCATTACATCCAGCTTTCCTCAAACTGGTTTAAATTACTAAACGGCGAACAATCTCAGTCGCAGTTTGCCTATGTAATGGCATCCAGGGGCACGAAAAATTTGATTTTGCAATATCTCACATAAATAGTGAGGGAATTCAAAATACTGTTATATTCGACTCATTAAGAAGTATAATCTTACGTTAAACGTTTAACATAACAAGACAAGCAATAAAGTCAGGAACAGTGTACGTGTCTTGAGGCATGGCAAGCAAATTAGCCACATGATATTCATCCACTATTTGACAATGATAGCAGTTACTGACTTACAATCAACTTGGCACATAATTTTAAAACTTCAAGGAATTTTTCCTCGCCGATATACACACAAAATAATGACAGGAAACTTTTTTATTACATACTACATTATCACTGTTCATGCAGTAAAACTAACACAATAGGCATGACAGTTAAGTTTATTTATTCATTATTACTATTTCCGTACTGTATTTGCAGCATATTCTGCAGGCAGCCTCCAAATATAGCACAAGATTCACTTGCATCATTTTACGACACATGATTCACGAGATACGGCGTCAAAAAACACACTGAGTAGGAACCACTAATGGGTACTGCACACGTGACCCCTTTAGGGGGACCCTAGAGTTCTCAACCCCGTAGCGCATGTGCGGGAAGTCGCAGCCTAGCTTGTCACAGATCCTTCGAAGTCTCCAGTCCTTCCACTCGACTCAGAACCAGTTCTGGGGACGATGTTGCAAACTGTGAGCTTTATTGAAACTCCATGAGCAAGGCTGGTCTCCTCAACCTTCTCTGACAGTCGCTAGGATAATCCAATATGACCTCGGAGCCCAGACGAGAAGCGTCACTTGCTCCAACATGCACCACAATCTGCAGCTGGTAGCAGCCTGTTCCCTGGATGGCTGCTGGAATTGTCTCTTCAACGTGTTGACTGAGGCCCCCAGGCATACACACTGAGTGCACCTGATGTCCTCTCCTGTTCTTGGTGCCATTTCCCTAAATGGAACGCAAATTACAGACTATACTCATACAGTGTTTGACAATGAGAGCACTTCATGACCTCCAACACAATTTAAGCATACTTTCAAATACTTTCTAAACTTTTTCATTTGTTTATAGCTGAATAATCCAAAAATTAATAAAACCGTCGGGATTAGGGTATTGCATCTTCAGCCATAACATATGGCCATACAAATAAAGAAATTAAATACGTAACATATTGGTTTTAGAAGCTTAACGTCAAACACTTAACATGTTAACTCAGTTGTAAACTAATCAGACGTTTCAACCTGGTTATTTATGTGAAATCTCTTAAAGCTTTTTACATTAAACCAACGTTATTAAAGCACTACATCGTCATTCTTGACGTCTACATATATGCGGCCCTCTGCCGCTAGAGGACACCGAATTGTAGCGTGTAACATTGCGGTAACGTAACCATGTCGGTGTGCGAGAAATAGCGTGAGGTAATTTCAAATTCGTAGAGTTCGTCCACACAGAAGCACACTTTCCTTCAGCATGACAAGCTAGAGCACGGACGAATGCTGCGACATCTGCAACAATCCGACCCCTTACGTTCACTTTCATCGATCATCCTCCACACATAACCGACTTGCCCCCGCCGATTTTCATCTGTTTTCAAAAATTAAAGAACACGTTCAAGGATTTCACTTTGATAGTGATGAAGCGGTGAAGGCAGAGATGAAGTTGTGGCTACGTCAACATTCAAGCATTCCACAGTGACGATATCAACAAGGCGGTCTCTCGCTGGGATAAATGTGTTCGTTGCTAGGGTAACTATGTTGAGAAATAAATACACTAAGGCGACAAGAGTCATGGGAGGAGGAGGAGTGTTTAACGTCCCGTCGACAGCGAGGTAATTAGAGACGGAGCGCAAGCTCGGGTTAGGGAAGGATGGGGAAGGAAATCGGCCGTGCCCTTCCAAAGGAACCATCCCGGCATTTGCCTGAAACGATTTAGGGAAATCACGGAAAACCTAAATCAGGATGGCTGGAGACGAGTCATGGGATGCCTCCTAATATCAGTGTCGGACCTCCTATTGCCCGGCGTAGTGGTGTCGGCTCAACAAATCTTTGGAAGTTCACTGCACAAATATTGAGCCATGCTGTCTCTATAGCCATCCGTAATTGCAAAAGTATTGCCAGTGCATGATTTTGTGTACGACCGATCTTCTCCATATGTCCGAAGAAAATTCGGTATGAATAATACAGCTACCTAGATCGGGCGATCTAGGTAGCTGTATTATTCACTCGAACAGTCCAGAAAGTTCTTTAAACCAATAGCGACCACATGTAGCGTGGTGACATGGCGAACTGTCATTCATGAAAATTCCATCGTTGTTTGGCAACCAGAAGTCTTTGAATGACAGCAAATGGTCTCCAAGCAGACGAACGTAACCATTTCCAGTCAACAATAGGTTCAGTTGTACCAGAGGACCCAGTCCATTCCATGTAAACAAGGCCAACACCACTTTGGAGCAATCACCAGCTTGCACAGCGTCTTGTTAGCAACTTGGTCCGCCGGCCGATGTCGCCGAGTGGTTCTAGGCGCTTCTGTTTGGAACCGCGCGACCGCCACGGTCGCTGGTTCGAATCCTGCCTCGGGCATGGATGGTTGGTTGGTTGGTTGCTTGGGGAAGGAGACCAGACAGCGTGGTCATCGGTCTCATCGGATTAGGGGAGGATGGGGAAGGAAGTCGGCCGTGCCCTTTCAGAGGAACCATCCCGGCATTTGCCTGGAGTGATTTAGGGAAATCACGGAAAACCTAAATCAGGATGGCTGGACGCGGGATTGAACCGTCGTCCTCCCGAATGCGAGTCCAGTGTCTAACCACTGCGCCACCTCGCTCGGTTGGGCATGGATGTGTGTGATTTTCTTAGGTTAGTTAGGTTTAAGTAGTTGTAAGTTCTAGGGGACTGATGACCTCAGATGTTAAGTCCCACAGTGCTCACAGCCATTTGAACCATTTTAAGCAACTTGGTCCATAGCTTGGTGGGATCTGCTCCACACTCGAACCCTACCATCAGCTCTTACCAACTGAACTCAGGACTCATCTGACCAGGTTACCGTTTTCCAGTCGTCTAGGGTCCAACCGACATGGTCACGAGTCCAAGAGAGGCGCTGCAGGCGATATCGTGCTATTATCAAAGCCACTCGCGTAGGTCGTCTGGTGCCATAGCACATTAACTTCAAATTTCGCAATCCTGTCCTAACGGATATGTTCGTCGTACACCCCACTGTGATTTTTGCGGTTATATCATGCAGTGCTGCTTGCCTCTTAGCACCGACAAGTATACTAAAAAGCCGTTGCTCTCAGTCGTTAAGTGAAGTCCGTTGGCAACTACGTTATCTGTGGTGAGAGGTGATAGATGAACTTTGGACATCTTTGGTCCACAGTTGTGTGGGATCAGCGCCACACTCGAACCCAACCATCAGCTCTTACCAACTGAAATCGGGACTATCTGACCGAACAACGGTTTACCAGTCGTCTAGTGTCCAAACGATGTGGTTACGAACTCAGGAGAAGCGCTGCAGTCGATATTGTGGTGTTAACAAAGGCACCCGCGTCTGTCGTATGCCGCCATACCCCATTAATGCCAAATTTCGCCTCACTGTCCCACATTGACTTGCTGCATGTCTGTTAGCACTGACAGCTCTACGCAAGTCCACAGCTCGTGGTCTCGCGGTCGCGTTCTCGGTTCCTGAGCACGGGGTCCCGGGTTCGATTCCCGGCAAGGGCAGGGATTTTTCACCTGCCTCGAGATGACTGGGTGTTTGTGTTGTCCTCATCATTTCATCATCATTCATGAAAGTGGAGAGATTGGGCTGAGCAAAGGTTGGGAATTTGTATGGGCGCTGATAACCGCGCAGTTGAACGCCCCACAAACCAAACAGCATCATCATCATCATCAGTTCTAAGCAAACGCCGCTGCTCTCGGTCGTTAAGTGAAGACTGTCGGCCACTGCGTTGTCCGCGGTGAAATTTTAATGTCTTAAATTCGATATTCTCGGCACACTCTTGACACTGTGGATCTCGGAACATTGGATTCCCTAACTATTTTCAAAATGCAATACCTCATGCGGGTAGCTCCAACTACCGTTCCGCTTTCAAAGTCTGTTAATTCCCGTCGTGCTGCTGTGGTCACGTCGGAACCCTTTTCACATGATCACCTGACCAAAATGACGGCTCCGCTAGTGCACTGCCCTTTTATACCTTGTATACGCGATACTCCCACCATCTTCATAAGTGCATACCGCTATTCTATGACTTCTGTGACCTCATAGTAAGTAGACATGAAGAATAAAGACGTTGAATGTTTATAACGTCTGTTTTCTTTAAAAAAGATTCGACCGTTTTCACATAAAATATTAGGAAGCATTACTTTCCGGCGCGCCCTCCTGTATGGGAGTTCGACTATTTAAAAAAGCAGGGACGGGGAATGATGTCACTGGTTGTTGTTGGGTCTTCAGTCCTGAGACTGGTTTGATGCAGCTCTACATGCTACTCTGTCTTGTGCAAGCTTCTTCATCTCCCAGTACTTACTGCAACCTACATCCTTCTCAATCTGCTCAGTGCATTCATCTCTTCGTCTCCCTCTACGATTTTTACCCTCCACGCTACCCTCCAATGCTAAACTGGTGATCCCTTCTTCTAGTCAACTTGTGCCACAAGCTCCTCTTCTCCCCAAATCTATTCAATACCTCCACATTAGTTATGTGATCTACCCATCTAATCTTCAGCATTCTTCTGTAGCCCCACATTTCGAAAGCTTCTATTCTCTTCTCGTCCAAATTATTTATCGTCCATGTTTCACTTCCATACATGACTACACTCCATACAAATACTTTCAGAAACCACTTCCTGATACTTAAATCTATACTCGATGTTAACAAATTTCTCGTCTACAGAGACGCTTTCCTTGCCATTGCCAGTCTACATTTTATATCCTCTCTACTTCGACAATCATCAGTTATTTTGCTCCTCAAATAGCAAACCTCCTTTACTACTTTAAGTGTCTCATTTCGTAATCTAATTCCCTCAGCATCACCCGATTTAATTCGACTACATTCCATTCTCCTCGTTTTGCTTTTGTTGATGTTCATCTTATATCCTCCTTTCACGACACTGTCCATTCCATTCAACTGCTCTTCCATGTTCTTTGCTGTCTCTGACAGAATTACAATGTCATCGGCGAACCTCAAAGTTTTTATTTCTTCTCCATGGATTTTAATACCTACTCCAAATTTTCTTTTGTTTCCTTTACTGCTTGCTCAATGTACTGGTACAGAACAGACAAGTCTATCCGTCTGGTAATGCAGAATGTGGTGGAGAATTTTTTTTCTGCCCCTCGCTGTTTAAGCCCTTGATAGAAACCGGAGGAGGAGCCAGAGGTGCGATTATTTCCGTCGGAAGTTGGCACCATTCGGAGTCGAAGTTGGGCTCGACGGCTGGAGTGTGTGTGCGTGGTTTTACGACGCGGGAGCGCCGTCGGAGACGCCTCCCGCGGGCGGACGACGGAGGACGGAAATAGCCGGGGGACGCGGCGGGCTGGGAAGGGGCGGCAGGGACCGCGCGGGCGCCGGCCGACGCCTTCTGCCATTAGCGCCCACCGCGGACGCCCACTACGACCGCGCCGCTTAACAGCCACGCGCTACCACTGTCCACCGTCGCCACACGGACCGTGCATCCGAGCGTTGAGCGTGCCGAGTTCTGACGTCATTGCGTGGAATAGTACGTTCGGGAGTCTTTCCGAACGTGCAGAGCAATACCTAGTGTTGTGGTTGGCAGGAGAGCCAACACCTTGGTACTAAAGGAGGCCGAAATGCACGCGTTTTAGCTCACGCAGGCTGGCGTGAGGTCTGAAACATGACAAGCGAATTAGAATTGAGAAAAACGGACGTAGCTGGTGGAATAACTTTAATCCATTAATGACGAACGTCGCTCTTGACGGTACATGATTTACAATATCAAGAGAAACTGATCATGGCGCCTTGCTAGGTCGTAGCAAATAACGTAGCTGAAGGCTATGCTACCTATCGTCTCGGCAAATGAGAGCGTAGAAGTCAGTGAACCATCGCTACCAAAGTCGGCTGTACAACTGGGGCGAGTGCTGGGACGTCTCTCTAGACCTGCCGTGTGGCGGCGCTCGGTCTGCAATCACTGATAGTGGCAACACGCGGATCCGACGTACACTACCGGACCGCGGCCGATTTAAAGGCTACCACCTAGCAAGTGTGGTGTCTGGCGGTGACACCACATCTAGCATCTCAGATATTCTGATCGTGCGTCTGAGCGTTGACCAATGAGATGGCACAACGCCACCTACGTCACAAGCACGCATCTCCCTTCAGCACAAAGTTGTGAGGCGTTATACTGGCATTCATTTCAAGCCTACACGTATATATGCCGTTTCTGAGCACCAGCAAATTGAGAATCACTGAAAAACACGTTGTTAACTGTGTAATCTGTTGCAATAAAATAATGAGGAACATCATATTCGTGGTAAAAGAATTATTGTAATATGCATAATATGAGAGTATGCTATTTGAAGGCAGCAATGCACTGAGGATGCACCCAAAACGCACTGTTCTTGGTACAATTTTTTATTATTAAATTTCAGTTAGTAACATAGCTACAATTAAAGCTTTCAGCAAGTGCTAAGATTGGTAACATCCTAGGAATGCGACATCCGCCCCGAGCAGATGAAACGAACAACATTAGATGTTTGGGCGGTGGTTCGCGACTCGCCAGTACGTAATTTTTTTTCCAAACATATGCGTTTTATTAGATTCTGTTAATTTATTATTAGTTTAATACAAGTATATACTATAATTTTTGATGTTATGTAAATATAAGTTCACCTTCCTTTGGTTGTTCGATTGGCTTGATCTAAAGGACACCTTGCGCTACTTGTGTAATGCTACTTTGCTCCTTTTTCTTTTACGCTTCGTAATTAAAGATTCTACTACTGGGTAGGAACAGTGATCAAGTAAGACTGACCTTAGAGTTTAACTAAAATGTGGGAATGATGAAATAATGTTTATCTCATGTGAAAAATTATTGCAAACTTGTATCGCACTGTTTGTTATGGAACCTTTATAAGCCTGTGTCATTGATTGGACATGGTACTTTCCTTTCCGTGGACAATGGAGGAAATGAGCGTTTTAATAGAGCTAACGTGGGAATTACACGCGCGCCCGTTTGGTAAACAGTGTGATTTACGAACTAGAAACATCCCGCAACTGCCGCCGGAGTGCGTTGCGATCGCGTGTATCACGCTGGGGCCCACGTACCGTATGCACAACTCGCATCGTTTCTGAGCGTTCAGCAGCACGTTGAACTTAGCACGCTCAACGTTGACGTTCGACAGCACGGTCCGTGTGCCGACGGCTTTATACGACACTCAGACGTGAATTCGGTCGTCGGCCGAACTTTCTTGTGTCACTAAATACCGCCAGATTTGATCGTAAGTAACTACGACTTACATAATGCATAAACAATGAAAGGCCAAATCATGTACGTGCTGTGTGTTAACTGTTAAAAGGCGCTTACACACTGGCAATTTGCGCGCGCGACTTGCCAGCGCGACACAGTCGTGTTCTTCATTAACACGCAGTTCCCATGTACCTACACACAACGCTAACGAGCGACAGTGACGTATTCGGCCGAACGTTGGTCGCCGATGCATTGGCGTTCGGCTTCTCATCCACACCAAACGAATGGCTTGGGGCCAAAGGATTCGGTCATAGGGAATTGCAGTTGGCTCTGATAAATTGCGGACGTTGCTCTCTTTCTGTTATTGTTATAAAGTAGCGTTATAATAACAATTTCGCCGGCCGATATTATGAAGCGAGAAGAGGATTTAGCAGTCGTCACATGTGCTGCATTTATTTTACTGCAAGAAGCTGATCACCAGCAGAAGTACTAATAGAAGAAAAGACGCTGGTCGACGACCTCACTTTTTAAAAGTAGGGAACAGCGTGGTGGGATAAAATTAATGACTGACCTTAAAACTGATTAGCAAAATGGGCTAGTTCGTAATTTTTTCCTAATGAAAGCTACGGATTTCGAATCGTTACTGACTGGTGTAGGGCCTATAACTTCGAAATATAACACCTCCGTTAGGAGAGCTGTACCTGCACCAGAAAGTTAACTCACTCCCAGTTTTGTTTGTTTCTTTTTGTCGTTCAAATAGTTCAAATGGCTCTGAGTTTTATGGGACTTAACATCTGGAGGTCATCAGTCCCCTAGAACTTAGAACTACTTAAACCTAACTAACCTAAGGACATCATACATCAATGCCCGAACCTGCGACCGTAGCGGTCGCGCGGTTCCAGACTGAATCGCCAAGAACCGCTCGGTCACACTGGCCAGCTTTTGTCGTTCAGGAAGAAAAGATGTTGATGAAGACATCATTTTATTTTTTACATCAAGCGTTTTCAGTTTGTTTTTATAATCACGGTTCATAGGAGCCCATAAACACTCCCGTTCACGATAAAACTAATAGCTTTAATGCTCTCTCCCTATTCCATTCTATACTCCAGTATTTTTAGCGCGGGAATGCTACCTGGGGTACGCCTGTACCCTAGAGGGGAAATAAGATTCGGCAATTTCCCACAAATGGTGCCACAGGTTTCTCCAGCACAGTATTTTCATATGAGTGGTAGCCAGTCTTGATTCTGTCTTGGTTGCTTGGATTTGTGGGTGTATATTTCACGTGTAGACTGTTTTGGGTACATTTATACCCCAAAGGTAGTTGAATCGCTTGGTTATTTCCACTGTTTACTACCACATGGTAATCATGTTCAAAATCAAAATGGAACTGTTAATTTCTCATACATTTACAATATACATTTTTCGGTGACTTAAACTTTTAATTCAAGTTAACTTTTTGATTTTCATGTTTATTTTTATTTTCATTTCAGACAGAAACATACATTTCCAACAGATTTTCGACTAGTCGAAGGAAGCAGACATAGCAGAAATTCGTAAGATAATTTTCAGTTCATTGGGTGTTGAGTCTGATGAAGAACATGCAAACATCCCCGATTGTAGAGAGAATACTGAGAACGCACACTAATCATCAATACTTCCTTCAACTTCATTTCAATTGCATACTACGTCATTTTTGATTCTAGCGAGGAAGGGAGCCACTGTTAAGGCGAGGATAATCCACAAATCTCAAACGAGGATAAGCCACACGTTTGAAACGAAGATAAACCAGTAGATGTTAACGCACCTCTGAAACTTTTTACCAACGATCGCTTGAAGTGGAGTGGCAAGATAGGAAAACTTCATACAACACCGAATGAGAATTGGATCGTTCACTTACCAGGCAACAGGAAAGAGGCAAATAATGTAAAATTAGCTTTAGAAGCATGGAAATTATGTTTTACTGGATAAATTTAAACTTAACTATACAGTCTACATACAAGGATATAGCTGTACAGAGGCTGGAATATAAAAATGACCGACACCTGGAAGATGATGTTGAAAATGCACGTTTCAGGCCATCATTTGCCCGGACTACTAATGATACAAAAATTTTAACCTTAATTGGGTTATTATATTATGCAGATGTCACAAAATGCACGGAGTGTTCACTAAGGGACTATTTGGTAAGAACTCGGGGATGCGCTAACATTTGGGCCAACGACGTCTGAGGCTCGCTTTCGATTTTTACTAAATTGCCTCAGGTTTGATGATGAAGACACCAGAACTGAGAGATGCAAAACGATAAGTTGGCGGCCTTCCGATCAATGTTCCATCAGAGTACACCACAATCGAAGAGCAGCCGGTAGGATTCGGGGGCCGCTCCTAATTCAAGATGTATATTCCAACTTTGCCGGACAAGAACAGTATCAAGATCTTGATGTGCAGCGATTTCAAAACGTATTGTGCTCTAGATGCCGAAATATATACAAGTAAAGGATAGACACGAGAAAATGTTCCAGCAGCTCAATACTGTTGTGAAAAACTGACCACTTCTTTCCATGGGACATATAGCAACGTAACCACAGATAACAAATAACAAAAAGAGAGTCCGCCAACGGTTCTGGAATTGAAAATTATAAGAATTCTGCTACAGTGTTTAACTCACTCTCCTGCCTTACTGTCCGCCACAGAATAAAACGATAGTGCTTACGCTTTCCACTATGCACCAGAATGAAGATGATCCAATCGAAAAGAAGACATTGCCAGATATTATAGAATTTTACAACCAGAGCAAATGGGGCACCGATGTTATGGACCAGTTGTGTCCACACACATTTTGTATCAAGAAAAACTACACGTTGGTCATTGTGTTTGTTCTACAGCTTGCTAGATATTACTGGAGTCACTAGTATGATACTTCTGAGAGGTTCAAGCATCAGAGCGGGAATCATCAAGAATAGACGTTCATACCTGAAAAACCTTGTCGAGGCATTAATAAGACCGCAAATGACGAGTCGACTGAATATTCCAAGTTCCTCTCCCCAGATTCGCGAGACCATACGTAATGTGACGAAAATAAACAATGAAATTCGAACACCTGACAGACCACCATTATCAACAAGGAAGCTGGGCCTTCTGTACTAGGTCCCAAGACAGAAAATCCAGGATTAAGTGCACCATATGTAACAAGTTCATCTGCTTGAAGTATCAAAAGAAAATATTTCCTACCTGTGGACGAATCAGTTTCTTTTTTGTATCGACGGTCGTTCTTTATATAGAAGGCGAAGTGCATTAACTTCTGTGTGGTAATTTAAAATATATAGTTACCAAAAACCAAAATTATGTCTTTCTTTTGGGGTACACATGTACCTCAGGGTGCTACTTTTGTAGTGTAAAATATCAGTAGCAGTACAGGGTTAAACACAATAAGTACACGCCCTTAGCGAGAGCAGGCATTACCTGCAGGGGAAACAGCGATTGCTGAAATTTAGATTTTCAGAACAGCCTCAAGTCGCATTCAGTATGTTTCGTTGACTGGTTTTGTTTAATTTAACAGCAAAGTATTGCACTTTAAACTGTAAATACCAGAATTGCTGATGACGCTCTCAAAGAGCGAAACCAGTCAATGAGACACAGCAAGTGCGACTTGTAGCTGTCCTGATAGACTTAAATACGTACCCGTTCTAGAGACTCAACAAATCACTACTAAGCCATCGAACATTCGACCCGGCGTCTACACTAGTAGGGTCCCAACGTCAACTAACCGCCAACGCTTTCATGTTAACGCCAGAAGACCGAACTGCAACCGAGGCCTACCGTTTCGTTGGTTCCGATTTGCCGCCCGTACGCACTAAGCACATCTCGAGCAGCGAAGTGGTTGTCTGTCGTTCGTTGACGCAAGTCTGTTCGCGTCTTAAGACCTCCACACATTGACCATTTGACCACGCGACCAGTTGTGCGCCCGCCGGTCCCGCGTTGGTCACGGCGGTTCAGCCGCGTTTTCCCTTTCACACGTTGCGACCTAGCAGTGCGATTGCATAGTATGCGGGTAAACAATTTCCGTCTTGCATGGTTGTGCTGCATTTGTCGTTTGTTAGAGCTTTGTTGAATCCCGTGTATTTTGTGTGTTGTTTTAAAGAATCTTGTTCCCTTTTCTGATACAAATATTACTTTGGACGAGGAGCTTTTCATCACTCAAGTTGAATGTCACCCTGTAACTTGGGATTCACAGCAATAAGATAGAAAAACGTTATGGCTGAGAGGAGATATGTAAAAAATTTGTCCGTGACCACGAAAATAAATCAATTATTTTATAAGTTTCATCCAGCTTGAATCCAACTCTTTTGCGAACGACGTTGCGCAGATGCAACATGCCCCGATTATTACTGCACAGGGGACCTCCTTCACATTTAAATGGCGATGAAATATTCGCCATTTGTTCGATAGAACCCCAAAAGTGCACACTATGTAGCGGCGCGGCCTCAATAACCTGTAATTACGAACTATTCTTTTCCCTCTCAGATTTTTTCCACTGTACAGGCGTTGCAAGTTGTCTTCAGAAGCAAATGCTTCATCTCCGACAAAGCAGACTACAAGAGGCTCACCTCAATAGTGAAAAGTCGAGGCTTTGGTTAATTTAACTCGACTAGAGCAAAACCTCAAGCCTCCAGAATCAAACACATTTTCTATCACATGTAACTGACACTAAACCAGAAGGGCTGGAAAAACTGTTGTTCACACTGATGATTCTGATGTTCAGAATGGACTTGCCTCGAATTCTCGTAAGACACAAAGGATTATAGGAGGAGAATTTGCTTAAAATACTTGCAGCAAACGTTAAGACACAGAACTCATCGGAATCTGAAGCAGACGATTCAGACAAGCATTTTCTACTGTCGTTGTTACATAATTTGAAATCTATGGCGCTGCATCAGAAGACGGACTCCAGATTTAAAGTAATGCCACTTTTGAGAAAGTTCAGCAGGTCCTGCATTTAACGAGGAAACGTCCGCCCCTGGTAGCTGAGTGGTTTATCTGCACGCACGTTATTGTTTCCGGATGAGACATTTTACCCCAAGACTCGGACCAATTCCGTCACCTGGATACGTGGACATGCGGTCCATTACCGGTATCGCGACGGACACAAGAATTTACTTCACTTCCGGCTCTATTTGCAAGAAAGCCACCAGGTTACTGCCGGGCATACCAGACATCGACAATGCTTCGCAAACTACCTATGGAGTGCCTTTCACAACCCGCTGTGTAGTTGGAATGTTACTCGCAGTGGCAGATGAGGTCAGAAAGAACTGCGAACTATCTTTATCAGTGGGCGCAGTCGCTGGGAAGCCTAACTACGAAGTGGTAGTTTTATTTTCATGTTATACTTTTACTATCTTCGATGGTGTCTTCATTCTGTTTTAGTTTTCCAGGCTTGATTAACTATGACTGTTCGCATATTGATATCTATATTTAAAAAAAATTAAAAATATATAAAAAATACCTTCCGCACCCTACTAGAAATACCCTTCTCCCTTCCTTTCATTTGTGTTTTAGTGGGTTGGCGCGCATACACGTTAATCCCATACAGTATAGTTTCTTCATATTTTAGATGGGGGGGGGGGGGGGTTACGTATAGTCAGGAAGGCAACACCTGAAGAGGTAAGAGTTCATTATTGTTTGGCAGCGACACAAGTGGCGTTGCCCCGTAGGGATGACAATGATTTTGTTTTGTTTCTTTTGTTAGGGAAAAAAGGAAAAAAGAAGTGGTTAGCGCGACAGAATGTCAATCCTAAGGGCCCGGGTTCGATTCCCGGCTGGGTTGGAGATTTTCTCCGCTCAGGGACTGGGTGTTGTGATGTCCTAATCATCACTATTTCATCCCCATCGACGTGCAAGTTGCCGAAGTGGCGTCAAATCGAAAGACCTGCACCCGACGAACGGTCTACCCGACGGGAGGCCCTAGTCACACGACATTTACATTTTTACCAGAAAACTGTAATTTTTGGCTTGTCTTCTTTGTTCTCTTTGGCCTCTTTTCTCCGCAATTGCACATATACATACTGTATACGTTAACTGCCGTCTTTAGCAACTGTAATACAAATATTATCAAGGGCAGACGCGTTTCGCTTTACTTTAAAGCACCTTCAGCGGTCACTGTAACAGTACGGATTTTTTGTCTTACAATTTCGTTTTGATCATTAACAGTTCGCATGCTTTATTTTTACTATAAACAGTTTTTTATTCTTTTCATTACCCACGGTTTTTTTTTGTTGTTCATTCCATTCTTCTTCGTCTTACACGTGTATGTGTTGAGTATTTTCATTTGCACGCCCTCTCGTCATTTTGCGTGTTTTGTTTTGCTATTGCGGGAAACGTTCGTGCTTTGTTTGTTTTGATAATGGTGGAGGCGTCTGCTATCGCCCTGTAAGTGTTTATATTTTTCGACAAGAGAGAGAGAGAGAGAGAGAGAGAGAGAGAGAGAGAGAGAGAGAGAGAGAGAAAGAGAGAGAGACAGAGAGAGAGATTGGCTCCTTTTTTCGTCATTTATGTATAAAGTTGTTGCTTTGGTATGCTATTCTATTCCTCGTCTCTTGAGGATACTCCCAGTTCTGTGTGTCAGTTTATTTCCATATGTGAGTGTATATACCCTTTTGTCTGTTGAGTTTCTATGTTGTTCTCTTGTAGTGCAGCGGTGGTGGTGATGTTATTCTGTGTTTTTTGTATGGTTTTGTTACTAGGGACTATGGGTGTCCATTATTATTTTGATCCCTGAATAATTCTGTGTCTAGGTGAAGTTTGTTTTTTCGTAATGTGTTTATTTCTACACGTGGCTGTTCTATTTTATTTCCTGGTTCATCTGCCAAGCAGTGGATGCCTTCCAGGTATCTCCACTAATACAGTATATTGCACTTTCTTGGTACTATTTCCTGGAAAATTCTTTTTTCTATTTTTTTATGAAGATATTTGCTAACATCCCTGTAACTGGGGACCCCATTGGCAATCCTTCTACTTGTAGGTAGAATTCTGTTGAGTTCAAAGTAATTTTGTCCAGTAATGAGGTGTAGGAGTATGTTTATCTCTGTTATATGTTCTTGTGATAACTAATTTTAGCTATTTAGGTCTTGTTCTTTTAACTTGAGTGTTTCTTTGACTGATATTGTTGAGTACATGTTTTCTTCATCAAATGAGATCAACATACTTGTGTCTGGGATATGTAAGTCTTTTATGTGAAGATCAATTTATTAGTACATATTTCCGTACGATAAAAACAATGTTGCATTAATTTAAATAAATGACTTGTTGTTTATTAAGATTTTTGAACCTGAATTTAAAAAAAAAATTTAATACATATACTTAGCCTACCCTAAATCCATGATATGATGGTACTCGGACTGTAGAAAAAAAGTATAATTCAATTGCCAATTGTAGGTCACTACTTCTCACAACACTAATATAGGAATGAAAGGGCAGATTTCAACAAACCTTAAACAAGCATTGCATTATTATAGCTAGTCATTTTTATGCAAAAAAATCAGAAGAGTGCAATCCTGTCACGTGTACCATTAATGTGACGCTGGGCACTAATGGGTTACAATGAAAGTTACAAAATAATGAAACATGTCGTCTCAAATGATTCGTAAATATACTCGAAATAATAGACATCGGATGTCAAAGGGAAGCTCGCGCCAAAGGGAACTAAAAAATTCTGAAAAGTCCAGTGCCGGGCGAACGCGACAGCTACGACAGGTCCGAAAATGAAATGAAGAAACGGAGCTAATCGATTTCGTAGTAGCCCACTGGGCATACAGAAGACAGGCGACAGTCCAAACGATTTAGCTGTTGTACTACTATGTCTTACTACTGTATTAAAAACATATTTTTTTTTTTGCTTCCTTCCATGTAAAAATGAGCTTTGTTAAATTTGGGTTTAGTACAGCATAGGGAACAGGTTTTTATATTAGGAAAATCTGGGATAAAACGTGATTCGCAAAATTTAACCTATCCACGACACATCCATTAATCTTAATTTAGGCAGCCTATTTCAGATTATCTTTGCTGCACCGCAGCATCCTCCAATGTATAATAATATAAGGCTGTCCTACATTTACTACAATACAAATCCAACATTAGAGCCGGCCAGCGTGACCGAGCTGTTCTAGGCGCTACAGTCTGGAACCGCGCGTCCGCTACGGTCGCAGGTTCGAATCCTGCCTCGGGCATGGATGTGTGTGATGTCGTTAGGTTAGTTAGGTTTAAGTAGTTCTAAGTTCTGGGGGACTGCTGACCTCAGAAGTTAAGTCCCATAGCGCTCAGAGCCATTTGAACCATCCAACATTAGAAGATACTGGCGTACAACAACAAGATATACCTGCGGGTATATTTCATCTCGATACCTGCCCGTAAGTGGTTGAAAATGAAGCCATTTAATGTTTTGAAATCGATTACCAAATTATACAAGAAATACAGGTGAATGGATAAATTATAGTGTGAAAATAGCCTGTGTGCTTCACAACAAAATAATTTGCAGCTGGAAACATCCAGCGTCATGGATGCAATAAGACAGTTCCGCCGGCCGGTGTGGCCGAGGGGTTCTAGGCGCTTCAGTCTGGAACCGCGCGACCACTACGGTCGCAGGTTCGAATCCTGCCTCGGGCATGGATGTGTGTGATGTCCTTAGGTTAGTTAGGTTTAAGTAGTTCTATATTCTAGGGGACTGATGACCTCAGATGTTAAGCCCCATAGTGCTCGGAGGCACTTGAACCATTTGAAGGCAGTTCCGTCATGTATTTATATATTGATGCCCTTAGCCATCATTAGTAAACAGTGTTATTGAAATTCCCTATTCCTACGGTCGCAGTTTTATATTACATGTCTCAGTAAAATTTCACGCTCACGCTTATTTTTCGGCAATGCACCAGTGTACACTGAGGTGACAAAGTCACGGGACGGCGATACGCACATTTACACATGGCGGTAGTATCGCGTACACAATATATAAAAGAGCAGTGCACTGGCGGAGCCGTCATTTGTGCTCAGTTAATTCATATGAAGAGGTATCCGACGTGATATTACGGGAATTAACAGACTTTGAAAGTGGGATGGTAGTTGAAGCTAGATGCAATGAGCATTGCATTTTGGAAATAGTTACGAAATTCAATATTCTGGCATTCAAAGTGTCAAGAGTGTCACGAGAATATCAAATTTCAGGCATTACTTTTCACCGCGGACAACGCAGTGGCCGACGGTCTTCACTTAACGACCGAGAGCAGGGGCGTTTGCTTAGAACTGTCAGTGCTAACAGACAAGCAGTAATGCGTGAAATAACCGCATAATTCAATGTGGGACGTACCACGAACGTATCCGTTAGAACAGTGCGGCGAAATCTGGCGTTAATGGAATATGGCGGCATACGACCGACGCGGGTGCTTTTGTTAACAGCATGATATCGCCTGCAGCGCCTCTCCTGAGTTCGAAATCACATCGTTTGGACCCTAGATAGCTGGTAAACCGTCGTCCGGTAGGATAGCCCCTATTTCAGTTGGTACGAGCTGATGGTTGGATTCGAGTGTGGCGCTGATCCCACACAACCGTGGACCCAAGTTGTCAACAAGGCACAGTGCAAGTTATTGGTGGCTCTGTAATGGTGTGGGATGTGTTTACATGGAATAAACTGGATCTTCTGATCCAACAGAACCAATCATTGACTGGAAATGGTTATGTTCGGTTACCATTTGCAGTCATTCTGGAATCCATATTGCCTAACAACCATGGAATTTTTATGAATGACGATGCATCTTGTCACAAGGCCACAACTGTTCTCGATTGATTTGAAAGTCATTCTGGACAATTTGAGCGAATGGCCACCCAGATCGCCCGACATAAATCCCATGGGACATATTCGAGAGGTCAGTTCGTCCAAAAATCCTGCACCAGGCAATTACGATAGGCTGTAGAGGCAGCACTGTTCAATGTCTCTGCAGGGACTTCCAACGACTTGTTGACTCAACGCGACGTCGAACTGCCGCACTAACGCCGGGCAAAAGAAGGTTCAATACGATATTAGGAGGTGTAGGTCTCTTTCACCTCAGCATGTACTGCAACATGCACACGTTTCATTGCGTTCATTATGTTTCTTAACTTACATTCGCTAGTAAGTGACGCTTTATTATTATGTACAATTGTTGAAGATTTATATACAGATGTAACATGTCTGTCTCGTTGGCTGGTTTTTATGTTATGATCGATTATACGAACGTCTCTGGCATCTCACAATGTGTATCTCCGGACTCGTGTAAATAAACAACAGTTTAGTTTTCTTATAACTCTGGCCAGTGTCAATATACACGTGAGAGGTCTTTGGCAGTGGAGTCTTTTGCATCAGGTGATACTACGATGCAAAAAAAATTATAACGCAGACTTTTAACGATTTTTTAAAAATCGACGGCATCTTCGTCGACCGTACACGGGGCGCCGCACACAGCTACGCGGGAAATGGCAAATTTAAACCCCTTGCAGGGCGTCCGCCGGTGAGCTAGCTCCTCCACCGCCCGCGGTCTCCGACGCGGGGGCATTACGCATACACGCCACCATAGGACGCCGAATTCACATGACCTCACTACCTGCAGCTCTGACTGGCCGGCGCGTCTTTCTAATAGAGGCACTCAAGAGCTTCGGCACCAGATTCCGTATCGACCTCAGTACAAAAGACTGCAGTGAGAAATTACATCGACGTAACAGGACGCTACTAAGCATTACTACTTGTCAGTGACTTATCTGATTGTGGCAGCACTCAAGACTACGTGTGCCTATCACGAACATTACATCATTGTATATAACTCAGCACCACCGAAGAACTCAGCAATTCAAGTAATATATATCTCAATTATTATCATGTATAGCTCAATTATTAAGCGTCCATTTTGTAAATAAATTTATTAATTTGTTACCTTTTCGTATGTATATTTCAATTATTATCATGTATATTTCGTTTATTAACTATATATTTCGTAAATAAACTTATTAATGTATTATCTTTTTGCTGATATCTGTCTTTCTTGGCCACCTCAATTACTGACACATCAGTATTTATTTGGAATCTAGATACTTAGCCATTTTATCCAAGTACTATGTTATTTAATATAGTACCTTAACAGTGGATTTTCATTAATCTCACTATTTCTTAATTACATACTATCGCTACAAAAACCACAAACAATTAATTTTCTCAATCTTTTGCTGAGAATGTTAATAATTAATAATGTTAATAACCGATAATTTTTCACGTGAGCATTATTGGATTTAAATAACTAATCGGGCAATAGACAGAGATATGTGTCTTCGAATTTGAAATTTAGAGATGAATTTTCATCGCTTCAAAGTACCATGTTATTTTAACATAAAGCTTTTACTGCCAGACGAGGTTAGCAATACTTATGGGTCGAGGAATTCCCAGTTGGACGACGGTCTCAAGAAAGTTGGCCTTTTGACTGGCTTAGCTGGATTAGCCGAGCAGTAGGTGATTAGGTGGAGTGTGGTTTGAACTAAGGTTGCGTAAGATATCGCAAAAGGACTCTAACCATGTTTACGACGCTGCCAATCCAGTCAATCAACTTGCTACCAAATGCTTTGTGTTGTCAGATTAGCTTTGGGCTGTGCATTGCTGTTTTTGTATTTTATATTGTTTAATCAGTGAAGAGACTAAGTCTGGTTCATCTTGGGATTTCAGTACGATGCTCACGAAACGACAAATGTCGTTCAAGATTGATGGAATGAGTGTATCGCAAACCACTTTCTTTGTGGAGGAATTACATTTCCTGAAGATTTCCAATCAATCTCAGCCCGGTCTTGTTTTACCTACATCTAGTTTTAAATTATCCTTCCATTTTCGGTCGTAACGAAAGGATACTTCTTGATGTTTCACGTTATTAAGCATTCCGGTGGTATCGCCAATGGCGTAATCGTATAATAATGGGTCTTTCCGCCTATTCATGTTCACTACGTTACGTTCATGCATACTTATGATTTATTTACACCAATGGTCAACTGCCAGCCCCTGAATTATTTTGTTAAAATGACCTTCCGAATCCTTTGCCGTCACTCATACAATTAGAAAGTCATCCCTGAACTTCAGTTTCTTTTCCAAATTTCTCCTTGGTTGCCTATATCGCTTTTTTAACGGAACGGAATGAATAATATGGGGGATAGGCTGTAACTTTCTCTCTGTGCCTTCTCAACTACTGACTCCATTTCGCACCATTCGACTCTCGTACGTGTCACGCTCTCTGTATTTTATTCCTGATAACTTCAGAACCCCTATTTCACTCACCTCTGTATAAAAAAAAGTGAGGAATCAAATCAGTTCTTCCAAATCCCTTGAAACAACTATTCACAACGCTCCAGGAAATGAGGGAACACATTCGGCGCGCCGTTTATTTGTACTTACTGCACAGCTTTTCCCCAATTCTAAACGACGGACGGTAGCGAAAGCAGGTTGTACGAGTTATTAATTACACGGATGGTGCCTCCGGATCGACAGCAGTGATCACATTATTTATAGTGGACGACATGGATTAGTGAGCCAAAAGTATCTGTCATAATGTACGACATACTTTTACCTCGTTGGCGTCCCGACTAGACGCTTCGAACAGTATACATATGAAGACGATGCAGAAAAGAAGAAAAGTATCCTGACCATGACATAAATTCTGTAAGTTATCAGCCACGTTGATAAAAATTCTGGTGGCCCTAGTGTTTTAAGTTTTTGGCAAATCGTCGTTAACTAATTTTCGGTCTATTAATCGCCACCTCACTCGCGAAACAGACTGACATCGAATGCCGCCATATTGTTCTCATCTGCGGTACATCCGGCAATAGCGCGTAAGCAGATAATCCTGTATTGCCGTGGAGGGGCGTACAATCGTATTAAGTCCGTCAAATACCTCCCCTCCCTACACTGCCCTCACCATTGCTTTATAGAGATTGGAAGAAATTGAGTTGTGGAATGAGGTCGCGCTCGAAACAACGAAATCTGCGAAAAACAGGTTACAGCAAAAGCCTGACACTGCAGCAAGAATTCGCGTTTTCGCCGGCATGTACAAGTCTCCCGCTTCATCGTGTTCACATTTGTGAAAGAAAATTGTCAGCATGTCGTTGCCATCGTGTTCTATTTTGTGTGTAAAAGTCGGTCCATATATCAGTAACCTAATAAAGACAGCTCGTAACTTTAAAAAATGAAAATAAAATGGTGCAAATGGTTCTGAGCACTATGGGACTTAACTTCTGAGGTCATCAGTCCCCTAGAACTTAGAACGACTTAAACCTAACTAACCTAAGGACATCACACACATCCATGCCCAAGGCAGGATTCGAACCTGCGACCGTAGCGATCGCGCAGTTCAAGACTAAATGTAAATAACCCAAAAAGATATGATAATATACAATTTCGGTAGCTCCTGCAGACAGCACAATTTTGAAGTTAACTTTGCTAAGAATCTTTAAGTAACTGTTCGTACTTCAGAAACGAATACTGTAAAAACAAGTGTCAAAGAGAACCATTCACAAACATTCGGCAATATGCTGAACATTACGGTTCAGCTTCCAAACCAACATTTATTGTATTGGATTATGGGAGTTAAAATAGTTATTTCATTTTTTTCATCTGTGTACATGAAATGAATTAAAGGTGAAAAAGTGTTACTTACAAACATGCTCACTTCTTCAAATCAATTTAATGCCCCAGTGTTCGATCAGCATTGTAAGTCTAGTATTGGTAATTAGTAAAATGAATTTATTGAACGGAAAATAGTCTGTGCCGGCCGTGGTGGCCGTGCAGTTCTGGCACTGCAGTCCGGAACCGCGGTGCTGCTACGGTCGCAGGTTCGAATCCTGCCTCGGGCATGGATGTGTGTGCTGTCCTTAGGTTAGTTAGGTTTAAGTAGTTGTAAGTTCTAGGGGACTTATGACCTACGATGTTGAGTCCCATAGGGCTCAGAACCATTTGAACCAAAATCGTCTGTAGAGAAACTGACAGTTATATCGACGATACAAATCCGCTTCATAAAACTGTTCCCCGGTGGGAATAAACGGGCAAGGGTGCATTCACCGTCGTCAGAATAAATAAGGTTCAACTTGAAGGGCAAGTTGAAAATCGCCATTAATGTTCACAAGAGCGTTACGCTAACGACACATCCTCCTTAATGATATCTTCAATAGATGATAAAGCAGTTAGTCGACTGCGGCCGTACATGTGGGGTTCATACTGTATACACAAACAAATTACTGATGATTTAATTAATTCAGTTGATAATGAGGTCTGGGCACGTCATATACAATGTTTCTACACGTAATTCTGTCCTTTGTATTTGTATTCAAGATAACGTTTGTATTATGGTATTTTTAAAAATTCTTAATAAGGGGTTCTCGGATGACCATTTCTTCGCTCTCCGTGAACAATCCCACGTGAATGAAATTAATTGAATGTACAGTAAGATGGAAAAGGAAATTCTCAGTTCTTTCGTGGATTCCAGAAGTTAGGAAAACAACGAGCGTGCGTAAATGGAAACTCAACGTGAATTTCCTTTTGCATGCGCAGATAGCGTACTCGTAACGCAACCTACAAAATTCAACAGTAGTTTTGCAGAAGAGGCGTTTCCATTGAATTCGTTCTTCCCACACGGCTGGAATACTTCTCGAGATGTCAGAAATTCGGCTTTTTCTCCACTATTTTCGTCTGTAAGTTTTGCAATCGACGAATCTGTAGCATTCTTCTTCAAGACTCTCGTATAACGAGATCTGTCTTACATTGAGAAGGCATCTGGGTGTTCAAAATCATCCTTGCACTCTGATAGATTATTTACGTTTGACATTTGTAAGATAAAGCAACAGAAGGTGCAAAACGGCTAAGCAGGAATGATTAGAGGACAAACGAAAGGCTGTTGAAGCACATACAAAGAGAAAAAGATAGATAACCTCTATCGGATGATAAAAGAGATCGATGAAGAAAAAAAGACAAGCAGCTGTATGAATGTCAAGAGCTTTGTTGGCAAGCCAGTAATAACCTGAAAATAATATATACAGGATCTATATAAGGGGAACAAACTTATGGACAATCTTGTAGAAGTGGAAGAAGAATTAGGTGAAGGTGAGATGGGAGAGAAGATATTACGAGAACACTGAAAGACCTAAATGGAAGCAAGGTCCTCACAATTATTAAGATCCTCGGGAGGGCCAGTCATGACAAAAATGATTCTGAGATGCCAAATCATATGACAAGCGAGAACCCCCTGACTTTAGGAACGACGTAATAATACAACCAATTCCAAAGAAGGCAGGTGCTGACATTTATGACAATTACGAAACTATCAGTGTAAAAACTCATGGGTGCAAAATACTGACCCGAATTATTTACAGAAGAATGAAAAAACTGGTAGAAGCCGAACTCGAGGAAGAGCATTTTGGTTTCCGGAGAAATGTAGGAACACGTGAGGCAATACTCACCTTTGACTTATTTTAGAAAATGGAGTGAGTAAAAACAAATCTACATTTATAGCACTTTTAGATTTAGAGAAAGCTTTTGCCAGTACTGACTATAATACACTCTTTGAAATTCTGATCCTGTAAATAAGGAACCGAAAGATGAATTAAAACTTCTACAGAAAGCGGACTCCAATTATCAAAAACAAAACAAAAAAATTGAAAGTTGCCTATGATTTCCTAGTTCCGTCAGATACAAAAAATGGTTCAAATGGCTCTGAGCACTATGCGACTTAACTTCTGAGGTCATCAGTCACCTAGAACTTAGAACTAATTAACCTAAGAACATCACACACATCCATGCCCGAGGCAGGATTCGAACCTGCGACCGGAGCGGTCGCTCGGCTATAGACTATAGCGCTTAGAGCCGCACGGCCACTCTGGCCGGCCCATCAGATACAGCAAAGGACTCTGACGAGTAGTTGAACGGAATGGATAGAGCTTTGAAAAGAGGTTATAAGAGGAACATCAACATGTGTAAAACAAGGCTGGAACGTAGTCAAATTAAATCAGGTGATGTGGGAATTAGATTAGATTACGACACACTAAAGTAGTAGATGAGCTTTGCTATTTGGGCAGCAAAATAAGTGATGATTACTGAAGTAGAGACGATATAAAATTTAGATTAGGTATAGCAAATAAAGCATTTCGGAAAAAGAAGAATTTGTTGGCATCGAGTATAAATTGTTAGGAAGTGTGAATATTCTTGTGGATACTGGTACCTTGTGCGGAAGCAAAACGTGGGCGTTAAGCAGCCCAGAAGGGAAAAGAAGCTTTTGAAATACGGTGCTAAAGAATAATGTTGGAGAATGTATGAATACATCAATTAACTAATGAGGTGCTGAATCGAATTTGGGAAAAGAGAAATTTATGACAGATCTTGTCTAAGATTAGAAGGGATTAGTTGGTGGGACACAACCTGAGACAACAAGAATCGTCTGTCTGGTAATGGAGAGAAGCTTAGAGGGTTCAAATGAATGTAGGTCAGTGTAGTTGTTCAGAGATGAAGAGGCTAGAGGAGCGTGGAGAGCTGCACTGCAACGGTCTTCGGACTAAAGACAGCCACAATAGGAGGACAAAATCCCAGGCTGAAATTCAGTGGACGAATCCTACGAAAATGTAATTCACTCACGGAAGAAATAGCTTAGAAAACCGTCAATGTACTCTTCTTGAATAATGTCCGACTAGAACTCTCTGCCATGTGGGATTAATAGAGGAGACGGAGAAGATCGAAGCGAGAGAGGCATGTTTTGGATCTGACACGTCTATTAAGCGAGAGAGCACTACAGAGATGCACATCAAACTACGGTGGCAGATGCTACAAGAGAGGCGTTGTCTACGCTTAAAATCCGAGAAAAGTATGGCAACATATTACTTCCTCCCACGCGCATCTCAACGAATCACCGTGACAGGAGAATGTGAGAAATTAGATCTCTTACAGCGGCTTATTGACAGCCGTTCTTCCAGCTCACTTTCCCCGAACGAAACATAAAATGAGGTTCAAATGGCTCTGAGCACTATGGGACTTAACTGCTGAGGTCATCAGTCCCCTAGAACTTAGAACTACTTAAACCTAACTAATCCAAGGACATCATACATATCCATGCCCGAGACAGGATTCGAACCTGCGACCATAGCGGTCGCACGGTTCCAGACTGAAACGCCTAGAACCGCTCGGCCACACTGGCCTCTAAAATGGGGGAGGGAGTAGTTTTAGTGGTACCACAAACTACGCACCACTGAAGTGGCTTTATATTTATGAGACACAGTGTTTCAAGATATTTGCATCAAACGTCTAGGGACGGTAGATCTCGTCGTGGGGAACAACCTTTGTTAGAGATAAAATATTCTCCTATGCTTCCCAGCTACGTTAAGCGTCTTTCTGTTGAGATCGCTGGCCCTGGGACGACGAAGTTCCACTGATTTGGTAGGGTCTACTATCCAAGTGTGCTGCATCCGCATACTACCCATCCCGGTAAGCTGATAATGTGATTTTGAACACGAAAACGTTGAGAATAAGTGTCTGTAAGCGGAGAAAGATACTACTGAAGTGCGCCATTTGCTCTGCTTGTCCACTTTCACTAGAACCATCCCAGGTCAAAATAAAAGTGTATCTAGCAAAATCCCACCAATAGGTTTAATACAAACGCGATTTAAAAAACGAGGTTCTGGCAATGCTGTAACTGCGTGCAGCGTGGCCAAGAACAGGTAGCATGAATTATACACCGTACTGGAGCTGCCCCATTAGCTCAAGGAAAGGAGGCAGTACCGTGGGGAACGGATATACAGACTCACCGATGTTCGGGTCACATATGCGGCAATTTTTTATTCAGTTAAAGCATCACATTGCGTCCAATTTACACCTTCACAATGGGATATCTTGTGTATTTCTTTCTGTTATTGTTACCTTTATTTAAACACCAATACATAACATGAACTTCTTGCAGACGTAAACAACCACTTTGTTTCGTCCATCAAAAATAAAGCCAACAAATAATAATAGTGGATACTGTACCATCGTCTGTATCCAATGAGGTTCAAAAAATGCAGTAGGTAGGGTACACTAAGATTGCACATTGCGCTATGCGCAATAATTCCATTCCGTACGTTTCACGTTCACGTTCACCCTCACAGAGCCACTGAGTACATTTACGAGCAACGTTCACTTTGGAGAAGATTTGCAATTCGACCACCTTGCATTTGCAAACACTTCGTCACCCGCTGGATCGTACTCTAAGGAACGCTTCGCCACACACCTGTATCCACCATCGCCGAAGCTGCATGCACGCTAATTATTAGGACGTGTGCATCGATGGGTGGAGTACTTTGATGCTTTAAGTGACACCACAAATAACAGTTTAGTGGATTAAGATCCGCGGAACGTGGAGGCCAGAACACGGGATCTCTACGACCAATCCATTTCCCTTTTTTTTAAATACACTACTGACCATTAAAATTGTTACACCAAGAAGAAATGCAGATGATAAACGGGTATTCATTGGACAAATATATTATACTAGATCTGGCATGTGATTACATTTTAACGCAATTTGGGTGCATAGATCCTGAGAAATCAATACCCAGAACACCAACCCCTGGCCGTAATAACGGCGTTGATACGTCTGAGCATTGATTCACACAGAGCTTGGATGGCGTGTACAGGTACAGCTGCCCATGCAGTTTCAACACGACACCACAGTTCATCAAGAGTGGTGACTGGCGTATTGTGACAAGCCAGTTGCTCGGCCACCATCGCCAAACGTTTTCAACTTGTGAGAGATCTGAAGAATGTGCTGGCCAGGGCAGCAGTCGTACATTTTCTGTATCCAGAAAGGCCGTACAGGACCTGGAACATGCGGTCGTGCATTAGCCTGCTGAAATGTAGGGTTTCGCAGGGATCGAATGAAGGGTAGAGCCACGGGTCGTCGTAACACATCTGACATGTAACGTCCACTGTTCAAAGTGCCGTCAATGCGACCAAGAGGTGACCGAGACGAATAACCAATGGCATCCAATACCATCACGCCGGGTGATACGCCAGTATGGCGATGACGAATACACGCTTCCAATGTGCGTTCACCGCGATGTCGCAAAACACGGATGCGACCATCATGATGCTGTAAACAGAGCCTTTTTTAATCCGAAAAAATGACGTTTTGCCATTCGTGCACCCAGGTTCGTCGTTGAGCACACCATCGCAGGCGCTCCTGTCTGTGATGCAGCGTCCAGGGTAGCCACAGCCATGGTCTCCGAGCTGATAGTCCATGCTGCTGCAAACGTCGGCGTATTGTTCGTGCTGTTGGTTATTGTCTTGCAAACGTCCCCATCTGTTGACACAGGGATCGAGACGTGGCTGCACGATCCGTTACAGCCATGTGGATAAGATGCCTGCCATCTCGACTGCTGGTGATACGAGGCCGTTGGGATCCAGCATGGCGTTCCGTATTACCCTCCTGAACCCACTGACTCCATATTCTGCTGACAGTCTTTGGATCTCAACATACGCGAGCAGCAATGTCGCGATACGATAAACCGCAATCGCGATAAGCTACAATCCGACCTTTATCAAAGTCTGAAACGTGATGGTACGTATTTCTCCTCCTTACGCGAGGCATCATAACAAAGTTTCACCAGCCAACACCGGTCACCTGCTGTTTGTGTATGAGAAATCGGTTGGAAACTTTCCTCATTTCAGCACGTTGTAGGTGTCGCCACTTACGCCAACCTTTTGTGAATGCTCTGAAAAGCTAATCATTTGCATAGCACAGCATCTTCTTCCTGTCGGTTAAAAGTAACGTCTGTAGCACGCCATCTTCGTGGTGTAGCAATTCTAATGGCCAATAGTGTAGTTACGCACATTCGTATCAATGTGTGGCGGTGCACCATTATGTTGAAACCATATCTGTCACCAAATGCCAAATAAAATGTTTTTTAATGCGTCAAGCAAAGTATTGCAAAGAAACGTACGATACAGGGGCGCATTCAGTTTTCCCGGCTATTGGTAAGGGCCCAAAAGCACTCCTCCCACGGTACGACCTATAGGTGTATGCCACGTTCAAGGAGGACACGTGGTTCGTGTTCCGACAAACAATGGCTATTGTGGAGTTTGAAAATACCTTCCAAGAGTGAGGTTAGATTCGTCAGTCCATCCCATGTTATTTATAAAAATGTTCGTTATCTCCCACTTGGTGCTAAAGCTATTCATTAAACTGCATTCGTCGAATGCGGTGTTGAGTTAACTTGTAATGATATGATGCAGTTCTTCATCGTGCAACACTTCAACAACTAGTCTTTGAGATATCTGGAACTACCTTGCAATATCAAGGATAATTCGCCGAGGTGACTGGTGAACGGTTTCAAGAATCGAGTTCTCTGCGGAGTACGTCTAGTGCTTGGACGCCCGCTGCCCATTACTTGTGGACGAATATCACCGGTTTCCTGAAGGCATTGCTCCAGGCGACGAAAAACTTCTTATCAGGGTTGCGCCTTTGAAGGTACCGTGCAGCGTACCCACGAGTAGCAGCAGCATCCTGGTATCAGATGTACCTAGCACCAGAAGCATATGTACAGGAATGTATTCATAGTTTGTGTACTCCATCGAGAAGCAGCCGCGCGGTTTAACGCTCCTTGCCACGGTTTACACGGTGGGCGCAGCCCCGAATCCTCCGCGATCAGAAAAATGGTACAGAATCCTCCAACGCCAGCAAGGGTCTGAGAAACGATGGGACCGAATCCTCCCGTTTGAAACAGGTAGCAGTTCTAAACGTTATGAATACTCCAAGCAGGCAAAGGAAAACATACATGAGTCACGAAGAAGTCAATATCCTCGGAGTAGTGAAGCAACTTAAATCACTTAATAAAAGCAAGTCTTCTGGTCCAAACTGTATACCAATTAGGTTCCTTTCGGAGTATGCTGATGCATTAGCTCCATACTTAACAATCATATACAACCCTTCGCTCGACGAAAGATCCGTATCCAAGGACTGGAAAGTTGCACACGTCACACCAATATTCAAGAAAGGTAGTATGAGTAATCCACTAAATTACAGGCCCATATCGTTAACGTCGATATGTAGCAGAATTTTAGAACAAATATTGTGTTAGAACATTATGAATCACCTCGAAGAAAACTGTCTATTGACACACAGTCAACATGGGTTTAGAAAACATCGTTCCTGTGAAACACAACTAGCTCTTTATTCACATGAAGTGTTGAGTGCTTTTGACAAGGGATTTCAGATCGATTCCGTATTCCTGGATTTCCGGAAGGCTTTTGACACTGTACCACACAAGCGGCTCGTATTGAAATTGCGTGCTTATGGAAATCGTCTCAGTTATGTGATTGGATTTGTAATTTACTGTCAGAGAGGTCACAGTTCGTAGTAACTGAGACGACAGTCATCGAGTAAAACAGAAGTGATTTCTGGCGTTCCCCAAGGTACTGTTATAGGCCCTTTGCTGTTCCTTATCTATATAAACGATTTGAGAGACAATCTGAGCTGCCGTCTTAGGTTGTTTGCAGACGAAATAAAGTCATCAGAAGATCAAAACAAATTGCAAAACTATTTAGGAAAGATATCTGAATGGTGCTAAAATTGGCAGTTGACCATAAATAACGAAAAGTGTGAGGTCATCCACATGAGTGTTAAAAGGAATTCGTTAAACTTCGGTTACACGATAAATCAGTCTACTCTAAAAGCCGTAAATTCACCTAAATACCTAGGTATTACAGTTAGGAACAACTTAAATTGGAAAGAAAACATAGAAAATGTGGGGAAGGCTAACCAAAGACTGCGTTTTATTGGCAGGATACCTAGAAAATGTAACAAACCTACTAAGGAGACTGCCTACACTACGCTTGTCCGTCCTCTTTTAGAATACGGCAGCACGGTGTGGGATCCTTACCAGACAGGACTGACGGAGTACATCGAAAAAGTTGAAAGAAAGGCAGCACGTTTTATATTATCGCGAATATGGGAGAGAGTGTCGCAGAAATGACACAACATTTGGCTGGAAATCATTAAAAGAAAGGCGTTTTTCGTTGCGACGGTAACTTCTCACGAAATTCCAGTAACCAACTTTCCCCTCCGAATGCGAAAATATTTTGCTGGCACCGACCTACATAGGGAGGAAAGACCACCCCGATAAAATAAGGGAAATAAGAGCTCGTACGGAAAGATATAGGTGTTCATTCTTTCCGCGCGCTATACGAGAATGGAAAAATAAAGAATTGTGAAAATGGTTCGACGAACCTTCTGCCAGGCATTTAAATGTGATATGCACAGTATCCATGTAGATGTAGATGTAGAAGATGTAAAAAATTTTCGCGTGTGTTGTATGTTTATAAGTTTTATCTTTTATCTTATTTAGAATTTATTTTTAGAAACTGGAATCATTTATAGCGTTAATTTCTTCATAATTAATGTATTAAAATAGAAAATCATGATTTCGCAACACATATTCTATCTCAGTGTTCATTTTATGAATTATGATTACATTTCCAGCAGATCTATACATACAACAAAGTGATAAGTGTCCGATGTCTGCATATAGGAGATGGTTAAGAAAACTTAATTTGAATTGTCTATAGAAGCTCAATAGACGGCAAAAATATATCACTACATTTATCAACAACGCTTTGAAATACGTACTGATACGACGAAGATTTCTTGTCGTTCAATAAAGAGATGACCAATGGAATGGAATGGCCACTAACTAACCCAAGTATTGTAAACAGCTGACAAAAAAAACTTTGGACAGCACTGGAACGTACGATCAACATATATAGATTCACCCTACTTGCAGTCACAAAATATGATCACTTTTTTTCTCGGTGTTATCTTCTAATAAACACTTTGTCCCGTCTTCGGTTTCCACATTCAGCGCGTTGATAACATCATGAACATCTGCAGCAATCGTGGGCAGTTTTGGCAGAATTTTGCGCCTAGCTTTGTAAATAGATTTACGACAATTGTTGACATCTCTCGTAGCTATATCTTGCGTATCTTCTCTTTTTACTTCTGGTAAGTTATTTTTGACCGCCTCTCACAAATATCTTCTATGGCTTTTCTCTTTACGTCAGTAATGATTTCTTGTCTCTGAATTTTGTTATGAGGTATTTCTTCACGATTGTGCTCTTCTTGACACTCCACGACATGCAGCTCCTCAATGGAAATAGTAGCCATTAATGTTGCACGTGCATCGTGTTAGACCACCTTTCAGCAGTTTTTGAAAACAGGAGGTGTTACCTCTCAGAACCAACATTTTCCTTCCCTTCCAACCTACTGAAACTGTAAGCTCGTCTGAGAACATGTTCATTCTAAAACGATCTGCCGCGAACTGCGAAGTGGCCGCAGGCGGCTGTGGTCATTAGCGCACACAATGCTCAGTCGCATTGTGTTAGTATGGGAGGATTCGGTCCTGTTACCCGCTTACCTACCTGGTTTAGGGAGGATTTGGGGCTGCGCCCCACGCAGCTCCCCCCGTCGGAGGTACGAGTCCTCCCTCGTGTGTGTAGTTAGATTAAGTAATGTGTAAGCCTACTGACCAATGAGCTCAGAAGTTTGATCCCATAAGACCTTACCACAAATTTCCAAATTACCTTTATATCTGTCCATTTAGTTCCATTAAGAACGACGTGTTGAGTTATATCCGCAAGAAAGTGTTGAATCCAATCGCAAGTCTGCTCCGATCCTCCGTAAGCTCATTTTTTTTATTAAACGCCAATGCGGAACAGTGTCAAATGCCTTACTCAAATCAAGGAACACGGCATCAATCTGAATGTCATTGTCCACTGCGCTGTGGATCTCATGGAGGAACAGAGCGAGTTTGAGTTTCGCAGGATCTCTGTTTGCGGAATCCGTGATGATTTTTGTAGAGGGGAAGTTCATTTTCCAAGAAAGTCTTAATTCTTGAGCATAAAACACGTTCCATAATTAATCTGTTTATTTCTATTGCAGTCATGCAGTTGTCTCCAACTGGCCTAAATACAGGATGGCGCAGATAAAGTAGCCTGTGTTAGTATAAAGGAAATGCAGTGAAATTACAGAAACGAACAGCTGAAATGGACTATCATTTGGGGACTGATGACCTCAGATGTTAAGTCCCATGGTGCGTAAAGCCATTTGAACCAGTTGAACTTATATATTTACAATAAAAAATACATTTATTGAAATTGTTGAAAGTGACCCTTCCAACCTCAGTACACAGCTACGCACGTCTAAATAAATTCAGAAACACCCGGCGTAAAGTTGGGATATCGATGGCGGCACCTTCACGGCTGATGTTATCTTTCAGTTCCTGTATTGTGTAGGGATCAAGTGTCCCCATAGGAAAAAATCACATGTTGTTAGTTCCGGCGAACGTGGGGGCCATAACTGATTGCTCGTAGTTCGTTCCTCAGTGAAGACATCATGGACTCGTTCCAGGGATACCTTATACGTGTTGCATGTTTCCCCATTTGATAGAAGAAGCAGTACTGTCTTCTTTATTTAGTGAGCTGAGTACAGAAGGTATCAAACACTTCCATATATGCAACCGTTTAGAGTATAGTGTCAAAAATATTGGTCCAATGATGTGTGTTCCTGTTAAACGTAATCAAACGCCGATGTTTTTCATCGTGGAGCGGTTGCTGACACATGATTTTAGGGTTCTCCGTTGCCCAATACCTTGTGTTCCGTGAATTCACATGACCGGAAAGGTGAAACCATTTTTCATCATTTCATGCTGTAATGGAAAGCGTCTAACAAATCATCGTTGATGTTATTCAGAAGCCACGTGCAGTAATCTACACATTTCTGGCTGTCATCCTCCCGTAATTTCTGCACAACCGCCACGTGATACGGCTTCAAATTAAGACTTTTCAATATCCGCTCGCAATTCCTCCTACTTACATGCGCCCGTCGGGACATACGGATTTCTTTGGGCTCTGAATAATTCTTGCGCGAGTATCTGCAATAACTTCTGGTATGTCAACTGAAGGAATTTTTTGTTGTTTTACATTTTGCACAGATCCGTAGGTGCGCCAATTTTTATACACTCTCTATTGCTCTCTTATCTCACTAGGGGTAAGATAGATACTGCCTACAGGAAAATTAAAGAGACCTTTGGAGAGAAGAGAACCACGTGTATGAATATCAAGAGCTCAGATGGCAACCCAGTTCTAAGCAAAGAAGGGAAGGCAGAAAGGTGGAAGGAGTATATAGAAGGTTTATACAAGGGCAACGTACTTGAGGACAATATTATGGAAATGGAAGAGGATGTAGATGAAGACGAAATGGGAGATACGATAAAGCGTGAAGAGTTTGACAGAGCACTGAAAGACCTGAGTCGAAACAAGGCCCCCGGAGTAGACAACATTCCATTAGAACTACTGACGGCCTTGGGAGAGCCAGTCATGACAAAACTCTACCAGCTGGTGAGCAAGATGTATGAGACAGGCGGAATACCCTCAGACTTCAAGAAGAACATAATAATTCCAATCCCAAAGAAAGCAGGCGCTGACAGATGTGAAAATTACCGAACTATCAGTTTAATAAGTCACAGCTGCAAAATACTAACGCGAATTCTTTACAGACGAATGGAAAAACTGGTAGATGCGGACCTCGGGGAAGATCAGTTTGGATTCCGTAGAAACACTGGAACACGTGAGGCAATACTGACCTTCCGACTTATCTTAGAAGAAAGATTAAGAAAAGGCAAACATACATTTCTAGCATTTGTAGACTTAGAGAAAGCTTTTGACAATGTTGACTGGAATACTCTCTTTCAAATTCTGAAGGTGGGAGGGGTAAAATATAGGGAGCGAAGGGCTATTTACAGTTTGTACAGAAACCAGATGGTGGAATAGGTATTAAAATCCATGGAGAAGAAATAAAAACTTTGAGATTCGCCGATGACATCGTAATTCTGTCAGAGACAGCAAAGGACTTGGAAGAGCAGTTGAACGGAATGGATAGTGTCTTAAAAGGAGGATATAAGATGAACATCAACAAAAGCAAAACGAGGAGAATGGAATGTAGTTGAATTAAGTCGGGTGATGCTGAGGGAATTAGATTACGAAATGAGACACTTAAAGTAGTAAAGGAATTTTGCTATTTGGGGAGCAAAATAACTGATGATGGTCGAAGTAGAGAGGATATAAAATGTAGACTGGCAATGGCAAGGAAGAAGAGAAATTTGTTAACATCGAGTATAGATTTAGGTGTCAGGAAGTATTTTCTGAAAGTATTTGTATGGAGTGTAGCCATGTATGGAAGTGAAACATGGACAATAAATAGTTTGGACAAGAAGAGAATAGAAGCTTTCGAAATGTGGTGCTACAGAAGAATGCTGAAGATTAGATGGGTAGATCACATAACTAATGAGGAAGTATTGAATAGGATTGGGGAGAAGAGAAGTTTGTGGCACAACTTGACCAGAAGAAGGGATCGGTTGGTAGGACATGTTCTGAGGCATCAAGGGATCACCAATTTAGTATTGGAGGGCAGCGTGGAAGGTAAAAATCGTAGAGGGAGACCAAGAGATGACTACACAAAGCAGATTCAGAAGGATGTGGGTTGCAGTGGGTTCTGGGTGATGAAGAAGCTTGTACAGGATAGAGTAGCATGGAGAGCTGCATCAAACCAGTCTCAGGGTTGAAGACCACAACAACAACTTCTAGGGGACTGATGACCTCAGATGTTAAGTCCCATAGTGCTGAGAGCCATTTGAACCATTTGAACACTATCTGACTTCTCTTTCAATTCTTTCCCAATGAATTTTAAATGAGAGCTGCCTGACGCACGTGAGTACTCATCAGTGCACTTCATACGATTAGTCAATGACAATGTTTTTTAATAGCCGTTGTTGAAAGCGAATGAAAAGTCTTCTCAAAAATCTATGGCAAAGTGGTACTTCATACTCAGTGCTTCGATATGTAATTTCATTCGCTGTTTGCAAATAGCCACTTGTGCTAAGCCCTTTTCTAAACCCAGCTTGTTCTTTTGTATGATTAAAACGACTGTGTTCACTTTGCGGTTGGTGACAACTTTTGTGATGCCTTGGGTCTGACAGACCTACAACTGTTTTGAGTCTTGTCCGTCTCGTTACTTGTGGACTATAATATCTGCAATATTGGCCCAATTTCTGAGCAATTGTCTTTCTTCGCATTCGCATACTTTCTGTACACAATTCCAGTGGCTGTTTAGTCTTAAATAAATTCTCATAAAATAAACATAACTTGACTAAAAGACGGGATGAGTTGGCAAGGCATATACTGGGGCATCAAGGAATCGGCAGTTTGTTAATTGCGGAGAGTGTGCGGGGTGGTACACGTTTCAGAGAAAGACCACACCTTGCCTACAGTAAGACGGTTAAAATATTATATGTATGTTGTAATAGTTATGCAGAGATGAAGATGCTCGCACACGATAGACTAGAGCACAGAGTTGCATCAAACTAGTCTGTTAACTGAAGCCCACAGCACTCTCTATACTTTTACTCTGCACCTTATTTAGCCTACGATCACTTGAAATTTGAAACACGGATGTAAATGGTTTTTAAATAGCAATGCGGGGTACACGTAAATTTGATACAATACGCCCTTGAAGTGCCCTGCTCTCAAGCCTCCACACGAAAATGTTTAGTGCGAGGAACAAACTTCTTTCTCCGTAAGCCGCAGAGTACATTACGACATAGATTTCTTCCACCTGAGAACTGCATGGCCTGTCAATGTGGAAGTTCTGACAAAGGTGTAATATGTTTTATTCCTACGAAGAGTGGCGCAGTTTAAAACTACTGCCACTTCTCTCCCAGATGCGAACGAGTGCGTTAACGCGAAAGGAAAAACGGAAGAGCTGTTCGTACCGAGAAAGTGTTACACAGATGTTGAATGTATGAGATGAGCTTCCGGTTAGCCTAGATATCTGCGTATCTAGCGACCACGTGGCGGTGCGGGCAGAACAGACAGGGCCGCACGTGTTATCTGGCTGTCCGTCTTAATAAGGCCGTCATTAACACCATTAATCCGCTGCCTGCGCGGCCATACGTTGTCCCATTAGAAGCCGGCGCAAATCGTATGTCTTGCTTATCTGGATTTGGCCGGTGGACGTAATAAACGAGAACAAGGCTTCTCCCTTACCGGGAATATCTCTACAGGGACAGTCAGTCTTATCGTTGCCACAAGGACGTATTTTGGTACCTAGTGGAGTATAAGCTCCAGAACATGCTCGTATTATTCAGTTCAATACACAATCTGCTCAAGCTCAATGCAACTAAGTTCACGATTAAAATATTGCCGACAATCTGCAGCAACAGTACAGTGAAACTAGTTTGCTTTCCATACTAGTATTCTTTATGTTATACAGAATTCTATTATGGGGAAACGTGATGTTAAATTACGTGGGGCTTTATTTTACAAACTGGGTTCGTTTTAAGTTTGATACTGAAAGAAAAAAAATGAAGAGGACATGACCAAATTTAGTCTCAAGATCGCTTTCCTTTATATCGAGCCATCTGCCCATCTTCAAATCTATTACAAAAAAATTCATTTTATAATCACAACAGGTGGTAATTACCATGGTTTTACGTTTGGAAAGCCTCAAGATTGTTAAGAAATTAGTTATACAGATTTGTGTAACATACCGTTTTTTACAGTTACAGTATAACTTGTCGACTATGGAACTTAAGTTCACTGTCATAACTAGCCATACACTAGTCTACTACGGCTCAACAATTTTTTTTAAGAAATCCGATTGGCGCAACACCTACATCACCGAAAAGCGCCCTCTTTTGTACAAGGTGTCCACAAATTCTACGCAGGGAATTCTAAATAATTCTGACGAATATGAAGGATGGTCGTAACATAAAATTGGCATCATATTTGTTCTACTGCCGTCGGCAAATTAATCACCAAGTTTAAAGAAACAGGCAGTGTATTGGACACGCCCCGTTCCGTACGACCAGAGACTTCAGACGAAACGAAAGACTCTGTCTTGCGCAAGGTTTATCCAGGCCCAAAGAAATCGCTTCATCGGACAACCACGGAGTTGGCTGTTCCAAGGTCAACCATCCACAAAATCCTGGCAGAGGATAAGTTTCATCCGTACAAGATACAGATATTGCGTCATTTGGATGAAGATGACACCGATAGACGCATTCAGATGTGTGAATGATTTGCAGATAAACTGGGTGAAAATACCAATTTTACTAAAGACTCTGTGTTGTTCAGTGAAGAAGCTGAGTTTTATGTCAATGGTGAAGTGAACAGACAAAATCTTCCATCCTGGTCTCAAGGCAATACACATTGGATGAGTCCATCCTAACAGCAGGGCTGCCAAAAGGCGATGGTGTGGTGGTTCGTGGAAAGTTCATGTGCTAGTACCCTAGTAAAATGTTGAGAGACTAATTATGCCTCAAATTGAGCGTTTGGGTAAGGGACTTCCAGGCTGGTTTCAGAAGGATGGAGCCCCTGCCCATTTTGCTGCACCTGTTAGAGATTGGTTGAAATGACACTTTTCCTCAATAGATTGGGAGAAGAGCTTATGTGCAGTGGTCTCCTCGTTCGTCAGTCCTTTCTTCCCTTGATTTCTTTTTCTGAGTTGCGCTGAAAGAGAAAGTTTACTCGATGAAAATAACTAATTTAAACCACCTGCATAACGAATTTAAACCACCTGCAGTGGTCCCCTCGTTCGCCAGTCCTTTCTTCCCTTGATTTCTTTGTCTGAGTTGCGCTGAAAGAGAAAGTTTACTCGATGGAAATAACGAATTTAAACCACCTGACAAAACGCATTAACAGTAAGTGTGTTAAAATCGACGACAGTTCAGACCTGTTCCATCGAGTTGACCTTAATCTTGCGAAGTGCATCAACTTATGCATTGAAAAGCACAGAGGTCTGTTGAAAATATTATTTGTTAATATTAAAGTGACTACGATGTGCTTTGTTATTGTTTATTAGAATTCCCTATGTATCCAGACTATGGACGCATTGTGGAGAGTGGGACTGATGTAGTTCATAATAAATGCTCCGAAATATAGCATAAAACACTCATGTGGAATTTAATACCGTTGAAATGTTTTAAAAGAACTTCATAAAATAACTATAAAAGAAATTTAAATTATTTTACAGTGATCCTAACTGGTGCAGAGCTTGTTGCGCTCGAAAGTGCCCTCCGTGGACGTAAGGCATAAAAGATGTTCACAAATTTGACAAATGAAACATCGATTAGGACATTATTATTATTATTATTATTATTAAAAGCTTTAAAACTTTCCAAAAATATCTTCTCCTCCTTCCATTTGGCGATGATAGTGACAGTAGCGCTCAAGAGTGCCCTCTATGAACTGAAATAATTCATTCATAAAAATTTTCCTAAGCATAACATATAAAATATTAGAGCTTTAATATCATTAAACTTCAAAACAAACGCCCAAAATTGCAAAGTTCTCTTCCATTCCTCTTATTTGGCGGTCGTAGAGTTACTACTGGACCGGGCAGAATACGGCAGCACGCTGAAGTTTGCTCTGCCATGTTTCAAATCGCCGCCGCCAGTGTGCTGAGGACTGCTGCACCTGATATTTGGTACAGCGCCGCACCTCATCCCGAAGAAAGTCTTTGAAAATTTCACAATAGTTACCATGCATGAAGACACGTTGTTTACTGGGTAGTTTCTCACGGTCTTTCACTTGGTGGGTGCAAATTTCTAGTTCCTCCAGCACATTCAATTGAAAATTCATCGGTGCTCTGTGTAGCACTTCCATCTACTCTCTTCTTGCGTTAACTTCACGTTCGCTTTCGCTATCTTTCACTTGTGCTACAAATGCTGTCCGATTACTGTGACTCCAATATTCCTTGTATTGTATTTCGCCCCGTCTGTCCTATGTAATACGACGGTGGTTTGAAAAGTTATCGGAACGGAATACAAAAAAAAAGTGCTTACATCACTGAAACTTTTTTTTATTTTCAATGTAGTCTCCTTGTTTATTAATGCACTTGGTTGAACGATGTTCCAGTCCCTTGATCCCAACTCGAAAATGAGTTTCCTCCAGGTCAAAATCGTTCCCAACTCCGGCTATCAATTCTTCGTTTGAAGTGAATCTCCGTCCACCAAGAAAAATTTTCTGATTTGGGAAGAGAAAGTCTGACGGAGCCATATCACGTGAATGACGGGGTGTGGTAACAATCCATGCCTTAGTTCGTGTAATTCTGCCATGGCGATGGCACATGTGTGCGGCTGCGAATTGCCTTGATGGAACATGACTTTCTTCCTTGCTACACCTAGCCTCTTTTCGCGTATCTTCTGTTGCAATTTGTTCAGGAAGTTAGCATAGTATTCTCCAGTAATTGCTTTCCCAGTGGGGAGATAATCTACAAACAGAATCTCCTTCGCATTCCAGAACACTGATGCCATTAGCTTTCCCGCCGAAGGAATTGTCTTTGTTTTTTTTGGTGACGGAGAATCAGCAAGTTTCCACTGGTTTGACTATTGATTTGTCTCTGGGGTATAGTATTGCACCCAAGTTTCATCTGTGGTCACAACCTGGCGCAAAAAATCTTGTTCGTTTTTCCTAAAATGAGCCAAACATTTTTCCGAAATGTCCATTCTCATGCGTTTTGGATTCAGCGTCAAGAGGCGCAGCACCTATCTGGAAGATATTTTTTTCATTTCTAATTCTTTAGTTAAAATGGGTATACCCTTTCAGATAGTATCTGGCAAGCGTGAGCAACTTCACGCACTTTCAATCAGCGATCCTCCATGACCATTTTGTGCATTTCTGCAATGATTTCTGGAGTAGTGGCATATCTTGGCCGACCACTGCACGGATCATCACCTAAGCTCTCCAGACCAAATTTAAATTCATTTGTCCACTTGGCAACAGTTGAATATAAAAGAGCAGAGTCCCCCAGCGTATTCTGGAAATCGGCGTGAATGTCCTTTGATTTCATACCTTTCTTTACGAAGTCCTTAATCACTGCTCGAATCTCGATTTTTTTGCATCTTCGCAAATCACTACGCGGGAACAACAACAACGCCACGTCACCGCCACAGCTCTCTTCTAAGAGCACTGACGTGGCACGTGTTTACAGGAAACAGTCCAATGAATATCACGTGAACAACTCGTTTCGCTAGCGCTGGCCTCTCGTGGTGATTCCGAGAACTTTTCAAACCACCCTCGTACTTAAAACAATTTGTGCATTTGATCTTGTACATTCCAGAGTTGCAGTATTTATTTTGCTTCGTTGCAGTTGGATTATGCTTTAATCGATGTGCCATTTGCCCTTCATTGTGAAATGTCACGGCAATGTTTTTAGGAAAGTCTTTAGGGATTCTCTCCGACTTACGCCCTTTGTATGTCAAAGTTACGAATTTCTTCTTAACTTTAACCTTGCGATTTTCCTCACTTGTAGTGGCAAACGTATTTTTAATTTTATTAAACATACACATGACATCTCGGGCGCTATACCCTTTAGCTGTAGCATTTTGCTTTTGGAATGTTTTAAAGCTCTTCTACAGTTTTTAATAATAGTTATGTCGTTATCGATGTTTCATTTGTTAGATTTAGGAACATCTTTTATGTATTATATCAGGGGCACTTATGAGCGCCACAAACTTTGAACTAGTTAGGATCACTATAAAGTAATCGATAACATTTGACAATTTTTTTTTATAAAGTTCTTTTAAAATATTTAGCGATATCAAATTACGCATCAGTGCTTTACGCTACACTTACGAGCGTTTCTTTAGCAGACTAGTGTGTGGCTAGTTATGACCGTGGTTGCCAAGTATCAAAAACGTGCGTCAACACCCATCCAGACAACACTACTGAGGATTAATTTACAGATACTATTAAAAACTGTGTGCGAGTCTAAACAAACTTTCCCCAGTAGATACATGTTATACTAAAATGGGCAGATATTAATTACGAACCGCATTTAACTATAAAGTAATGGTACTTAACACGTTAAAAGTAAAGTCCAAATTAAAATGCAAAAATCAATTGAAAATTAGGAGTCAAACATCGGGTGCAATCTCACCTGCTTTATTTACACCACTTCTGAATCATGGCTGTCGAAGCCTAGCTTAGGAGAACCAACGAATCGCAATGGTAGGAAAAAAATTAAATCACCTCAAATTTTCAGACAACATGGCACTCTTTGCAGCTGCCCAAAGCGAACCAAATAAGATACGAAACAATTTAACGAAGCTGGTAATCATGTCTGGCTACATATTAACCTATCAAAAAGGAGACCGTGGCTAACGACCAGGAAGAACCACTGAAACAGGTCAATAACACACAGCAGTAGATACACTTTGAAAACGTCCCTATTATTCAGCAGCAGTTGAAATCCGCGGAAAGAATATACTGAAAACTTATTGGAGCTTGAGATAGTCTAACACAGGGCACTCAGGCCTACTGCATTATGTATAATACAAAATAAAATCATAGTGATAAGGGCGGCATTGGAACGCAGTATGTAAAATGTAACACAGATACACAGGGTTACAAACAGATGAAAAACAGCACAAGAGTAAATGAATCGCTGATCCAAGTTAAAACACTAAAATAATAATTGCGGTTGCGGGGTTGCATGATCTGATGACAGATAGGCTGCTCCCAGAAGGAAACATTTTGTTGCGTGTGTTACACAGGGTTACAAACAGATGAAAAACAGCACAAGAGTAATTGAATCGCTGATACAAGTTAAAACACTAAAATGATAATTGCGGTTGCGGGATTGCATGATCTGATGACAGATCGGCTGCTCCCAGAAGGAAAAATTTTGTTGCGTGTGTTTCAAGATTATGTTGTGGTTCTGAGGCGGAGATGAGAAACATACCGGCATTTCTATAAATGGCTTACACTCATTTTCGTTAATAAGGCGTGAGGATTTTATCGGACAATGTAGTGTTCCATTTGTATCGCTTTTCTATTATAAAAGCTTTGCACTTTTACGCATTTCGCCTTTACGCCATCTGCAGAATCTCTTATTCTTGTACTGGTGACGTCTGCTACTTTCGAGACAACAGATGAGTACAGATGATAAAAACTGGGCACTATCTAAGAAGGGAGTTTTTTTTAGTCAGTACCTCTCAACAGTGAAATGCTAACGGCGTTTGAGTGTTACTTGTCTTTTAGTGATCCTAGTTTTCTTTTAATCATATTACCCCAGCAACAGAAGAGTTATGATTCGAATATACACCGATCAGCCAAAACATTATGAGCGCTTCCCGCCGCGACGTTGGACGCCGCCTGTTGGCGTTCGGGGCAAGTGACGCGGTAACAGAACTATGCAAGCGGAGCAGTCACTCACGGGGGATCACCCTAGCGAAATTTGGGCTGAAAATGGAGCAATCCAATGAGATAACCGACTCTGACGAAGGGCAGGTTATTATTACACAGAGCCTCTGAACGAGTATCTCGAAAACGGGTAGATGTACAGTGAAACTACCACTACTTGCTAAATCGTTGGACGTCTACACGATTCCTCACGGAATGTGGTGTACATGATAGATGGTGACCTGTGGCATCGGTACCGGAAGAGCACAATGCAGGTGCACACACAAGTGTTTAGGAGCACACTGTTCATCATACATTGTTGTACATGAAGCTCCGCAGCAGACCACCACTACGTGCTCACTTGTTGACCCAACGACATGTTCAATTACGATTGCAATGGGCACGACACTATCTGGATTAGACGGTCCACCAGTGGAAACGTCTCGGCTCTTCGGGTGAATCAAATTTTTGCTATACTAGGTCGACGATTGCCTCCACGAAGTCGGAGGTATTATGCTATGGGAGACATTCTCCTGCGTTTGCTTAGCACCTGTGGTAGTAATCGAAGACACGCTGACAGCTACATACTTTCTTGCTTGACGTCTTCCCCGACGGCTATGTCATCTTTCAGCAGTATAATTGTCAGTGCCTCAAAGTCAGAACCGTGCTACAGTGGTTTGAGAAGCATTATAGTGAACTCACGTTAATGACTCGGCGACTAAATTCGACTGATGTACATCCTATGGAACCCATCTGGATCGCTATCGGGCGCCATCACCGCGTACGAAAATCAGCGGCCGCTATTTACGCGTAGTCATCTACCTAATGCCACATACCTCCACAAACCTACCAACAATCTGTTGGATCCCCAATATCCAAAATCAATTATATATTTCGTTCCAAATACGGATAAACAAGCTATTACCCTGGTGCTCATAAAGTTTCCGCTTATCAGTGTACTCTTCTGTGGCGTTTGGTATTAGTTTAGCTTTGTTAATATACTTTATTACGGTATTTTTTGTTTAGTCATTATTCGCTCACACGGAACTTGAAAAGGAAGACGACGATATTATTACAAAAGGAACACAGAACCGGAGAGGAAAGAGGAATGCGTCGGCCGTGTCCTTTTCAAAGAAACGATCCCATAATTGCATTAAGTGTTTAACCTAAAGCACGGAAAAGCGAAATCTACACTGCTGCGGAATGGTGATTTCAACCTTGTTCCTTCAGAATCCAGTTAACCACTGCCATTTCGCTCGTTACCTATAGCGGAGGTACCTGAAATATCTACAAACACAAGGTGCTTCAGATATACCGTTTCTCGGAAACGTCGCGTCCGATCTTTTTCAAGTAGAATGCGTTTTAGGCAAGCGGTACGGACAAATAGACCGGGCGCCCTACATTGCCTAGTAGCTGTTGTAAAATGGAGAAAACAAACTCAACTTCAGAATTTGAAATGGGAACACGAGAAAAAATTAGTACACTTGAAGTGAGCTGAACATGAAACGCGAGAGCGTAGCAGGGAGGGTCAATAAACTCCAGTAGAAGACAATACACGGAGAGGTTTACAACTGTTATTACAAAAGCATATGGTCCGAAAAGAGTCAGGCAACACTGAGACATTTTTTCCCAGAAACATGTTGCGAAATGAACACGGCGGCAAAACCAGAACGATTATAGTACATACGGAAGCTTGCCGACAATTGCTTTTTTGCGCGCACCTTTCGCGAACGGACCAAGAAAGTGGGGGGATAATAATGACACCACATGCGTCCTCTGCAACACACCGTAAGGCGATTTGCGGAGTACAGGTCTAGATGTACAATGTTTGGTTAATAAGTTTTCTTTTTTTTTATTTTGCACCATTTCAATGATATGAGCTAAACACTTCCTGGAGCTAACGATTAAAACAACGGTTCAGGAAGGGAAAACCAAGTTTATACAATAACTGCTTTTCACAGTGCTGCAGTGGGGTAATATCTTTTTCTTACACACTTAACTGTTAATAAACTTTATTTAAAATATCAACAGTTATAACAGTTGATTACGAATTTTCGGTTGACGGAAACGTATGTCCTAAGCACAGTCGGGCCCGCCTTTGCTTGCTCTGAGTTCCCCAAAGTACTTCTGCATATGGGAGCAAGACCAGCATTCTTCGTGGATCATATCTCATATCACGTCGTAGGACACTACTCACACACATATCATGTTTTTTATGAGTCCACAAAACATATTGTTAGCGGGAGTGATAGCGAGTCACTGGCCGTCTTCTACCAACCCATCGACCAGCAAAGTAAGTGACGCAAGACACGCACGGCCATTAGGGAAAAATGTGCTAGGCACACTTCTTGTTTCGAGGGCATGAACAACTGTGGTTCTGTTGGAACATCTTGTAGCAATTCTGTGCTGGTCACCATTTAGTGGTACATTAAAAAAATCCGAGAATGGCGTCTTGCTTGTGTCACGGCCAGGTACTTATATTATACTGCCGACGTAACCTGTGAGGTATTTCAACAACGAATGGTGAACATTGTTTGTATTTATCTCGCCTTTAAATCTGAGTGTGTTCGTCAATTAACAGGCTGAAGATCGTGGAGTCCATACTATGATTATGAAACCAGGTACAGAAGGCGATTCCTGTCAGAAAAGCATCTTCAATCAATGCCTAATGAAAGCAAATGTAATAAGGTCGTCGAAATCGACCATGTAGAATTCTCTACACGGTGCTGTGGCTCACATAGTAATCTGTATTTCTATTTTCTCTAACGTTTTCTGACTTGTTTGTTATAAAATGGCCTACCGCAAATCCATATCATCAATTGCCGTGAAACATGTCCTGACCAACGTGAACGATCTTTCATAAGCATATCAAGCGCCTCTTTGTTGGATTATGACATTACCGAAGACAAAAAATTAAAAAAATGAAGACCCCTTGTGACGTTACCACCGACCACCTTAAAAGGCAATTTTTAAGTAGTTGTGAGATAACCTAATGGACACAGAAAAATCAAGCTGGGATTCGTTTCTGAAGCACTATAGCAGAGTATAACTAACAATAAACAGGTGGGTCAGGAACAGACGTTCTCCCAGCACAAAAGCAAGTTTTAACATAACATATTAAAACCGATTGCCAGCGTAATTAGTCATTCTTGTGTCAAGCAAAATGATAAAGCAGAAGACAGTGCTAAGGCTAAACTAACCTTCCCTGACACACACACTAAACTCTTTCCTTACATCTTTTCCTGCTACAACACAGTAACCTAACCTTGCAGATAAGTGTGCTACTAACAAACAAATGGCCAATAAGATAGTAAACAGCAACATATGCCTCTCAACAACACGTACCTTAAATGAACTAGGTGAAACAGTTTACATAACCAATTACCCACGTAACTAGTAGCAATACTGAACTGGGAAAAGCTTGAAATGCTTCTGAATTTAAATCAGGGGTCTGGTAATGATCATACTCTGTTAATTCATTGCTTAGTACAGGATCTCTATGCCTGTGCATTAACTAACTTGCATTAGAATAGATAACACAGTAAAAATTCTTTCTTAAACTAGCTTTGAAGCAATTGAACATAATGACAATCTAACTACACTGGCTCTGAAGGAGCCTTTGCATTGCTTCATTAACTAACTAGACTAGTAGATGAGGACTCTTAAACTTTCAGAGTTTGAAGATCCATGCTCATTAACAAAACAACACCAGTATGCATGAGAAATGGTAAGTATTCTTATCATTAATTATTAATTAAGTAAAGCATAACAAACTATAACTCTTTAAATAACAGATGTGTTTCATAACCAGTCTTTTGACCTAACCAAAAATATAATCGGCTGTGCAACTGATAACACAACATTAAATTCAAGTTCAATCACCTTCTCATAAAAATTTGTATACTCGGAATTAAAGTCCCTCGGATACGATTCCTGTTCAGGTTTGTGATTTGGGATAATCACGGGTGTAAGATAGAGTTTTCAGCAACATCACGATTATTATTAAAATCAACCAAATTTCACAGATGCTTGGTCCAGTTACAGAGTGCCAAATACAATCAATTTAGTGGAACGCTGGTGGCGCAATGTACAGTGGCCATTAACCTGGCAACGATGCAATCATAGCAATACTGTTGCCGTCGAAATTATATTTTTATAGGGCCAAAAACCACGCCACGAAAATGGTATCACCAAATGCAGAATCCGAGGCCCACAAATACTGCCCATCAGATCTGGCCTCAAAACTCCATAAATATGAGCTACAATTATCCGCTACTGTTAGCTAAATGTTAACCACAGCACTGCTCAACCCAGACTCCTTACCCGTAACAAAGGACGAGTTGCCACTTGCGCGCCAATCACACCTTTTCCACTCCGCCAGTCTACTTCCGTAGCTGCGGGCCTTCCCCACATCTTTTACATTCAACCCTATGTTCCCTAACTATGGACCACGTCATTTGTAGTACATTACATAACAATCATTGCAGCAGTTATTTAAATTCACAAGCATAATTCAAACATCGTTCAAAAGTTCACATAACTGAAATATGTATACACAGTCAAAGAATTTCCATGATAGATACAAAATAGGTCGAAAATAGGTCTTAACTCTAAAAAAAAAAAATGAAGTTATCGTATCTAACGTCAACAGCTCCCACTCAATGACGCAACTTGGCGAGATGTGTTGCCACGGCGAATTTTTTGCTATAAGATCAGATGCAGAGTTTCCGGAAAGAAAAAAAAAACTGAAGCACCCTATACATTCCAATCCACTATACAATGCACGGCGTAGGCCACTTCGTAGCAAATACTGGTGATTTTCTGTCCTATTCCATTCGAGTACTGAGCGAGGGGAGAATGACTGCATGTGACTGTACGCTTCTCAATCTCTGTTATTCCCATGATCCTGAGATATGTGATTTGGCAGAGAATGATTACTTAGTCTCCCCTCGAATATAGATTCTCAAAATTTACCTAAAAGGAATTCGCGAGAACAACGTCACCTTTCTAAGACAATCGTCTAAGATCCCTGAGCATCTGTGTCACACTTTCGTATGGGCTACGTCGTCCTATTACGATCGCAGAAGTGCGTCTCCGAATTTCTTCAATGCTTGCTCTGTTCTATAAGGACTCCATACACTGAAGCAATATTGTAAAAGCCGGCCGGGGTGGCCGAGCGGTTCCAGGCGCTACAGTCTGGAACCGCGCGACCGCTACAGTCGCAGGTTCGAATCCTGCCTCGGGCATGGATGTGTGTGATGTCCTTAGGCCAGTTAGGTTCAAGTAGTTCTACGTTCTAGGGGAACGATGACCTCAGAAGTTAAGTCCCATAGTGCTCCGAGCCAATATTGAAAATTCCGTCACTCTAGCGACATTGGATTAGATTAAGTTGAAAGGCGGATCGTGACTAGAGGTGTAAATTTTATAAATAAAGAAAAAGCGTCATTACCAGATGAAGCGAAACACCCAGAGGAAGAGCGACATCGGCTGCGTGCCCTATATAACTCGGCTTTTGCTGCGTTTTTCGTTTGCTTTCGCCTTTCCGTTGACCAGAGCGCGTACGGCGCGAGTGTCGGCTGCAGCGGCGAGATAGAGCAGTCGTACCCACGTTTTGTTTTCTTTTTTCGCCTGTCAGCAGTAGCAGCAAATACTGCAATACGGCGTCAGTCCCCCACACGGGGCTTTCTCTACCGTTGCAGGACCACGGAGTTTTGTTTCGCGGCTCCCTAACCGCAGCATTATCGATCTCTGTGTACTGACCCTGTCCGTCAGCACCACGGAAACAGGCTAGCCACACGTCAGCCACTTCTCAGCGCACCTTGTCTCCTCAAGGTGCACTTCGTGACCCGTTCTGAGTAGACGGCATTTAATTTCCTTACAATTGCACTAGTTTTCACGTCGAGAAGTTTATCAGCTTCATTCCATTACGTAGTTAACTGTAGACTTCAGTTCCAACAATTGGAGCACAGATGTGTTCACGTTTAGAGCGCCCCTTCACGGCTGTACAATTGATAGGTTACTAGTAACGTATTTATGTACATAAATTAATTTGTAATTTAGTTTCCTAGTATTTTAAAATACACATTTTTCTTTCTTTTAAAACAAATCCGCGGATTATAACATGATGTAAGTCGAACATGTAGGTACAATTTGGGTGACCTGAGGCTGGAATGTATAATACAGAGTAAAAACAAGACTATCACTCTGTTCTCTGAAGCAGTACGCATAGACAGTAATTTTCTTATCTATTCGTACAGTACCTTCAACTGAGGATGCGGCATGTCTAGAACAGCCAGTACGGACGAATCAAAGCGTATCCTCAACGAGTCCTGAATATCATGATGCTTTTCTACACATCTTTCCATACTGGTTTCCATAAATGAAAGGAAAATAAAAAGTACGATAATTACGTTTACGTACCCCCGCATGCCATTGTACACTCCGTGACGGAGAGCACCATTTTCGAACCTTATGCTCTATTCTATTCATGAACTGTCCGAGGAGAAAAAGTGTCTATATGCTTCGAGCGCGTCCTAATCAAATGGTTCAAATGGCTCTGAGCAACAGCTGAGGTCATCAGTCCCCTAGAACTTAGAACCACTTAAACCCAACTAACCTAAGGACATCAAACACATCCATGCCCGAGGCAGGATTCGTACCTGCGACAGTAGCAGTCGCGCGGTTCCGGACTAAAGCGCCCAGAACCGCTCGACCGGCGTGTCCAAATCACTACTGCATTTAAGGGCACTTCGTGCCATACGAGCTGGAGGTAGCAAAATTCGTGTACTGTCTTTCTCGAATCTATATTATTCAAATTTGAGCAATAATCTTGTAAACCGATACGGTCAATTTCTTTCTCTTTGTCAAGTCCCACCTTGGATTCATCTCCATTTGCAGAAAGCAGCCTGCATTTCATTTCGGCTGTCCAACGGTACCACTGTTGTGTAGACAATCGCAACGTTAGCGAACAATCTGCTACTGTTGCTGCTCCTGCCTGCTACATTATTATCCATACTGTGAAAATCAGCGGTCGTATTACATACCCGATGCTGCGCTCGCTTCTGCTGAACATGCATCGTCCGGTATGACTCAAAACGTCACCTGGAGATTGTGATTAATTTTATGTAACGTGCAGAATGATGTCACAGCATTAAAAAATACACTCCTGGAAATGGAAAAAAGAACACATTGACACCGGTGTGTCAGACCCACCATACTTGCTCCGGACACTGCGAGAGGGCTGTACAAGCAATGATCACATGCACGGCACAGCGGACACACCAGGAACCGCGGTGTTGGCCGTCGAATGGCGCTAGCTGCGCAGCATTTGTGCACCGCCGCCGTCAGTGTCAGCCAGTTTGCCATGGCATACGGAGCTCCATCGCAGTCTTTAACACTGGTAGCATACCGCGACAGCGTGGACGTGAACCGTATGTGCAGTTGACGGACTTTGAGCGAGGGCGTATAGTGGGCATGTGGGAGGCCGGGTGGACGTACCGCCGAATTGCTCAACACGTGGGGCGTGAGGTCTCCACAGTACATCGATGTTGTCGCCAGTGGTCGGCGGAAGGTGCACGTGCCCGTCGACTTGGGACCGGACCACAGCGACGCACGGATGCACGCCAAGACCGTAGGATCCTACGCAGTGCCGTAGGGGACCGCACCGCCACTTCCCAGCAAATTAGGGACACTGTTGCTCCTGGGGTATCGGCGAGGACCATTCGCAACCGTCTCCATGAAGCTGGGCTACGGTCCCGCACACCGTTAGGCCGTCTTCCGCTCACGCCTCAACATCGTGCAGCCCGCCTCCAGTGGTGTCGCGACAGGCGTGAATGGAGGGACCAATGGAGACGTGTCGTCTTCAGCGATGAGAGTCGCTTCTGCCTTGGTGCCAATGATGGTCGTATGCGTGTTTGGCGCCGTGAAGGTGAGCGCCACAATCAGGACTGCATACGACCGAGGCACACAGGGCCAACACGCGGCATCATGGTGTGGGGAGCGATCTCCTACACTGGCCGTACACCTCTGGTGATCGTCGAGGGGACACTGAATAGTGTACGGTACATCCAAACCGTCATCGAACCCATCGTTCTACCATTCCTAGACCGGCAAGGAAACTTGCTGTTCCAACAGGACAGTGCACGTCCGCATGTATCCCGTGCCACCCAACGTGCTCTAGAAGGTGTAAGTCAACTACCCTGGCCAGCAAGATCTCCGGATCTGTCCCCCATTGAGCATGTTTGGGACTGGATGAAGCGTCGTCTCACGCGGTCTGCACGTCCAGCACGAACGCTGATCCAACTGAGGTGCCAGGTGGAAGTGGCATGGCAAGCCGTTCCACAGGACTACATCCAGCATCTCTACGATCGTCTCCATGGGAGAATAGCAGCCTGCATTGCTGCGAAAAGTGGATATCGCTGTACTAGTGCCGACATTGTGCATGCTCTGTTGCCTGTGTCTATGTGCCTGTGGTTCTGTCAGTGTAATCATGTGATGTATCTGACCCTAGGAATGTGTCAATAAAGTTTCCCCTTCCTGGGCCAATGAATTCACGGTGTTCTTATTTCAATTTCCAGGAGTGTATACAAACAAATGATAACAAAACAAGTCTGTAACGTAGAAAAGATGGATATGCTAATTTGGCAGTGCAGAAGTATCTTCAGTGCTAAGTTTGAAACAAAGTTATGTACGATGCTCACGAATCGCGATCAGAATGCAAGTCTTATTGCAAAGGTGCGTTTCACAGGCGTGCTTCACAGTGACGCGATATGATATGATACGCGACGCGGCTCCCAATACGACGCGGGAGCATCCCGCATCGGCGGAGCGCGCAGAAACATAGTTGCAGCGAAGTAACTGAAAAAAGATGCACCACGAAGCAACTAACCGAATGTGATGGAAAGACAAACAAATGATAACAATTTCAGAAATATTGCATGTTTTATTCGAGATAAAGGGCTTCACAAATTGAGCAAGTCAATAACGCACGGGGCCATCTCTGGCCCTTCCAATGGCTCTGAGCACTATGGGACTTAACATCTGAGGCCATCAGTCCCCTAGAACTTAGAACTACTTAAACCTAACCTAAGGGCATCATACACATCTATGTTCGATGCAGGATTCGAACCTGCGACCGTAGCGGTCGCGCCTCTGGCCCTTATACAAGCAGTTATTCGGCCGTACATGCACTGATGAGTGTTGTTGGATGCCTTCCTGAGAAATATCGCGCCAAATTCAGTCCAACTGGCGTGTTAAATCATCAAAATTCTGAGTTGATTGGAGGACTCAGCCCATAATTCTCCAAACGTTCCGGCGGTCTTGCTGGCCAAAGTACGGTTTGGCAAGCAATAGAGAACTCACACTGTGTCCGGGCGGGCATTAGTTTGCTGAAATGTAAACCCAGGATGGATTACCATGAAGTTCTACAAAACAGGGGGCAGGATGACAACCAAAGGGGTCTTACTATGAGAAGAAGTGGCTCCCAGACCATCACTCCTAGTTATTGGGTCTTATGGCGGGGGATAATCAGGTTAGAATCCCACAGGTGTACGGTGCGTCTGCAAACACGTCTTCGGCCTGGTATCTCATTGTATGGAATAGAACTATCTTCAGTGACGTGTCCTGTTCGAACTGCGCCCTGATGACGGAGACGCCCTGGTGGTGCGATACCAACCACAGTGTCGCCCACCATACGGCCCGACACCCAGCAGTGAGTGATAGTCCGGCGTGCCATTTCGTTTTCGTAGCAGGATTGGATCGGATTGTTTGGGGAAGAGACCAAACAGCGAGGTCATGGTCTCATCGGGTTAGGGGAGGACGCACATGCAAGTCGGCCGTGCCCTTTCAAAGGCACCATCCCGGAATTCGCCTGGAGCGATTTAGGGAAATCACGGAAAACCTAAATCAGGATGGCCGGACGCGGGATTGAACCGTCGTCCTCCCAAATGCCAGTTTGCTAACCACTGCGCCACCTCGCTCGGTTTCGTAGCAGGACCCTTTTGATTGTCATCCGCAGCAGCCTTACAGCAAAGCGATATGTCGACGATATTCTACTCCCCGTTATGTTGCCCTTCATGGACCGCCATCTTCAGCTTACATTTCAGCAAAGTAATGCCCGGCCGTAGTGGCAGAAGTTTCTATTGCTTGTCTTCGTGCTCGCCGAATACTACTTTGGCCAGAAAGGTGCCGGATAGCTCCCCAATTGAGAACGAATGGAAAATTATGGGCAATGCTCGAAACAGGATACAAGATGACTTAGAGAAAATTTCTAGTTGGTGTGATGAATGTTAGCCTAGCTCTAAATGTAGAAAAACTAAGTTAATGCGAATGATGGTACGAAAAACAAATCCGAAACGTTCGAACACAGCATTAATAGTGTCCTGCTTGACACAGTTACGTCGCTGAAATATCTGGGCGCACCGCTGCAATGCGATATGAAATGGAACTAACATGTGAGAGTTGTGGTACGGAATACGAATGGTCGATTTTGGTTTATTGGGAGAAATTTGGAAAAGTGTGATTGATCTACATCGGGAGTCGCATACAGGATGCTAGTGAGACCCATTCAACGGCTAGAGAGTCTGAGATGCGTACCACGTCGGATAAAAGGAAGACATCGAAGGAATTGAAAGGCGAGTTGCTAGATTTGTTACTGACAGATTCGAACAACATCCAAGTATTACAGAAATAGGATTTTATTTCTACGTGTATGCCATAAACGCATATTTGTTTTTTTCATATAGCAACGCAGGTCCTTTGCTTATTGATGAAATGTGTGAAGATAATGTTTCATCAACTGATTTATTTCTGACGTGCAGTTTGAATCATTAGTGAATGCATCTGACAGTGAGGAGAATTTTTCCGAAAAATAATATCACACGAATTTGCGGACACTGAAACCTCATTGGTTCAGCTGAAAGAGAAAGGGAGCACCTGTCTGCCAGGGCCCTACAAACATTCGTCAAGTAAAGACGTAAATGTTTGAAAAATAGCTTGCGAATTATGATTAATGAAATAAGCCAAAGGGAAAAGTACAGAGCAGAGTGAATGGTGTTAATAACGTTCTCATGGCAGATGCTGAAACGAGGTCTTACTCTAAGGTGAGCGTTTACTGGAAGGAACAATAAGGACGAGGATTCTTGTCCTTCATTTTGCCTATAGTTTTGTTTTTATTTCACAGTAAAATTATTTTCTGATTTTTCTTTCGTCTCATAAGGTTTCTTAATTCAGCTGTTCGTTTGAGCGTCGCGTAACGCGGGCGTTAGGAGTTCACGCTTTCAAGTTAATTGTGGTACGCTTATCGTATGCAGACCTCGCTGAGAACACGGCACACCAGAGGTCAATCCGCCGGAAGTGCCGCTTTTGTTCCGTGATCACGTTTGGCAACCAGCCGTTAGTTTAAAAAAATAATAAAACAAACGAACATGTTCGACACTCTTCCTGGATACATTACGTGTTCCCACATCTCGCCTTGTGAGGATGCGTCCAACAATGTGGAACATGATCATTTTCGTGGTCCAGATGTTATGGTGTAGAGAGGTGTAGTGTTGCGTGGGCGTACTGACCTACAAATGATTGGTTATCGCGTCACAGTACTCCTTCCCCATGTGCGTCTTTTCAGAGGTGAATTCGGCCCTGACTTTATTTTCACGGACGGCAACGTGCGACCACATCGACCGTGTAGGTGGAGGAACCGTTGGAACGAGAGGATATTCGGGGAATTGTCTGGCCTGCTTGTTTCCCCGACTTAAATCCCTTTGAGCACATGTGGAATGCGTTGGGGGGACGTATAGCTGCACGTCGACATACACCGACGATTATACAGCAGTTGTGAACCGCGCTAGTGGAGGAGTTGAACGCCCTACCACAGGATCTCTTTAGCGACCTTGTGGCCCGCAAGGGAGCACGTAGCAGAGCATGCACCACCGTCCAGGGTGATCACGCACCCTACTGTAGTAAGAACAATGTCCCGCCTTTGGTAATGCCCGGAGGACCAGCATAAGTAGCGCTAAATTCAGTGTAATTATTGTCTTTGAATAAAAGTGTCATTTCTGTTCGTCTCATATGCATACTTCTTTCACGTACCTTCAGTGCTATATGCAGCAGTTCTTTCTATGCACGGTCCAAGTTTTATCGAACCGTGTTGCTTGGCATTCGAAAGTTACTTTCGTTCTTAAGTTTTGCACAGCAATGTATACAGGGTGAAATGCTTAAAACTTGCACCCAAAATATTGCGAAAATGCAAAGTGCTATTAATGAGCGGTTTTCACAGAATGGATTGCTAGTCGGGGGCTCGTACTTTTAGCCGATCAACAGATAGTAATAATGCTTAGAAAGTGTATTTTTAAGCAGACATACGCTTGTTTAAATGGAACAATGCCTATTGACATTAACAAACTAAAAGGAGGGTAAATCAGAATGTCAGGGGTATTTGTTGCAGGATTCTAGTGCGACTCGTTTAAGAGATATAATATTTTGAAAAGTTCCCACACCGTCACTTGCAAAATATCTGTGGCAGCACTTACTAAAGAACAACGCAAGTGCATACACTATTTATGTGGATTCTGACCAGTAACAAAACAGTTGGCCGGCCGCTGTGGCCGAGCAGTTCTAGGCGCTTCAGTCTGGAACCGCGCGACCGCTACGATCGCAAGTTCGAACCCTGCCTCGGGCACGAATGTGTGTGATGTCCTTAGGTTAGTTAGGTTTAAGTGGTTCTGAGTTCTAGGGGACTGATGACCACCGGCCGCGGTGGTCTCGCGGTTCTAGGCGCGCAGTCCGGAACCGTGCGACTGCTATGGTCGCAGGTTCGAATCCTGCCTCGGGCATGGATGTGTGTGATGTCCTTAGGTTAGTTAGGTTTAAGTAGTTCTAAGTTCTAGGGGACTAATGACCACAGCAGTTGAGTCCCATAGTGCTCAGAGCCATTTGAACCATTTTTGACTGATGACCTCACATGTTAAGTCCCATAGTGCTCAGAGCCACTTGAACCATTTGAACAAAACAGTCGACGTCATAGCTTGTGTTCAAAACGACCACAGATGGCGGCAATACACGCTTCCGGTCTGGTATGGAACGACTGCTGCACACGTGCTGGAATTTCAACTGAGATGTCCGAGCAGGCTGCAGTGATACGTCGCTGCAGAAAAGCCTACATGCATCAAAACGCGTGCACGAGCCAGCCAACTTAAAGGTTCTCACTACCCAATTCAACGATTTGGAAATTATTCGTGATGAGATGTTGTAGTACTAGATGCATTAGGGGCTGCACAATCATAATGTGGAACCGCAGTTCCTCCTAGTCTGCAGAGGAACGTCTTCTAGCATTCGTGGGAGATGGTCTGTTAGGAGGCTGCTATACCTGTGCGGGTTCCGTGTTCCGTCTATGAAAAACGGGCCTCTGAGCTGATGGTTCCCTATCTTAAACCACACGTTTACACCCCGTGCACGCTGACGTCCCACCTGAAGAAACCAATGGGATAGTCAATAGCCCAACAGTGCAGGCGGTACACCTTGTCGTGATTGGCTTCATCACTAAGGAAGATACATGATACAGCTGCAGTCTTCTATTTTAACGGCCATGTGCAGAACTGAAAAAGATTCTCATAATAGTTTCCAGCAGTTCTTGATGGAGAGAGATGTGATAGGGGTGGAACCTATGTCGATTGAGACGTATCCTGTCTTAATGACCATGCACGAGTTAACACGATTCTCATAATCGTTTCCATACCGCTCTTAATGGAGAGAGATAGAACCTATGTCGCTGGAGAACGCGTAGAGGCTTGCCTGACTCACGCCAGTTGCTTGTGCGATTGCGCGGGAGCTGATGTCCGGATCAACTGCAACAGCAGCAAGAATATTAATTTCTCCGTCGTCTGTCGTCACTTGTTTCCTTCTGTTACGTTGTTTAGGTGTTACACTACCACTTCCACTTAAGTGGCTGAAGGAGTTGACAAAACAACTGCCGTGATGGTTAAAGTCCGTTGGGATATCTTGCCGCATACTTACACCGTTCAAGAACGAAGACTCAGGTCTTCCTACACTCTCCGAACACCATGAACATGTCGACTTTTTCTGCTTTGGTAAATCCCATCGTACACTTACGACCTGTTGCTCAGACTGTCACACACTGACTAGCAAGGCCCAATGCACTCAAGGTGCACGCAAGCACACTTTAAGCAAACTTTAACATCGTACCTAGCAATTACGCAGGCTGAATGGCACAAACATATGTAGGCATGAAAACTTTTCACAATACGATACCTCGTAAACGGCTCGAACTAGAATCCTGCAACAAACACGACTCATATTCTAATTTACCCTACTTTTAGTTTCTTAACGTCAATAGGCACTGTTCCATTTTTTTTAAAAGTGTATATTTGCACCAAAAATATTTTTACAATCTGTTTATTGGCTAAAAAGACGAGCTACTGACTACTAACCCATTCTTTGAAAACCGCACATCAATAGCACTTGTGATGCAAATTTTATGTGGTTCACCCTCTATCAAGAGATGGTTCAGTATACTGAAGTAAGCTTTTAGATGAGTGAAGTAACAGGCTTAACGGCAAATGTTTTAATGTATCCTTAACATATTTAACTTTTTTGTAAATGGAGCTATTGACGGATTGAAGACTTTTCGCAAAAAGACGATGTACCTTTTCAGAGCTTGAAAAGAGGAGTACAGTGGTACAACTGTTAAAACACTGAAGTGAAAGGAGAGGATTCGCTAACTTTGAAGGGCGTAGTGTAGCCTCCGCACAGTTCTGCCACGCAAACGTCGTAACATCAGGAAGGTGCACTGTGCTAGCACCCTGGCCAACAAATTTACACTATTTCCACGTTATCGTCGCAAACAGTTGCGCGGTAAGCGTTAACAATCGTACTGAAATAATGTTAGAAAATAAGCAAATGGGCGCGGCAGATAAGAAGATAAGGCACTAGACTCGCACTCGGCGGTACGAATCTCTTTCCAGCCATCTGGATTTAGGTTGTTCGTGCTTCTGTCTAAATCGATTAACGTGGACGCTGCAATGATTCCTTGACAAAGATCACGGCTGCTTTTCTCCCGTGTCCTTTTCCTATCTGAGTCTGCGCTCCGTCTCTCGACAGGATATTAAACCCTAAAATCCCTTCCTTTTGTCCGAAGAAAGTAAGAAGTTTCTCCAATACATGAGTAGAAAAACGTTCAAAGCATTAACTGCACAGAGAAATTCTCGCTATCTGCATTGTATTCTATTACTTGCCGAAAACTCAACCGCATACGAAACATTATGGGTATTCGTATTATGTAGGCTACCCCGTATACTGCTGGTTAAGTATTTAACAAAAACGCGTGAGCTAGACTCTCTCAACATCCTACAACATTGACGGGTGTCAGGACAGCCAGTTTGTTCGTTTCGTATTCTCACTTATTTTGGAACATTTTTCGACGACGACGTCATTAGATACGATGTTTTTAAAGGGGATGAAAACGCCTTTGGAAACAGCTGGCAGGGGTGCACACAGCAAAGCCGCGTCAGCTGAGAACGGCCTCACATCTGGCCGCCCACGGGAACAAAGACGCACCACAACACAACCCAATGCGCAGCTGTCAATTCCACCCAATCAGCAGAGCTCCCATTCTTTTAGCAATCACCCGTGGACGCCTCGACAGCTCGTCGAAAATGTCGCAGTTCGTTTTCCCTGCGGGGAGAAGCCCTAACAGAGTACATGTACAATTTAGGAACGCATTAGGAATGTTATTCTGGTATAATACTCTAAAGCCTTATTTACCGGAGCTAATAAAAGTGAACACAAACATTCATTGGTGTTCGCTTGTACCTATCAACAAGCATTTCCCATGGAGAAAAGAGAACACGAGAAAACGAGAATCGAAGCACGCGTACGAAGCGAATGATGCGTTACTGCTTCTTTGGCACTAAAATCATCGGAACATAGGTTTCGGTCTATATATTTCTAGTTATGCTGCGTGTTTCAGAAAGATTCTACAGATTTCATCAGGCTATATCTCTTCGTCTTCAGGCCACGAGTGGCCTACCGGGACCGTCCGACCGCCGTGTCATCCTCAGAGGAGGATGCGGATAGGAGGGACGTGGGGTCAGCAGACCGCTCTCCCGGTCGTTATGATGGTATTCTTGACCGAAGCCGCTAATATTCGCTCGAGTAGCTCCTCAATTGGCATCACGAGGCTGAGTGCATCCCGAAAAATCGCAACAGCGCATGGAGGCCCGGATGGTCACCCATCCAAGTGCCGACCACGCCCGGCAGCGCTTAACGTCGGTGATTTCACGGGAACCGGTGTATCCACTGCGGCAAGGCCGTTGCCCACCGGTCTATATCTCCTATATAAATAAATTTAGAAAGTCGGAGTAAATTTTAATTTATGCATCGAAACTAAAAGTTTACCTCTGCGTCAGTAGCAAGTTTCGGTTCATAGATTGCAGATAGTATGGGGCAGCTAGTTCGCTAGTTTATTACCCAATTGCTTAAGAGTCGATACAGCAATAACACAGCAACTAAAGCCGCCCTACAGACCAAAGGGCGAACGCATCTCCCACTGCACAACTGGCAATCAAGGTCGACTAACTCCACAGTACGTACTTCTTTATTTTATACTGTGGGCAAAATGTGACGCCGAAAAGCAACAGCACATGCAAATGCAGTACTCCATACTCGTCCGTGAGAGTATAGGTCCAGTTTGACTGTCATTCGAGTGTTTTATTAAGGAAAACTCTGATGTTAAATCTAACAGTAAAAGTATCCCATGGTTGTATGTGCATGCATAAGAAGGTCACAAGGTGATTCAGCTGCCCCTACCACTGTCGCTTTATCTATCTACCATTCCACTCCCGAACAGCGCGCGCGGAAAAGGAACACCTAAACAGTTCTGTTCGAGCTCTGATTTCTCTTATTTTATTTTGATGATCATTCCTACCTATGTAGGTTGGGCTCAACAAAATATTTTCGCATTCGGAAGAGAAAGTTGGTGACTGAAATTTCGTAAATAGATCTCGCGTATCATATCTGTCACATTCTCTCCCCTATTACGTGATAATACAAAACGAGATGCCCTTTTTTGCACCCTTTCGATGTCCTCCGTCAATCCCACCTGGTAAGGATCCCACACCGCGCAGCAATATTCTAACAGAGGACGAACGAGCGTAGTGTAAGCTGTCTCTTTAGTGGACTTATTGCATCTTCTACGTGTCCTGCCAATGAAATGCAACCTTTGGCTCGCCTTCCCCACAATATTATCTATGTGGTCTTTCCAACTGAAGTTGTTCGTAATTTTAACAGCCAGGTACTTAGTTGAATTGACAGCCTTGAGTAATCGAATGCCAGCGGATTTCTTTTGGAACTCATGTGGATCACCTCACACTTTTCGTTATGAAGTGTCAACTGGCACCTCACACCATACAGCAATATTTTCTAAATCGCTTTGCAACTGATACTGGTCTTCGGATGACCTTACTAGACGGTAAATTACAGCATCATCTGCGAACAACCTAAGAGAACTGCTCAGATTGTCACCCAGGTCATTTATATAGATCAGGAACAGCAGAGGTCCCAGGACGCTTCCCTGGAAAACGCCTGATATCACTTCAGTTTTAATCGATGATTTGCCGTCTATTACTACGAACTGCGACCTTCATGACAGGAAATCACGAATCCAGTCGCACAACTGAGACGATACCCCATAGGCCCGAAGCTTGATTAGAAGTCGCTTGTGAGGAACGGTGTCAAAAGCTTTCCGGAAATCTAGAAATACTGAATCATCTTGAGATCCCCTGTCGATAGTGGCCATTACTTCGTGCGAATAAAGAGCTAGTTGCGTTGCACAAGAGCGATGTTTTCTGAAACAATAGATCGTTCCCTTCGAGGTGATTCATAATGTTTGAATACAGTATATGCTCCAAATCCCTACTGCAAATCGACGTCAATGATATAGGTCTGTAGTTCGATGGATTACTCCTACTACCCTTCTTAAAAACTGGTGCGACCTGCGCAATTTTCCAATCTGTAGGTACAGATCTATCGGTGAGCGAGCGTTTGTATATAATTGCTAAGTAGGGAGCTATTGTATCAGCGTAATTTGAAAGGAACCTAATCGGTATACAATCTGGACCTGAAGACTTGCCCGTATCAAGCGATTTGAGTTGCTTCGCAAGCCCTAAGGTATCTACTTCAAAGAAACTCATGCTAGCAGCTGTTCGTGTTTCAAATTCTGGAATATTCCATTCGTCTTCCCTGGTGAAGGAATTTCGGAAAACTGCGTTCAATAACTCTGCTTTAGCGGCACATTCGTCGGTAACAGTACCATCGGCACTGCGCAGCTAAGGTATTGACTGCGTCTTGCCGCTTGTTTACTTTACATACGACAAGAATTTCTTCGGATTTTCTACCAAGTTTCGAGACAAGTCACGGGGTACCTCCTAATATCATGCCGGACCTTCTTTTTGCCCGGCGCAGTGCAGCAACTAGACGTGCTGTGGACTCAACAAATAGCTGGAAGTCTCCTTCAGAAACATTAAGACAGGCTGCCTCTACAGAAATCCATAACTGCGAAAGTGTTGTCTGTTTAGGATATTGTTCACGAGCTGACCTCTGGATTACGTCCCATAAATTTTCGATGGGATTCTTATCGGACGATCTGCGTGACAAAACCATTCGCTCGAATTGCACACAATGTTCTTCAAACAATCGCGAGCAACTGTAGTCCGATGACAAGACGCATTGTCATTCATAAAAATGTCATCGTTGTTTGGCAACATGAAGTTTGTGAATGGCCGCAAATGGTGTCAAGTATCCGAACAGAATCATGATCACGGTTTCCTACTCGTCTAGGGTCCAACGGATAGGGCCACGAACACAGAAAAGGCGCTGCAGGCGATGTCGTGGTTTTAGCAGTGGTACTCGCGTCGGTCGTCTGCTGCCACAGACCACTGACGCCAAATATTGCCACACTGTCCTAACGGATATTTGCGTGGTACGTCCCACATTAATATCTCCAGTTATTTCACGTAGCGTTGCTTGTCTGTTAACACTGTCAGCTCTATGCAAACGCCGCTGCCCTCGGCCGTTAAATGAAGGCCGTCGACCACTAGAATGTCCCTGGTGAGAGTTAATCCTTGAAATTTGGTATTCTACATCTACATCTACATCCGTACTCCGCAAGCCACCTGACGGTGTGTGGCGGAGGGTACCCTGAGTACCTCTATCGGTTCTCCCTTCTATTCCAGTCTCGTATTGTACGTGGAAAGAAGGATTGTCGGTATGCTTCTGTGTGGGCTCTAATCTCTCTGATTTTATCCTCATGGTCTCTTCGCGAGATATACGTAGGAGGGAGCAATATACTGCTTGACTCTTCGGTGAAGGTATGTTCTCGAAACTTCAACAAAAGCCCGTACCGAGCTACTGAGTGTCTCTCCTGCAGAGTCTTCCACTGGAGTTTATCTATCATCTCCGTAACGCTTTCGCAATTACTAAATGATCCTGTAACGAAGCGCGCTGCTCTCCGTTGGATCTTCTCTATCTCTTCTATCAACCCTACCTGGTGCGGATCCCACACTGCTGAGCAGTATTCAAGCATTGGGCGAACAAGCGTACTGTAACCTACTTCCTTTGTTGTCGGATTGCATTTCCTTAGGATTCTTCCAATGAATCTCAGTCTGGCATCTGCTTTACCGACGATCAACTTTATATGATCATTCCATTTTAAATCACTCCTAATGCGTACTCCCAGATAATTTATGGAATTAACTGCTTCCAGTTGCTGACCTGCTATTTTGTAGCTAAATGATAAGGGACCTATCTTTCTATGTATTCGCATCACATTACACTTCGCTACATTGAGATTCAGTTGCCATTCCGTGCACCATGCGTCAATTCGCTGCAGATCCTCCTGCATTTCAGTACAATTTTCCATTGTTGCAACCTCTCGATACACCACAGCATCATCTGCAAAAAGCCTCAGACTCTTGACACTGTGGATCACGGAATATTGAATTCTCTAACGACTTCTGAAATGGAGTGTCCCATGCGTGTAGCTCCATCTACCAATCGGCGTTCAAAGGCTGTTAACGCCCGTCGTGCGTCCATAATCAAGTCGGAAACTTTTTCCCACGAACCACCTGAGTGCAAACAACAGTTCCGCCAATGCAGCACTACCCTTTTGTACCTTGTGTACTCGATACTACCGCCATCCGTGTAAGTGCATATGCTAGCCCATGATTTTTGTCGGCTTAGTGAAGTCGTCCTTCAGGAAAAAAATGAGGACCTTTTTGTACGAAATTTAATGTAGTTCAATTTTGTACAGTTATACGTTTCTGCTGTTTCGCTGGAGGCCACGGTTTTCGAGTTATTAAAAAAAAGTGCAGAAGTGATCTTTGAACGCACATTTACCCCACATTCACCGGCACCAGTCAAAATTTCTGGTATACTAATCATAGCACTCCATCCTATCACTTTATAAAAATTTCCGAATACATGAACTAGTCCCGAGATCGACTTTTTTTTGCTCTCCATTGTTTGGGTAATTGCGCCACCAGAACAGTCGGCTACTAGGTTGACATTATTAATTAAAATGTGACCTTGAGGGTAATGAACGAAAAATTACTTCTGTGAACGTTATCCTAAAACTAATTACGTTGACAATTAGATCCAAACTTAGCCCTTACAAGCAAAGGAGTTTCGTAGTTAGAAGGGCCTGACGAGTATAGAAGTGTAATTATTTATTTTATGCTGTTAAAACTAAAAAAGCTGTTACGTAAAATTTACACAAACGTCAATTATACAATTTGTACGTGGTCGACTAAGCCGGTGGCGTCATTAAGAGCAGTCCATGATGACCAAAAACGTTCGAATGTGGGAAATAATTCATGTAGTCGCAACTTTTTGTACAATGGTTGAAGGGAGGGCCATAAACAACGCACTAGGTATTCTGACCGGTGGGGGTAGAGTGTAGGACTGGGTGGGCTAGAAGGTCACTTTGGTACGTTTTTCTCGAATAACTCGATAACTTCGGCCTCTAAATCCTCTAAATTTCCTGCAAAAAGGTTATGTTCATTTTTCTGTAGGACTAATAGATCGCGCGTAGTGAGCAAGAGAATATAATAAACATTCGCGTGGGTTTGAAGGTCAGAGATCACATTGCGGGTTGCATTAAACGATAGCGGTACAGGCAGCTGATACACCCTTTGTAGCCTCGTAAAATCGGATGGTTCTTTTGTAAATGAAAACACTGTAGTCCTATACAAAGTTAAAATTTACCACAAGATTCTATCTTCATTCCTTTGGTGAACAGATTCGTGAAATCGGATTAATATTCTTTAAACACTCTGTAGATGCGATGAAAAACTGTTATTCATCTGGGATTATTTTGTATGAAATGAGCGCTACTAGTGATGAAGCGTGCAAAGCGGCGAAAGAAAAGAAAAACGTTAGTGTCTCACTTTTTACGCAAGCCTTCCTTATTCTTGTTGCTGCAGTTTATACACTGTTGTTGTTGTTGTTGTGGTCTTCAGTCCAGAGACTGTTTTTTTATACCGCTCTCCGTGCTGCTCTATTCTGCGCAAGCTTCTTCATCCTCCAGTACCTATTGCAACCTATATCCTTCTAAATCTGCTTAGTGTATTCATCTCTTGGTCTCCCTCTACGATTTTTACCCTCCGCGCTGCCCTCCAATACTAAATTGGTGATTCCTTGACGCCTCAGAGTATGCCCTAACAAGTCAAGTTGTGCTACAAATTTCTCTTCTCCCCAATTCTATTCAGTACCTACTCTTTAGTTATGTCTATTCTTCAGCATTCTTCTGTTGCACCACATTTCGAAAGCTTCTACTCTCTTTTTGCCTAAACTATTTATTGCCCACATTTCACTTCCATTTCACAATTTTCTCTTCTTCAAAAACGCTTTCCTTGCACCACTCATAAACAAATGTGCACCTGGAAAGACGACGTCGATTTTGACCCGATAACGGCTTAAGCCGTTCGGGGATAGTAGACGTACTGACAATGATTTCAACGTCGTCCGCCTACAGATAACGTAGTGGCATAGCTACCAGAGCGCCATCCGTGTCTACCCTTTAATAGGGAATACAGCCAGAACGCTCGGTGCGGCACGTATGAAGCACGCAGGCAATCACGCCACGAGGCGCAACTGTACTTCCTATGGCCAACTGTTGGCCTTCCGTGTGGCGGGATGGTCCGTTCGGAGAACTGCCACACAAGTTGGACGTGTTGCATCAGCTGTGCAGATGCCAGCAGACCGCGTTCTGGACGTCCACGAAGCACAGTCGCCCACCAGGATTGTCGTACTGTAATGGCAGCAGTGGCAGATCTTACAGCTAACTATATCACAGATAAGAGGGCTTGTGAGCCCAAACATGTCATCACGCTGTTGCGAAACGGTTATTAGCAGTGGGACTTGGCGCACGCACACCTCTAGCCCGTCTTCCACACGCGGTATCGCATCGATTTGCACAGCTCGACTGCTGCCGCCTTATGGTCTGGGGTGCGATAAGCTACAACTCGCGTTCACTTTTGGTGTTTCTGGGGGGGACGTTAACCAGCACTCGGTACGTGCAAAATGTTGTTACACCCGATCGCTTGCCGTTCTTGCAACAGGAAGGTCATGTGTTGTTCCAACAGGATAATGCTCGTTCACAAATTACGCGTGAAACCCAACGCGCTCTGCAAGACGTGCCGCAACTTCCTTGGCCAGTATGATCTCCGAACTTGTCTCCAATCGAACACGTATGGATATGATGGGACGAGAAGTGACTCGTACTCTTACAGAAGTAAGTCAACAGGTAGAGCAGGCGTGACATAACGCATCCCAGGACAGTATTCGACTTAATGCCACAGTCAGCGTATGCGCACCCAATTGTTGGAGGCTGCACCGCGTACTAATATGGTGTTTCAACATTAGTCCACACCGGGTGCCTCAGAACCGGTTGTGCCATAGATATGAAAATGTAACCATGTTATGTATGCCATATGCACTCTTGCAACAATAAATCTTGAGTACATTGAAAACCTCTAAAAGGGTTTACTAATTTTTGTATCCGGTAGTGAACGTATGTCGGCAGACTAATTTCGCTAGATACTGTAATTGAAGAGAAAATCGCAAAGCACAGCAACAACTAAAATCCCGATTCTCAGCAACTGGAAACAGTTCCTTTAGTCGTATGTTTCACATTTCACCCATACCCGAGCTTGTGCCCTCTTTAATTCGTTCCTCCCTTATGGTATCAAATTATGAATCTTCTTTCTTGAGTAACCTGTTTAAGCTACGAGGATCACACCAATTTCCTGAAGTCTCGGGTTTTATTTCTGGTTATATTTTCGATCCCGAGAGCGTATGTGACATTTACATTCTTATATTAGCACCCTTTCATTCACTTGTCTTCGTTATCAGTGACACGAATACACAAGGTTCTTCACAAAAACAAAAGGTTGATAAAACAAATGCGCCGCGGCGGAGGGCGCGAACTTCCTTGCCCGTTCCTCGTCCTGCTGAGTCCCCGACTAACGCTGGTATGGATAGCACAGGCTCACTACCTTTCCCGCAGAATATCATAGAACGTGACAATAACAGGATACAACTTGGCACTCGTACCATTGCTTCCATCTGTTGTCAAAGAAAATAGTCAGTTCTGAAGGCACTCGACAACTCCAGATGATGCATTTTTGGCCATTTTATTTACAATGCATGTTATTTTCGTGCGGCCACAGCTATATTTGTTTGCAAGATCTGATGTGGGAAACATTTTCTTAAGTAAAGCACCAGCACGATCAGCCGCACTTAAGAGCACATTGTGTTCCACCAAACGGGAAGTAAACAGACACTCAGACCTAATAACGTCATTGTCAGTGTTTCCAGACTTGGCAAAAAAAATGTTGATTTTCTTGTTATCTTCCTTCGATTTATTTAACATAACTTACTAGTTTACCGCACTTAACATGATTATTTAAATCGTTGCTTCTACCAAGTGCAATGTTAATATCACACCCACATACCGTGCAAAAGGCAAAATTTTCCTCCTTTTCTGTATTTTAGTATGCACGGAAAATCAATGAATATGATTCTTTACATGTCTGGAAGCACTGTTTCTTGTAGATTTATTCGTGAATCCCGCAATAGCAATAATATAGCGTACGGAAATTCCGAGAACAAATAACTCGTATGTACTGGAATATCGAGAGGAGCCTGGATCACTGAGCGTCACAAAAAATTATAACATATACAATCAAAGCAGTCAAACACTTCACTGAAACACGACAAAGCACAAAAAGTCTTAAACGATTAAACGAACACGACGCTAACCTCGTGAACGAAGAATATGCACATGGGAAAAACCACACACACACGAGGAACGATTGTAAGAAGCCCAAAGAGTACTTGTTTAATCACAACAAGTGAACGGAGCGGAACAAATAATTTGCGGAGCAGAGCCTGTCCACGCGCCCTTCTTTCAATTCAGTTCCAATGATAACACAAACAAAAAATGGTTTAAATTGCTCTGAGCACTATGGGACTTAACATCTGTAGTCATCAGTCCCCTAGAACTTAGAACTACTTAAACCTAACGAACCTAAGGACACCACACACATCTATGCCCAAGGCAGGATTCGAACCTGCGACCGTAGCGGCCACGCGGTTCCAGACTGAAGCGCCTAGAGTTGCACGGCCACACAGACAGGCTAACACAAACATCACACGGTTTAAAGTACCAGTCATATCAAAGAATGAGTTATCGACTATCGTCGACTTGTATTCGACTCGCGCAAACAATCGATTGTACGGAAGTGTGGTAATTATCGAACGTTGTTGTTGTTGTTGTGGTCTTCAGTCCTGAGACTGGTTTGATGCAGCTCTCCATGCTACTCTATCCTGTGCAAGCTTCTTCATCTCCCAGTACTTACTGCAACCTACATCCTTCTGAATCTGCTTAGTGTAGTCATCTCTTGGTCTCCCGCTACGGTTTTTACCCTCCATGCTGCCCTCCAATACTAAACTGGTGATCCCTTGATGCCTCAGAACATGTCCTACCAACCGATCCCTTCTTCTGGACAAGTTGTGCCACAAACTTCTCTTCTCCCCAATCCTATTCAATACTTCCTCATTAGTTATGCGCACTACCCATCTAATCTTCAGCATTCTTCTGTAGCACCACATCTCGAAAGCTTCTATTCTCTTCTTGTCCAAACTAGTTATCGTCCATGTTTCACTTCCATACATGGCTACACTCCATACAAATACTTTCAGAAAAGACTTCCTGACACTTATATCTATACTCGATGTTAACACATTTCTCTTCTAGGGAAACGCTTTCCTTGCCGTTGCCAGTCTACATTTTATATCCTCTCTACTTCGACCATCATCAGTTATTTTGCTCCCCAAATAGCAAAACTCCTTTACTACTTTAAGTGTCTCATTTCCTAATCTAATTCTCTCAGCATCACCCGATTTAATTCGACTGCATTCCATTATCCTCGTTTTGCTTTTGTTGATGTTCATCTTATACCCTCCTTTCAAGACACTGTCCATTCCGTTCAACTGCTCTACCAATTCCTTTGCTGTCTGTGACAGAATTACAATGTCATCGGCGAACCTCAAAGTTTTTATTTCTTCTCCATGGATTTTAATACCTACTCCGAATTTTTCTTTTGTTTCCTTTACTGCTTGCCCAATATACAGATTGAATAACATCGGGGAGAGGCTACAACCCTGTCTCACTCCCTTCCCAACCACTGCTTCCCTTTCATGCTCCTCGACTCATAACTTCCAACTGGTTTCTGTACAAATTGTAAATAGCCTTTCGCTCCCTGTATTTTACCCCTGCCACCTTTAGAATTTCAAAGAGAGTATTCCAATCAACATTGTCAAAAGCTTTCTCTAAGTCTACAAATGCTAGAAACGTAGGTTTGCCTTTCCTTAATCCTTCTTCTAAGACAAGTCGTAAGGTCAGTATTGCCTCACGTGTTCCAGTATTTCTACGGTATCCAAACTGATCTTCCCCGAGGTCGGCTTCTACTAGTTTTTCCATTCGCCTGTAAAGAATTCGTGTTAGTATTTTGCAGCTGTGGCTTATTAAACTGATAGTTCGGTAATTTTCACATCTGTCAACACATCCTTCCTTTTGGGATTGGAATTATTATATTCTTCTTGAAGTCCGAGGGTATTTCGCCTGTTTCATACATCTTGCTCACCAGATGGTAGAGTTTTGTCAGGACTGGCTCTCCCAAGGCCGTCAGTAGTTCCAATGGAATGTTGTCTACTCCGGGGGCCTTGTTTCGACTCAGGTCTTTCAGTGCTCTGTCAAACTGTTCACGCAAGATCTTATCTCCCATTTCATCTTCATCTACATCCTCTTCCATTTCCATAATATTGTCCTCAAGTACATCGCCCTTGTATAGACCCTCTATATACTCCTTCCAACTTTCTGCTTTCCCTTCTTTGCTTAGAACTGGGTTTCCCTCTGAGCTCTTGATGTTCATACAAGTGGTTCTCTTATCTCCAAAGGTCTCTTTAATTTTCCTGTAGGCAGTATCTATCTTTCCCCTAGTGAGATAAGGCTCTACATCCTTACATTTGTCCTCTAGCCATTCCTGCTTAGCCATTTTGCACTTCCTGTCGATCTCATTTTTGAGACGTTTGTATTCCTTTTTACCTGTTTCATTTACTGCATTTTTATATTTTCTCTTTTCATCAATTAAATTCAATATTTCTTCTGTTACCCAAGGATTTCTACTAGCTCTCGTCTTTTTACCTACTTGATCCTCTGCTGCCTTCACTACTTCATCCCTCAAAGCTACCCATTCTTCTTCTACTGTATTTCTTTCCCCCATTCCTGTCAATTGTTCCCTTATGCTCTCCCTGAAACACTGTACAACCTCTGGTTCTTTCAGTTTATCCAGGTCCTATCTCCTTAAATTCCCACCTTTTTGCAGTTTCTTCAGTTTTAATCTACAGGTCATAACCAATAGATTGTGGTCAGAGTCCACATCTGCCCCTGGAAATGTCTTACAATTTAAAATCTGGTTCCTAAATCTCTGTCTTACCATAATATAATCTATCTGATACCTTTTAGTATCTCCAGGGTTCTTCCATGTATACAACCTTCTTTCATGATTCTTAAACCAAGTGTTAGCTATGATTAAGTTGTGCTCTGTGCAAAATTCTACCAAGTGGCTTCCTCTTTCATTTCTTAGCCCCAATCCATATTCACCTACTACGTTTCCTTCTCTCCCTTTTCCTACACTCGAATTCCAGTCACCCATAACTATTAAATTTTCATCTCCCTTCACTATCTGAATAATTTCTTTTATTTCATCATACATTTCTTCAATTTCTTCGTCATCTGCAGAGATAGTTGGCATATAAACTTGTACTACTGTAGTAGGTGTGGGTTTCGTATCTATCTTGGCCACAATAATGCGTTCACTATGTTGTTTGCAGTAGCTTACCCTCATTCCTATTTTCCTATTCATTATTAAACCTACTCTTGCATTACCCCTATTTGATTTTGTGTTTATAACCCTGTAGTCACCTGACCAAAAGTCTTGTTCCTCCTGCCACCGAACTTCACTAATTCCCACTATATCTAACTTTAACCTATCCATTTCCCTTTTTAAATTTTCTAACCTACCTCCCCGATTAAGGGATCTGACATTCCACGCTCCTATCCGTAGAACACCAGTTTTCTTTCCCCTTGCTTTCAGCCGTTCGCAGTACCAGCACAGCAAGGCCGTTTTGGTTATTGTTACAAGGCCAGATCAGTCAATCATCCAGACTGTTGCCCCTGCAACTACTGAAAAGGCTGCTGCCCCTCTTCAGGATCCACACGTTTGTCTGACCTCTCAACAGATACCCCTCCGTTGTGGTTGCACCTACGGTACGGCTATCTGTTTCACAGAGACATACAAGCCTCCCCACCAACGGCAAGGTCCATGGTTCATGGGGGAGGGGGGGGGGGGGTATCGAACGTTAGCGTTTCAAATTTTTGTCAGCGAAGCCGTAAAATGACACTGTCCATCCGTAAAACCGCAAAATGAAGGGTTTTCCGTAAATTTTACGGATAAACCGTAAAAGTGGGCGGGTTTGTACTTACTTTGGGCCACATGCGGTCCGCGCAGACGCTTCCAGTATGTTTAAACATATGTAAATAAATAATTTATTAAGATAGTCAAACGAAGAGTAGGCCCGACCCGTACGGTAAAGCAGAACAGGCGGAGACTTGTGGCACATCTGACGACAGAGTACTTTGTGGTACAGCAGAAGTGTGTCGGAGAACACTGTTCAGTGCAAATTGTTGAACATAAGACTTGGAGCACACAACCGATACGTTGACCCTACAACGTCGTCAACTCCAACTGCAGTCGGTACGGGATGATTTGAGATTGGACTGTATATTAGCGGAAAAGTGTCACCTGGGTCGGCTGTATCACTTTTTTTGTTACATCAGGTAGATGGCCGTGTCCGGCTACGAACATGTACCACGCCACACAGGCCGACAGTGGCAGTATCAGGCTATGGTGGACGTTCCCCTGGGCCTCCTAGGAAGCTTGGCATTAATAGAAGGCACCATGACAACTGTGGACTAGATCAATATTGTTGCGGGTAGGAGCGTCCATTCATGCTTGATGTCTACCTCGACGGCGATGACATCATCCAGGAGTGTAATTATTCTTGTCACAAGACCAGAATCGTGCTGCAGATGTTGCGGAGCATGATAGCGAACTCACGTTGATGTCTTGGCCATCAAATTCGCCTGACCTGAACCTGATGGAATACACTTGAGACGAAATCGGGCGCCAGCTTTGCGTTTATATACCAACTTACCGACACTTTGTCACTTGTACATACACCTGTGCCACATGCGTCCGGAAAACTACCGACTACTTACAGACTCCAACCCATGCAGAATCGCTGCTGTATTGCATTCCAAAGGTGGACCAATATGCTATTTAGCAGATGGTCGTAATATTTTGGCTCATCGCTGCAATAAAAATAAGACGTGTGGCACGACGAATTGGTGCAAGTCTTTCAATTGGATGCCAATTAGGCGACTTGCGCCTCCTTACAACCAACTGTCACCCATCCAAGCAACAGCCAGTTTCAACGTTGCCTAGCTTCGGTGATCGGGCAGGAACCAGTGTTACCAAAGTGGCAAGCAAGTTGGCTATCACTGTAAATAGATACTTAATTAAAGGAATTTCAGTGCGTGATAGAATATTTGTTCTAATGTGTGTGAAATCTTATGGGACTTCACTGCTAAAGTCATCAGTCCCTAAGCTTACACACTACTTAACCTAAATTATCCAAGGACAAACACACACATCCATGCCCGAGGGAGGACTCGAACCTCCGCCGGGACCAGCCGCACAGTCCATGACTGCAGCGCCCAAGACCGCTCGGCTAATCCCGCGTGGCGATAGAATATTTTGTAGGGCTATTAAGAAGTACAGGTTTTTGGTATTCCAGACAAACAGCGAAAACTGGAGATTTTTAGGCTCACTACTAGTAAAGTTCGTTTCGCGGTTTTACCCTCCAATCTGGAATGTGCAGCCAACGGTACAACAATAACACCGGTTGTCTACAAGAAAGCCGACACGTCGCGGGAAAGTCGTTTTGCTCGCTGTCCTCTGGTAAGCGTCCATTGTCTGCTGTCGCCTACGTGCTGACTTGACCTCAAGCTTTGCGATATTTATCTGTGGGGGCACGGCTAAGAAAGGCTGTTTGTCTCACCTTAGGTTCCTGCTCTTCGTACACAGCGTAATGCAGTCGTAAATTCGAGGGCTGGCGACCAGGTTACTCTCGCGAGCAACCAGAGCTCGGCTACGTGGATACATTTCTCATTTCGGTAACATTGGGGAAACAAGAATAAAATCGACATTTTTCCTTGGTATCGCTGTCCCCTTCTGCAATATTCAACAACTGAATACTTCCAAAAGTGATTTTTTTAACTTAATAGCTCAGACAACATTCAACAGAATATTCATAGCGTCGCAACGGGGGTCGATTCGCGTCACACCCGTAAATATCTATAGTATATCAAAATTGTCATAGACTAAGTGTCCACAAAGACAATACGCAAGGATGTGTTGGACTAGTGTCGCCTCATTACGTGTGTATACATTTAGAAGCATCAGATTGATGAAGCAATTAAAGTACGACGCAAAAGTTTACAAATCATGTAACTATTGAAGAAGGGAAAGAATAACTTCAGCCTAAACAAATTCTTTGTCGGCATATGTGAAAAGACTGTGAAGGTAGCATGGAAAGAGAAAGAGGAAAAGAGAATATGACTTGCAGAATAAGTAAGGCAGTGTTAATGTGACTTTTCTCGAAAACTTGTAGAAACAGTTCGCGAATGAGCAAGCTACATTGCTAAAAACGCAAAACAGAGGCCATCCTCAAGAGTTAAGAGACACTATTACCAATCTTGTGTCTTGAAGCGAATAAGGAATCTCTTAAGTTTCCACTCGAATCTGGAGCATCACTATTCATGATAGTAGAATTTGAAGTGTAACAAAACAAAGAAAAATAAAATGAGGTGCTAGAACTGCATACTGCCGCGGGGAGAAATACGTGTTGAATCTCAAAGCTATCTCAGGCGAAGAAAATGAAGAAGAGGAATATCATGGCATGAATCTGTAGAAATCAGTCATCGCTACACGTTAGGATATAGTCGAGGAAAAACAAGCACAGAAAATAAGTGCAGTAGAGGTAAACATCATAAAACAGAGGTTAAATGAAGCAAATCGAAACTGTCTAAAACAAAACGTACGGCAAGAGCTTAGTGACTAAAAGAAGAGTGAACTATTTACTAGTTGACGTATACCAACCACTCTAGGAAAGGTTGAGGGCATCGCTAAAGCTACGTCTAAGGAAGCCCCGGGAAAAACCCCTAATAGGATGTCACTGCAGCGACTCGAAGAGGCTGACCCAAGAACACAGCTTTAATGTCCCTGTAGCTCCAACCTGGTGCTGTCGCAGAGCTAAGAGACCGTGTGGGTGGCTGGCAGCTTGGTTGGACTATTTGCTGGACAATCTTGAGTACGCATCGTTAAAAAAGGCAACATTAACCAGTATTTTCGCTACAGTTTAATAAAAAGACTGATAAAATTTTCGATTATCACGTCGAAATACACTGGTGTGAAAACCTAAGAACGACAGTAACCTTCGTATATGTGTCACTGCTAAGAAAAAAGCTCGATGAAAGTTAGACATACACAGAAAGAACTGCCACAGTATGTACGGAAGGTGACTGAAAGAAATGCGCAACGACACGAACAGAAATGACATTTTTATTCAAAGACATTAATTACACTGTAGTCACCGCGATTTATGGTGGTGCCCTGGATATTAACAAGGGCCGGACATGGTTCTTAATATGGTGTGTGATCTTGTTCAACAATGCCGGACGCATCGAATATGGCCACAGGTGGTAAAACGTAGTGCACTCACGAACACTGTCGAACATGTTCGTTTTGGTGGATCAGGTGTTATGATGTGGGAAGGTCTAATGTTGCATGAACGCACTCACCTCACAATCTTTGGACAGGACACATTCAATGAACATGGTACCCCCCTCACCGCTCAAAGCTAGTGTGACACCGCATTCCTTCCCTACGTGCGTCTTTTCTGCGGAGCGTTAGGTCCTGACTTCATTTTTACGGATGACGATGCGCGATCGCATAGAACTGCGTAGCTGGAGAGCCTCTTGGAACGAGAAGATGTTGCGCAAATGGACTGTCGTGCCCATTCCCCCGACTTAAATCCCATCGAGTATGCGTGGGCTGCGTTGAGGAGACGGTATTGCAGCACATCCACATGTACCAACGGCCATCCAGCAATTGTCAACTGCCCTGGTGAAGGAACTGAACGTCCTACCGCAATAACTCCGTACCAACCTTGTGGCCAGCAGGAGAGAACGCTGGGGACAATACATTACCCTCCGTGGTATCACATACGCTGTTAAGAACCACATCCCGTCTTTTGTAATGTCTACGAGTCATAAATCGCGGTGACTTATGTACAATTATTGTCTCTGAATCAAAATGTCATTTCTGTTCGTCTCATTTAGTCACCTTCCGTTAATATACCGTAGAAGATCTTTCTGTGTATGGTCCCAAGTTACATCTGTTACTTGGCAGCGCCATATTATGCGAAAGTTACTGTCGACCTTATCTTTTGCATTCCGGTATAATAAAGTTACGTAATAATTTTTTGTTTGTGTGCAGGTACATGTCTGCAACCCCGGTACACACTGAAATCACTCAGCCACTGTAAAGTAGCACGCCATTAGAGCAGTTAACAACAAAACGGCGTAGTCCCTTGATGGAGTGGGCTATCGTGAGGTAATTCGTTTTCGGCAGCAGCGACAATATTGCAGCTGTGTCAGGCCAATCCAGATCACTTCTTTAGTCATATGAGCACTTTCGGTTGAGGGACTAATGGCCCGAAATAAACAGTTTTTTTCTGACGTAAACAAGTTACATCTTATACTAACAACATAAAATCATGTAGTAAAGGGACAACAGTCAATTTCAATGCATGAATTGCAACATAATCCACTTGCAAATGGGAAATCGCGTTTCAATGTCATTTGACCTCACTATGGAAAGGATATAGTTGCTTATCCACCCGTACTCTAAACACTGTATGCAGTGGAGCGTGCGTTTCATGGGCTAGCTACAAGGTCATTTTACACTTATACGACACAACACCGCCACCTTAAATTCTATCGCGCGAACAACTATTTTTTGGAAAACCTTGGCCAGCACTCTGCGGTTTTAACGGTCCAGTTTCTCGATAGTTTGTCTACAGCAATAAGTTTCTTTCATCCATGATGCGTCTTGATGCAACTATGCCGAACATCTGTGCCGCGGGCAGTAATTTGTTATGAAAAATAAGTAACTCACCAATGTCTCATACGCTTAGCCCATTCAGCACATCATACCGCCTAGAATATTTCACTTCTGGTCATCGGAACCGCATCAGATTGTTAAATAACTTTCACTATATTGATGAATCTGATGTTTTGGCCATTGATGCTGTGATCTTCTGGTTCAACTAATGGAGCAACTGCTATTCTGCATTGGCTAGGAAACATTTATAATCCGCCATGACTCCTCTACTGAACATCTTATCATGCCACAATTTTAGAAACCATTGATTCGATATGACTGCTATAGTGGAAATTGTGGGATAGTTAATCTGGTCGGTTTCCTTTAGTGAAAGACGTAGGGTTCTGAAGTCCCAATGAATATGAGTGGTTGACAGTGAATGGGTTGTTGATTTATGTGAGCACTCACTATTTGTTGGACTCTCAAGATTGGCAAACCACTATGGCGGAAGGAAGGATGATTAGGGTTTAACATTCGTGAACAACGACGCCGTAAGACGGAGCACACGGGCATATTAAGAAAGAATGGGCAAGGAAATCAACCGTGCTCTTTCAGAGGAATCATCCCGGCAGTTCCCTTAAGCGATTTAGGGATACCACAGAAAATCTAAACCTGCATGGCCGGACGGGAATTTGAACTGTAATCCTTCCGAGAGCGAGTCCAATTCAATACAGTGGAAGCCTGATGTGAAACATCCATTTGCTACTGACAGCCAACAACTGCTCATATTGAATTTGGCAACATCAATAGAAGACTCCAGTAAAGGGCATCAAAGAAATCAACAGTTTCTAAAGCTGGGGACATGATTCGATGCCCTGTAAAGTGGTCGTGACGAAACTTATGTGGGCCCTCGGCAACACGTAACACTGTCTTTTCATTTGTAGATCCTGAAGAAAGCCACTGAATACGTGGCCCAAAAGTCGGCTTTATCCATTTGGTGGCAGTTATTCTACAACATTTCGCGGCTCCACACCCAGAAAACTTTTATTAACCGGTTCCGGCCGCGGAAACCTTTACGCACTTAATCTTTGTATAGATCAATTACCGCGGCTTGCTGTATTGGCAAGAGAGTACGGAATCAACAACACACACAGCAGATACGTAATTATCTTCAGTTTTTCCTCTGATCTGTATAGATGCGGCCACGGATAAAATTTTTTGAGTTTGCAACTTTAGCGAAATAGGTAAGTTAAAAAAAAATAGGAAAAAATCACTAAGTGATGACAGTTGAGCATAGAAAGGAGCGATGTTTTCAGTTCGCCATACGGCTGTGAAATTTCGTGCGGTTGCTTTATGTGACAGTAGCAGCCTAACTACTTTTCCACGAATTTTTGTTGTTAACTTCATGTACTGAGTTAAAAATAAAACACGTTTCAGTGCTAAACAATGTACATGTTATTGCGGTCTTCAGTCTGAAACATGGTCTGATACATCTCTCCATCACGTTCAAGTCTTTTCATCTGTACATAACTACTGTAGCCGGTTTACCGTAGTAGAGCCTTGGTCTTCCTGCACAAGTTTTACTCCCCACACTTCTCTAACTAGATCTTGGTTCCTTAGGATGCATCCGTATCAAGCCGTCCCTTATTTTTGTCAAGTCGTGCCATAAAATTCTGATTCATTACCTCTACATTAGTGAGCCGATCTTAAAATCTAACCTTCAGTATTCTTGTATAACACCACAGTTCAAAAACTTTTACATTCTGCCGGCCGGAGTGACCTAGCGATTCTAGGCGCTACAGTTTGGAACCGCACGGCCGCTACGGTCGCAGGTTCGAATCCTGCCTCGGGCATGGATGTGTGTGATGTCCTTAGGTTAGTTAGGTTTAAGTAGTTCTAAGTTCTAGGGGACTGATGACCACAGCAGTTAAGTCCCATAGTGCTCAGAGCCATTTGAACCATTTTTACATTCTCTTCTTAACTGCACTGATTCTGGTAATCGGCACTTGTTGTAGCAGAACGGTATGACAACGGCGAACAGAACAGTGTGATCGAGCTAGTCCTCTGTTTGGTTGTTGCTATTGCAGCTATATTGTACGCAGCAATACTCTTTTCACACTAAGTTGAACACGGAAGTCAACGTTGCGTTACGCTCTCCTCTGTGTTTTTTGTGACGTCACTGAATCTGTTTCCCTCGTCCTGCCGGCGTCAGACCAAGTTTAGTCAGACTCAATGACAGTACATATGTAGGCTTGCTGTCCGACAAATGCTTGTTGGAACTTGTCTAGCGTCCGTGCCATACGATCGGATGTGGCCGTCAGTAGAGTCGTCGGGTATGGTAGCTCGTCAGTCGTGCTGTGAGCTTTCGAGCGTAAACTTCGTGAGCCAGCGCTTAACAACGGTGTCACTGAAGGGCGTGACTTGATTGTGGGGTTATTGGAACTCTATAAAGACCTCCCAATTTTGTGGGACTTATCAGGCAAGCAGTATTGCAATAAAGGCGCACGGGCTCATGTACGTGAGAAACTAGCAGCAAAAATGAAGACAACAAAACTCTACGATAATGAAGCAAAAACACTAAAGAAATTAGAGAATATGAAGGCTGCATACGAGAGAGCAGAGAAACGTATATAAAATGAGCTGTGGGTAATACTGATGTTCATTAGCATAAATAACATTTACATGTTTCACGAATTATTTCTAAAAGTACTGTACATGCAAAAAATTGAAGCTCTGTATTTTAGACTTGAGTAATTGAGAACCTTATTGGGCCAGTCAGTCTTTCTTCAGAGCTACCTGCTTATCCCATGACAGTGTTTTGCTTCACAGTCAACAGAATAATCAGTCCTCAGATAATCGCTTACGCTGAGCTTCGCTTATTTGCACGTCTCCTAAAAGGCGCATTTAACGCGCAGATGGGCTCCGCTTTCTAAAGGTCGCTGAGATTCCCGCCAGGTGAGTACTAAAACCGTCTTCTCACGGGACGCGAAAATGCACATGGAGCAGGATCTGGTAAAATTACAGCGTAGAATTCCATTTTCTATCACACTTCGGACCGTGAAATACAGAATCTGGCACGTCAGGTTTTTCTTGTGCAGAGGAATGTGGCCCATAATATTTGACATCGTTGTACATCACAAGCAGAACATAGCAGCCACCATATGGCATTGGCGTTAAACATCGTATTTGTTGGGTTTTCTTCCTCGTAGAGCTCGTGGCATGAATATATGCTGTTTCAAGGAATCAACAAACTAAGGATCTCTCGAAAACGTGTCGTTGAAGCTACGATTTGACATAATAAAATGAGAGTAAACTACATATAGGTAGCTAAAGGCTTCGTATAATTGATATTTTTAGTTAGTATAACGTTTCAATGCCACGGTACAATGATAATCTCTCAAAAGCGCTTCTTTTTGGTACAGTTCGCCTATTAAATATCAAGTAATGACATTTGTAGACACAGTCTTTACGTAGTCTATGCCATTCCTCCTCCCAAGTTGTTTCTGGGTCTTCTTGCTCATTCAATGAAAGTATTAGTTCTGAAGCAGATTTTATTTATCATAAACAATGTATTTGCTGCAATTCTTGTTGAAAAGGCCAACGACTGGAATGTTTCCTCCGTGGCCAGAAACCTTAAAGTAACTGTCGGACTATGTCTAAAGGTAAACATGAGTTACACATTGGAAGTTTTTGCGGCTTTCTGAGGCGCCATGTCGCGGATTTCGCGGCCCCTTCCGCCGGAGGTTCGAGTCCTCCCTCGGGCGTGGGTGTGTGTGTTGTTCATAGCATAAGTTATTATAAGTTAGTTTAAGCTGTGTGTAAGCCCATGGACCGATGTCCTCAGAACTTTGGTCCCTTAGAAATTCATACAAATTTGAACATTTTTCGCTATTACGCAACTCTCTGTAAAATGTACGTCTATACCCGTCCCAGGGTTGATAGACTGGCTCACGCATGAATCTTGTCGTAAATGTCTTTTTCAATGATGGTGAGCAGCCTCTACAAAATCTCTTCTCCCATGCAAATGAATTTACGAAACGAATCTTGATCTTGAAATATGAGGGTCACTCCCAAAAGAAATGCACACTATTTTTGTAAAAATACAGTTTTCATTCTGCGTGTGTGAAAGTTTTAGTGTGTAGATACATCCTTCCCGCTTGTTTTCAAACTTAGTTCAACTTGTTCCCGTGAGTGGCGCCTCACAGCATGTCTTCAAGATGGCTGCTACACTTGACGTTCGTCAGAAGCAACGTGCTTTCATAGAATTCCTGTGCTGTGAAAACGAGACAGTGGGAAACATGCACAAGAGGTTGAAATAGGTGTATGGAGATACTGCTGTCGATCGCAGTACAGTTAGTCGGTGGGCAAGCTGGTTGCGTTATGAAAGCGGGCACGGCAATATTGAGGATTGTCCTCGCAGCGGCAGGCCTCGTACTGTGGACTCTTGCTTGTGGACATAAATTCTGATGCATATGTGACGACACTGAAGAAACTTCAAGCTCGACTGAGTCGTGTTCGACCACATCGGCAAAAGCAGGATGTTTTGCTGTTGCACGACAATGCACCGCCACATGTCAGTAAAAAAAAAAAAAAAAAAAAAAAAAAAAAAAAAAAAAAAAAAAAAAAAAATGGAAGCGATCACAAAACTCGGATGGAGAACACTGAAACACCCGCCTTACATTCCTGACCTGGCTCCATGTGACTATCATCTCTTTGGGAAACTGAAAGACTCTCTTCGTGGAACAAGGTTTGAAGATGATGACTCCCTTGTGCCGGTCGGTGTGGCCGAGCGGTTCTAGGCGCTTCAGTCTGGAACCGCGCGACCACTACGGTCGCAGGTTCGAATCCTGCCTCGGGGATGGATGTGTGTGATGTCCTTAGGTTAGTTAGGTTTAAGTAGTTCTAAGTTCTAGGGGACTGATGACCTCAGATGTTACGTCTCATAGTGCTCAGAGCCATTTGAACCATTTGACTCCCTTGTGCACGCTGCCCAACGGTGGCTCTCACAGGTAGGTCCATAATTTTACCGTGCGGGTATACAGGCGCTGGTTCCAAGATGGCGTAAGGCAATTGAGAGGGATGGAAATTGCGTGGAGAAATGAAAACATTGTTACTAAAGGATGTACCTACACACTGCACAACTTTCAAATATGTAGAATAAAAGATGGATTAATAAAAACAGTGTGCATTTCTTTTGGAGTGACCATCGTATATGTTATGAAGTACGTTATTTTAAAGTGTCGGCAGTGAATCCTGAAAATTCAAAAGAGTTAACGAATAACATCTACCAGTATGTGTATCAGATCGTTGTACAGCATTATGTACCGCTCCTCTATCAGCAATTCGCTGTCCAGGCCATCGGCGACGAGTCCAGTATATTTTCGCGGCTATTTTTCGACTGCTTTGGCAGACGCTAACAGAGTTAACGCAGGTATTTCATGCGCGTCCATTTTGGTGAAGAAAATGTGTGGCTTTCGAACCAAATAAAGCCGACAATCGACGCTGGAGAGCACGGAGAAGTGCAAATTACGTTACCCGTCTCGTCCCGTGTACCGTCGGCGCTGCCTCTCATAGTGCCGATGTCCCGTCCGCGTCCATGTCAACGTTAGCTGCCTGCTTCAAGGCTTCAACTGCAGCATTCGCTTTTCCTAGCACCCGAACGATAAAACGACAAATGCAATTCAGTACAATTTGTAAAATGGGTTAAGTCATCGCAGTACGTTTGTCGCTGTTTTTCATCGTTTTACCTCGCCTGTTTCACCACGAAAAGAAAAGCAAATATAGTGTACCATTCCCTGCAAACCATCCTGGTTTTCTAATAAAGAATAATAAGGCAGTTCTTAGATGGAAGATTATTTTATTTAACAGTTTTAAAATCTGGCCACAGACCTACAAAGTGCAATTTCCATTCATAAGTGGGTAACTTTAAAATTGAAGGTAATATCTTCTGGGTTGTTACGCTGCATCATATTTCTTCTACGTGGTCGATGTTCCGATACCTCTGCTGGGATCTTCTTCTGGATCCTGTGGTGTCCACAGCTGACTGTACCATAGTCCACGTGTTGTTCACTGAACACTGTCAAAGGCCTGTGTCGCCTTGTCTTATAAAGGAGGAAAATGGCTCTGAGCACTATGGGACTTAACATCTGAGGTCATCAGTCCCCTAGAGTTAGAACTACTTAAACCTAACTAACCTAAGGACATCACACACATCCATGCCCGAGGCAGGATTCGAACCTGCGACCGTAGCGGTCACGCGATTCCAGACTGTAGCGCCCAGAACCTCTCGGCCACCCGGCCGGCTGAACGTGACTGTGTCTTTAAGTTCTGCTGTGCTGCTACGGACGCAATGTTAGTTTATCTCTGTCAACAAAAATTAGGAATTTACTAAAACCGTTCTAGAATGGTTTTCAGGGCAAATGTAAGTTATGTTAGACAATCAAGCGTGTTGTGTACATGTTCTCAGTTTATAGATCGAAAATACATTTTAAAATCTCCTATTAAATTTCAGTTTTATTAGTCTTGCCGCTTAGCTATAATGGCTTTGCAATTTCGACTGTCTACAGAAATTTTATTAACAGCAATGCTGATTTCCATGGTTCTTGTTGTAGACTGTGTGAGGGAGCATTAACTTAATTATACGAAACGACGAGGGACTGAAGTATAGAGGCAGAATTGGTACGCCCAATACATTCAAATTAAAATGCCCACTTTCAATAAACTCAATCTGTTTATAAGTTGAATTCTTTAATAATGCATTTAGTTGCTTCAGAAATAACACAAAACTACCAGCATGAGTCCTGGCTGTGCGAGTGATTTGGGGAAGCAGTGCTCTGTCAACTGTAGCTGTAGATAGACCTCGAGCTGTGGCACTCCATTCTTCCCACTTAGGGTCGGAGTAGGAGGGCGCCGGCTCGCAAAACGTTTTACCTGGGCCAGGCGACGGTCTGTCGGGCTGAAAGTGGGTGGAGGAAGCCATTTGAGAGAGACTGCTGTAATCTGAGCAAACGGCAGGAAGGTCATAAAACTATAAGCATCCTCATGTTAAAAGCTCGGACGATACGATGAGAACGGCTGGTGCACGGGTTTAGCGGAGGTAGGCTCTTTTAGCGAGTGGAACAAAAAGCCTATATTTTACAAGGACGACTGTATGGGAAGCTTAACAGCCTTCTTACACAAATTGGAAATGGTCAGCCTGGAAAATTAGATCTCTTGATAAATGAGGGACTGTGGTCCTGTCTATGTAGACGTTTTTGATTACTGTGAGAACGACGTCTCCCCAGTTTAAAATTCTCTTTTTTCAGGCAACAGAGATTTTGCGCCTCCGGATATGCAAAGCACACCGGCCGGTGTGGCCGAGCGGTTCTAGACGCTTCAGTCTGGAACCGCGCGACGCTACGGTCGTTCGTTCGAATCGTGCCTCGCGCATGGATGTGTGTGTAGTCCTTAGGTTAGTTAGGTTTAAGTAGTTCTAAATTCTAGGGGACTGATGATCTGAGATGTTAAGTCCCATAGTGCTCAGAGCCATTTGCAACATATGCAAAGCAGAGGCTTGCTCCCCCAGCTTGGGAAACCCACTGCTGTGTCTGGATTGGCTATCAGGCCAGCATAACAATCAAGAGGGGAGATTCAATGAATGGGAGAGAGTTTCATTGGTTTGCACAACATGGAGGTATTTTTTTCTGTTCAAGACTTGGTGGAAAGCGATTGTGATTGCCTTCTTCGTCTTCTGGTCCTCCCCTGGAAGAGAACTTCAGGCCTTCCGTCGTGCCTATTGGTTTTGGCCCTACCAGCGAACGGGCTGGAATTTCAGGGCTCTGATAGCTCAATTTCCTGTGTTAAATAATAAGAACGCCAGTCCCCGTAGTTTGCAAGTTTTCATGGATGAATTAGAAGATTACAGCTGCCGCCGCGCTCGACCCCTCGCACAGTGCATGCCGTTTTCCGCTGCCGCCCGCATCCAGGTGAAAGGGTAAACTACTGCTACACCCGCATAGGCTTATTAAATGGTACTCACAGCTCCCTGTTCTCCATAGCCATAGTTTGTGGTGCAACTGGTCGTACTTGATTCCATCTGAATAGAATTTGGCATCACAGTGCATTCGCGTAAACAAAGTCTAATTGCGTTGCAAAAGGGGATTAATTCTGGGGAGAACTTGTATAGTTCCCACCCAAATTAGCGCTTTGGCAATCAAGCACCATTCCTTTCTTGATTTTTCTTTGCTATTTATTTATCAGTTCGATTGTAGTTATTCTTTTAAACTTACATATGCTACTGTTCTCATTCATACTATTCCAGCCGTTCACTGTTTTATTGTGGTGATACGAGGATACACCAGCAATTCAGAATGCATTCGCACTAAATTAGTTAATCTGAGGCAATATGGTTATCTGGTAGCGATTCATTTGCTTGTTTCCTATGCGTCGTGACTGTAGTTTTGTTTCGTTTCGCCGGCCGGAGTGGCCGTGCGGTTCTAGGCGCTACAGGGTGGAACCGCGTGACCGCTACGGTCGCAGGTTCGAATCCTGCCTCGGACATGGATGTGCGTGATGTCCTTAGGTTAATTATGTTTAAGTAGTTGTAAGTTCTAGGGGACTTTTGACCACAGCAGTTAAGACCCATAGTGCTAAGAGCCATTTGAACCATTTTGTTTCGTTTCGCTTTGCCTAAGGGAGCAATGTCTTTATGTTAAATTTATACGAGAGGCATTCAATAAGTAATGCAACGTATTGTTTCTGCAAGCAGATTGGTTACATTCAGGATTCCAGTACAGCATAATATTCACCTCTCTTTCGGCTACAAAACCATATTTTTCAACATAATCTCCACTCAATGTGACGCCCTTACGCCACCTTACTGAGAGTACCTTTATACCCGTATAGTGCCACTGCACTGGTCGACGTCTCAGCCAACATCTTGCAGCGTCAACAACTTCCCTATTATCAAAGTTTGAAGAACCAGCTCTAACGATATCTCTAGGAATATACTACAATATCGCTCACATAGGGATCGTGAGGATAAGATTAGAATACAGAGGCATTCAATCATCGTTTCTGCTCTCCATACGTGAATGAAACGGGAAGAAACCCTAATAACTAGTACAATGGGACGAACTCTCTGCCGTGCACCTCACAGTAGTTTGCAAAGTATACATATAGATAGACCTACGCTGTCACCATCGGATCTTCCAACATTATTAGATGTACATGCTTTTCACAACACTAAAAATCACATAGTGATGTTGCGCCAAATTGTAATAAAAAGTGGCAGGGAACACCAGCATGTCTCAAGTAAAATACCACACAATTAAATTGTACAACATGATGTGCGGATGTCCCACAATGTATTCAATACAGAGTGTATGATGTGACATCAGCACATGTTGCATGTTTTAATTGTGCACTGCTTTATTTGTGACATGCTGGTGCTCCCTGCCACTTTTTATTACAATCTGACGCAACATCAATTTGTGACTTTCAGAGTGTAGAAAGCGTGAACATCTAATAATGTAGCAAGATCTGCCGAAACCGGTAACAGGAATAAAAATAATTACAATACTAGCGATCTTGACAAATTTGATCTTTGAAGAATAACATTATCTTTTTAGTCCTCAACTCTTTTTTCATTCATTAGTTTTATATTTTAACTACAAGTACTCGCACAATTTGTTTTGCAATCCCGATGTGTCTACAGAAATGTTGTCACCAGTAGCACTGCTGACTACAGCACCTCTTGTTATAAATTGAAGGAAGAGTTGTATTATATGAAATGAAGAGAGACTTCAGTATAGTGTGTGGTAGATTCGCACTAAACATGTAAATTAAAATGTCCGCTTCATGTTAGCGTATCTGTTTAGAGGTTGAAACTCCACAGCATCAGATAGTGCCCAGTGTATCGTGACTATTATTATGTACTTCCCATCAATTATACTTCCACAATCCAAGCTTCAAAATGCTAATCATGTAAAATCAGAGTGTCAATGTTTTTATACCTGTATTACTTCTTAAACCTTTGCGCCCCAACAATATGAAAAAAATTTCACAAAATTGACCTTTATTACCATAGTACAAGAAGAAACTGACAAGAAGCAAAGAATCAGTTGTTTTCAGGAGATGGTTTGGTTATGGAACCACAAGGACATACAGTTTTCCACTATCCATCATTTCATGTTATATATTTAAAAGCATATTCGCATTTTTCATAGTCACAATCCCACATTTCGAAACTTCCATCAATTCATAATGCCTAAAACAAATTACAACCGGCCGCTGTGGCCGAGTGGATCTAGGCGCTTCAGTCTGGAACCGCGCGACCGCTACGGTCGCAGGTTCGAATCCTGCATCGAGCATGGATGTGTGTGGTGTCCTTAGGTTAGTTAGGGTTAAGTAGTTTTAAGTTCTAGGGGACTGATGACCTCAGAAGTTAAGTCCCATAGCGCTCAGAGCCATTTGAAACATTTTTGAAAACAAATTACAAAAAAACGGTTCAAATGGCTCTGAGCACTATGAACTACTTAAACCTAACTAACCTAAGGACATCACACACATCCATGCCCTAGGCAGGATTCGAACCTGTGACCGTAGCGGTCGCGCGGTTTCAGACTGTAGTGTTTAGAACCTAGCGGCCAACCAGGCTGCCAAACAAATTACAGTCCTAAGTAACAAGCAAACCTTGGGCTAAAATTTAATAAATTTTGTATCAAATCAACATGCTGCCTATGGGGTTTCATTTCGGAACTAGTAGTAGAAGTAGTAGTGCACACTAAAATCTACGTTACAATAACTTTAAATACACCGTACTTACTTCCTATGTCAGTAATCTCTCAATACTGCCACTGTTAAAATAAACCGCATGCCACAATCTCCTACGATCACGAAGCAGAACCTCGGCGCCGAATGTTGCTTTGAACGCTGTTGTACAAAGCACTGCATTCAGTGTATCACTCCTGTCTTGCTAAAGGCACTGATACTTTAAAACAAAGCTCATAAAATGGTGGTTTCAGACAAAAAGTACCGGTGCTCAAAATGGCAATTCCGGCCTCAGCACCGGCCGTTGTGACCGAGCGACTCTAGGTGCTTCAGTCCGGAACCGCGCTGCTGCTGCGGTCGCAGGTCCGAACCTGCCTCGGGCATGGATGTGTGTCATCTCCTTAGGTTAGTTAGATTTAAGTAGTTCTAAGTGCAGGAGACCTCAGATGTTAAGTCTCATAGTGCATAGAGCCATTTGAAACGGCCTCAGCTTCTCTTCTCAGAGTGGTTCTCGGTCCCTGTGTAACCATAAATTCTATCGTCGAGTTCTTGCCCAATGCGGGTAAAGCGAAACGAAACAATACAATTAGGCCTCATCAGTAGAAAATCGAGTCGCAGCCATATCATCAGAATTTTACATTATAATCCCAAGCGATCAGTGATCGATCGCTGTGCTCTGCCCACACACAAGTGCATTCTCTGGGCACACCGGATCGCTGCGATCTGTCCTTCGTTTGTGGGGCCCTTTAGAGGCACCGGCCGGGAGGTGGGGCAGGGCAGGGCAAGCAAGGCAAGGCCTGGGAGCGCAGCTGGCAGCTGCCGGCCAGCTGTCGGGCAGATGCGCTGCTCCGGGCCCCGGCAGCGACTCGCCGGAAGTCACGTTGCAGCCTCGGCGTCCCCCAAATCCCAGCACCACACACCACAGGCGATGCGGCGCGGCCCTGCCTTCTACCCGATGCACACCTCAGGGACTGTTATCATCTTCGTCAAACTGTGAACTCTTCAGCGGTAAAGGGTTATATAAACAAAGGAAACGAATACAGTAAGTAAAATTGAAATCTTTTGTGTTGCTAGGGCGCGTCATATTTCCTTCTAAAATAATCGACGTTTCGACCCCTCTGCTGGTTGGGTGTCCACTATTGCTAGAGCACTTCTCACCCACTGCTTCCCTTTTGTACCCCTAGTCTTATAACTGCCCTCTGGTTTCTGTAAAAACTGAACAGAAACAGAGTACTCAAGTCAACGTTGTCAAAAGCTTTCTCTAAATCTACAAATGCTATAAATCTAGGTTTGCCTTTCCTTAACCTATATTCTATGAGAAGTCGTAGAGTCAGTATTGCCTCGAGTGTTCCTACATTTCTCTGGAATCCAAACTGAACTTCCCCAAGGTCGGCTTCAACGAGTTTTTCCATTCTTCTGTAATTGATTGGTGTTAGCATTTTGCAACAGTGACTTATGAAACTGACAGTTCGGTAATTTTCACACCTGTCAGCACCTGCTTTCTTTAGGATTGGAATAATTATATTCGTCTTGAAGTCTGGGGAAATTTCGCCTGTCTCGTACATCTTGCTCACCAGATGGAAGAGTTTAGTCGTGGCTGGCTCTCCCAAGGCTATCAGTAGCTCGAATGGAATGTTGCCTACTTCTGAGGCCTTGTTTCGACTTAGCTTTTTCAGTGCTTCGTCAAATTCTTCCCGCAGTATTATATCTCCCTTGTCATCTTCCTCTGCATCCTCTCCCATTTCCATAATATTACCGTCAACTGTATCTCCCTTGTATAGACCCTCTACGAATATATACTCATTCCACCTTTCTGCTTTCTCTTCTTTGCTTAGGCCTGGTTTTACATTTGAGCTCTCTCATATTCATACAGGTGGATCTCTTTTCTGGAAAGGTCTCTTTAATTTTCCTGTAGGCAGTATCTATCTTACCCCTAATGATATATGCTTCTACATCCTTACATTTGTCCTCCAGCCATTCCTGCTTAGCCATTTTGCACCTCCTGTCGATCTCATTTTTGTGACGTTTGTATTCCTTTTTGCCTGCTTCATTTACTGCATTTTTATATTTTCTCCTTTCATCGGTTAAATTTAATATCTATTGTGTTACCCAAGGGTTTCTACCACGCCTCTTCTTTTTACCAACTTGATCCTTTGCTGCCTTCAATATTTCATCTCTCAAAGTTACCCATTCTTCTTCTATTTTCCTGCACTTCATAAACAATAAATTGTGATCAAAGTCCACATCTGCCCCTGGAAATGTCTTACAATTTAAAACCTGGTTCCTAAATCTCTGTCTAACCATTAAATAATCAATCTGAAACCTTCCAGTCTCCTGGTCTCTTCCACGTATACAACCTTCTCTCATGATCCTTGAACCTAGTGTTAGCTATGGTTAAATTATGCTCTGTGTAAAATTCTACCAGGCGGCTTCATCTTTCATTCCTTTTCCCCTGTCATTATTCCCCTACTGCTTTTCCTTATCTTTCTTATCCTATTGTCGAATTCCAGACCCTCGTGACTATTAAATTTTCGGCTCGCTTAACTACCTGAATAATTTCTTTTATCTCATCTTACAGTCCCTCAATCTCCTCCTCATCTGCGGAGATAGTTGGCAAAACTTGCACTACTGTGGTGAGTGTTAGCCTCGGTTATAATAATGTATTCACTATGCTGTTCACAGTATTTTATCAGCGTTCCTATTTTTTTTTCACTGATTATTAAACCTACTCCTGCATTACGCCCATCTGGTTTTGTATTTATAACGCTGTATTCACCAAGAAGTCCAGTTTCTCCTGCCACCGAACTTCACCAATTCCTATTATATCTAACTTTAAACTGCCCATTTCCCTTCTTAAATTCTGTAACCTACCTGCCCGATTACGGGATCTGACATTCCACGCTGCGATTCGTAGAACGTCAGTTTTGTTTCTCCCGATAACGACATCCTCAAGAGGATGCCATCATCATTTAACCATACGATAGAGCTGCGTGCTCTCAGTAAAAATTACGACTGTAGTTTCCCCTTGCTTTCAGCCGTTCGCAGTTCCAGCACAGCAAGGCCGTTTTGGTTAATGTTGCAAGGCAAGATCAGTCAGTCATCAAGACTATTGTCCCTGCAACTACTAGAAAGGCTGTTGTCCCATTTCAGGAACCACAAATTTGTCTGGCTTCTCAACGGATACCTCTCCGTTGTAGTTGCGTCTATGGTACGGCTATTTGTATCGCTGAGGCACCCAAACGTCTCCACCATCGACATGATCCATGGTTCGTGGGGAGGGGACGGGGGGGGGGGGGGGGTGATGTATTCGTCGTATATACCTCAAAATACTATTCACCTCCCCTGGCGCACGAAATATAAAACTTCGTATTTGTTGTTCAATAATAATTTGTCGGACCTCTACGCTAGAATTGTCTGTAATTTCCAAATCGAATGATTATGCCACTCTTCAGCCATCAACTCTTGCGCCTGTGTACGAAAGGGGTAGGTCATATTACGATTAACTGGGCTTTGCAGGTCGGGTAGGTAATGACGCTGTTGGGCTGTCAATTCACGCGTAGTCATCTATTATCACCACAATCCCGCCTAGCTTCAAACCATGCTAACAGCTGAAACCAGCTGTGAAATTTTCTTGTTATAACCGAAGCCTAACAAATGTTGCACCATACTGCAACACTTACATTGAGTTCGTACAGATGTCAGAGTCTTGGTGTAAAAAATGTTTAAGCCGAAGTGGTTCATAATAAATGTACATAGGTCGCTAGATTCTGTTGTACATAAAAGTTGTTTATCGCACACTTTTTTACAACCAAACTTGAATCCGTGCTCCTCAAGCATTTAAAACCATTACGCACTTCGAAGTGAAACAGACTCCCTACACAAAAAGATACGGGCATACCTATTTTCGAACTTCTGCCAACTGGTAAAGTAATATGCCTTCATACTGCGTATCATATTGCTTTCCAAGTCTCAATAAATCCTACTACAGACTGTGTGTCGATCTTTTTATGACATTTACATGCATATTATTGACTGGTTCCCTGATTAAAAATCATAATCTTATACGCCATACACGACACAAAAAAATCGATCCTTTCTTCTACTTCTTATCTGCACTGTATCAGCTTACTTTCAATGGCCACCAACGACATTACTACTAGACATACTACTACAATCATCGCTTTCAAAATTGTGTGACGGCTGCACTTTAATCGATGTTCTCTCTAATCAGTTTTAAAGTTTGGTGTTCCAATTTTAGAAAATACTTCTATGTCGACAACAGCTCAGACTCAATCTATAAAGCATCTTGTGATGTCACTTACCGCAGGTGATCTGATTTGCAACTCAAGTGCAAACACGTAGCAAAAATTCTTTGACTAGAATGCGAAACATGTGGAATAAATAGCACGTTATATCCTGCGAACCAATTCCATGTAAGTAATCAAAACTTTGTGGATTCGTAACTGTTGCTCATCAAAATACATTCTAACGATTGGAAATCAAAGATCAGACAAAGATACAAACGGACAAAAAGCATAAAGAACATCGTAAATTAAAGATTCAAAACGTAAGTGCAGTAATACGACTGTGGTTATACACTGATTGCAGTGATACGTAGCGATTACAGCTTGTTTTAGAATCTTTTGGCCTTCGTATCTCTACTATTTAACCAAGTAGTTATAGGTATGCAGAGACAGAAAGAACATACAATAAAATACTATCTGCTTTATTCGTGCCAGCAGTGATGTACGTCCTCATTGTTTCACAATTAATTGTTGCGTTCGGATACCTTTCTTACGCAGGATTTTATGTCGCAGATTCAGTGTGTATGACCCACATTCAAATGTCATAACACTGCGTAAATAAATTCATATGCACAAATTACGGATCGTACGCGCTACATTTCATTTTATTGACAAAACAAACGCTTACAAGCCTGGTCTTACACTTTATCGTGCAAGGTTAAGCATGTGCTAATCTGAGATATAAACGCCAAAAGGAAGTGTTTTTCATAAAAAAGATTTATCTATTTGTCTTTTACCCTCTAAATGCTTCCCAATCTGGGGTCTTCCTTGTTTTGTTTACCCTTATCTTTTCTGTTAGTATTAACGCAAGAAAAGTCAAGCAAAGGGCTAGGGCGACCTAGATTTAATCTCAAATAAACAATGGAATACGGAATACGCATAACTCAATGCCTGCGATGCATCGTTTTATCAATGTAGACGTCTTTTGGCTGTTTTCGAAGTGATGTGATAGCAATTTTTCAAATGCATTTGCTTATCTTAGATGTCTCACAAATGGATGAAACTTCGTACTTTCTGTCACGGTTGGGCCCAGTACGTAATACCCAAACAGTAAGCAATTATCAGCTATTAACCATAATTTTCCGTAAGAAGTACGTTATTTATGACTGGAGCTAAAACTGCAAACTTCAGGAATGTATCATTACGTTGAAAGTAACTCACTTTTAAGATTTGTTTCAATCGCTTCCTGGTGCTTAATGTATGCTTCATTTTCGTTCAACGACGTTTCCGAAAGTTATACACAATTACAAGTTTTTCTGCAGTAGACGCAAGCGACCGGCAAAAATCTACTCATTTTGAACAGGTTATTGCTGTTTTTAAGCACAAATTTAGAAATGCGGGCATACTGCACCTCTCAGATAGTTACAAACAGAGCAGACTTCGCATCGCGCACGGCAAAACACTATACTAAAAGCAGAATTTTTATTTTTTACTATACTCACTGTTAAGGACCAGCAACTTGCGAGTGGATCCCAGTCTTCTGATCGGAGACTTCACAACACTTCCATCACGGTCATCAAGTTCATCCATTGTGTGTGATTTGCGCTTTTAATTGAGCCGACTACCGAACCGTTTCGTGTCTCACGATACGGATAATATTTCTGCGTGCCGGTGTCTCCACATTCCCGTCGTTCACACTCCCTCCGCACAGCACCTAACGCTTGCGCTTTGTGTACTGCGCGCTTAGCAACGGAACAGCAGCAGCTTCGCGCACGCCTGCGCACTGGTGCCAAAATTCTTGTTGGTAGCGACGGTCGCCGCCAGATGGGTACCTTAACTCGTGCACCGGCTCGCTAGATAGCAGCATTGGCCAACATACGAAAACCTAAAGGAATAGGAACGCGTATCAGTGAAAGCAAAATGGTACAATGTTAGGCAGGTGCAACGACGAAGATGTGGGGTGTCGGCAGACGTGTGAGTAAACGGAAAACTGTTATTTTCTGTAACGGACATAATATTTCATAATAAACACCTACGAGGCAGTGTCTTGTAATAAAAATATGAAACAGAGCTATCTTCGGACCACTATCCAGACTGGCAAAAGCTATTTCTCTTGCTAATATAATAGTCCGCCACATCAAATCTACATCCTCTCTCTGTAAACCACTTTGAAATGCATGGCAGAGGGAACTTCTATTGTAACAATTATCAGGGCCTCTTCCCCCGTCATTCACATTTACACAGCGTGAAGAATGATTGTATAAACGCATAAGTGTACACTGATTAACATTGCCTTCATGATCCATGCGGGAGCGGTACGTTGATGGTTTAGAATTTCCGAGATTCATATTGTGAAGCTGATTCTCGAAATTTTGTAAATAGGCTTTCTCGGGATAGTCTGCATCTGTCTTCATGAGTATACCAAGTTCTCTTTGTTCAGAATCCCCGTGATCCTCTCCCACGGGTCAGACAAACACGTGACCATTCGTGCTGCCCTTCTCTCTATACATTCAATGTCCCTCAGTCAGACCTACTTGATACAGGTCTCACAAACTTGAGAAATACTCCAGGATGGGTTGCATGAGTGATTTGGAAGCAATCTGTATTATAACTTGCTTAAATTTCCCAAGTATTCTACCAATGAACTGCAGTCTGTCACGTACTTTACCCAAGCGCGAACTCATTGATCATACCGCATCATACTCCTACAAAGTATACAACCAAATACTTGTACGACTTAACCGATTCCAATTGCAGTGCATTGGTACTATAATCAGTACAAACTACGTTTTTCCGTTTTGTGAAGCGCACAATTTTACATTTCTGAACGTTTAAAGGAAGCTGCCAACCTTTCCACCACTTTGAAATCTTATCAAGATCTGACTGAATATTTGTACAGCTATTTTCTGACAGTTCAAAAATGGCTCTGAGCACTATGGGACTTAACATCTGTGGTCATCAGTCCCCTAGAACTTAGAACTACTTAAACCTAACTAACCTAAGGACATCACACACATCCATGCCCGAGGCAGGATTCGAACCTGTGACCGTAGCAGACGCGCGGTTCCGGACTGAGCGCCTTAACCGCGAGACTTTCTGACAGTATTTTGTTATAGATAACTGCATCATCTGCGAACAGTCCGAGGTTACTATTAATATTGTCTGCAAGGTCATTAATAAACAACATGTACAACAGCAGTAGGAGTAATGCAGGAGTAGGACTAATAATGAGGATAGCTGTTAGGGTTTTATGAACAGTATAGTGATGGCATTATCATTGCGGACATGGATACAAAGTCAAGACCTGCCACATTACAGTAGTACAAGAATGATCTATAGGTCTGTGCCCACGAGATCCTCAAATGATGAAAAGATTAAAAGGACCAGTATGTGTGGTGTGAAAAAAGAAATGACAGAGTTCTGTAAAAGAGATGAATCATGAAAGAAGATTGTATGTGTGGAAGAGACAAGGAAATATCAGAAAATTTCAAACAGGCTATGTAAGATTTTGAAACCGGAGTTTGAACTACAAACCATTTGCTGGGCCAGTTGAGGAGATTAAAACTGAAGAAATTGGAGGAAGTTACGAAATTAAGGAGATGGGACCGAAATAAATTGAAAGAACGAAAAACTGAGAATTTCAAAAGGAGAATTAGGCAAAAACTGATTGAACCATGGGACAGGAATACATTAAACGGTGAATAGTATGGTGTTTCATTTTTATATATTGCAACACTGAAGCCATTTTTTCCACCTGAGTGATGTCATGTAAGTTGAATTGATTTGGTGCTAATAATTACATAGTGTTGTGAGTTGCTGTATTGAAATCTTGTGTTTTTCTTTGTCTGTTGCATGTCGAGACAACGAGTTGATGATCTCCCAATGCAGCGAGCAGCAGTGCGAGTCATTGTAAAAGGACAGCTGGTGATCAGTGACAGGAAGAATTACTGGGAAACACTGTCAAATAAAGCAATATTATTCTATCATGAGAAAAATTAATTTTGTACAACTTATGAATCAGCTCTCATAAAGAACACTTCCATGTCACTTAAGTGAGCGATAAATATAAGTAAAATGCACATGGTTTTGTATACATCATTCTTAGATGTATTCAGTTGCAACTTATTCCAAATGAAATTAAATGCTGTACTTGACAGAAATATTTTTCAGAAATCACATAATTCGTCAACACAAGTCTTTGAGGTGAACAGACTGCCCTTCAGGAATAACTCTTCTTTCGTGATTCATATTTACCAGCAGCAGAGTTCAATAACATTTGAAATTGTACTAGTAAACATTATGAAAACTAGTGAGTGAGGTTATCTTTTGGAGTTAGTATTCAGAAGCTAAGTTGCATACAAGCTATTTTTTTGCTGTAGATAGAGAGGAGACAGAAATATTACTTTTATTTGAGAGAGTTACTATAGAGTCAATGAAATTTATTGCAATCATAAATTATTTGTGGGTACATTGTGAATAATAAGTAAAATTAACGTCTTTGGAGTGCATTGTTGTCAACTTGGCATAAAGTTGTGTGATTGTTTTCTCATTTTTTGGCAAAATCTGACTTGAACACTGACAGAAAATTGTGAAGCTAGACTCTGGTCTCTTCTCATTCAGAAAAAGTATCTGCAAGTGCATCAGATTCATTATAATAATCTGCAGGGAAGAAATATAACAGAGTAAATCTTTTACAGTATTATGAAAAGGTAAGTTGCTACTCACTATATAGCAGAGATACTGAGGTGCAACAGGAATAGGAAGCACAACAAAAAGACTGTCACAAATAAAGCTTTCAGCCATTAAGGCCTTCGTCAACAATAGACATAGACACACAAAACACAAACATACACACACATACAATGCACTGTGGCTGCTGCTCGCAGTGTGGTTTCAATTGCCTCAGACTGCAGTCATGAGTGAGAGTTGCGTTTACGTGTGGTGCGTCATGTGTGTATGTGTTTTGTATGTTGTATGTGTCTACGTCTATTGGTGACGAAGGCCTTAATGGCCGAAAGCTTTATTTATTTGTAACAGTCTTTTTTGTTGTGCCTATTGGCAATTCAGTATCTCCATTATATGGTGAGTAGCAGCTTTCCTTTTCATAATATTGTTACATTCCCTCCTAGATTTTCCATTGTTAGAGTAAATATTTTGGATGTGTTGCTCTTTGTGAAGGACTGTTAACCAACAATGAGCTAATTGAAAGAGACAGTGTAAAGCTTTATCCTACAGACCTGCACATCACAAGAATTACATTTCATCAGGCGTCACCACAGTGAGCAGCAGAGAATCGAACAGGCAAAAAGATAAGGCAAAGCACAAATCCTTCGATAACACAGAAGACATTGAATTTGATTAACATAAGAATAAAATATAATAATGTGGAAAATGAAGCATACAAAAATAAATTTAAAAAACACCTAAAAAATCATATCGGCAGGATGTTCAAAATATCTAAGCAAGAATTTTTAGAGGACATATATAATGCCGTAAAACGATGTAAGAATATTGGAAAATGACTGTCCCTATAGGAGACTTAATGCGGACTCTGGAGAAAAGAAAAGCAGCTTTATGAGTATCAAGAATGCAGATGACAATCCAATACTAAGCAAAGAAGGGAAAGGTGAAAGGTGGAAGGAATATGTTGAAGGATAATCTGAGGGCAAATAACTTGAATACACTTTTATGGAAAGGGAAGAAGAAATAAATATAGATGAGCATATTGCAAAAAGAATTAGACAGCACACTGAAAGACCTACATCAAAATAAGGCTTTGCAGTAAAGAAAACTGCCTTAGAAGTATTCAGGTCCTTGGGAGAGCCATCCATGACAAAAATATTCCTGCTGGTATGCGTAGTATCTGAGACAGGTGAAAAAATCTCAGACTTTAATAAAAAGTCATAATCCCAATTTCAAATAAGGCAGATGCTGTTAAGTTAATACTGCCGGACCATTAGTTTAATATGTCATAGCTGTAAAATATTGAGATGAATTATTTGTATAACAACAGAAAGATTGATAGAAGCCAAACTCGGGATAGATCAGTTTGGGTTCCAGAGAAATGTGGGAACATACAAAGCAATACTCACTTTAAGTAGGATACTCTCTTTGGAATTATGAAACTACTAGAGATTATTTATTATTATTAATTATTGTTATTATTATTATTATCATAGAGCACAACAAAACATTTACATGTACACACACAATGAATTTACGTGTTAATATTAAATCTAACAACTATATTGCACCACTCGATGTCACTTCACGAAACCGTTTCAGGCCACCTTTAAAAATGTGGAATGAAATGTTCTCCACAATGTATCTTATTGTTTGTTACTCTGCATCACAGCCACATGCAGCACCTTCATAACAACTCGTTAAAGACGTGGTCACATCTCCCTTTCTCCATTTTGATGTAGCTGAGTCTCAACCTTTCACGATGTGTAGCTCGGCAACTTGCCTCATAGAGTTTTGAAATTAGGTGGATGTTCATTCTAGAGTTGTTTCCACTTTTCAGTGACATCATAAACGTCTGGCACTCAAAGTGGCTTGGGTGCCTTCAGGCATATAGCTGGTGAATACTCGAAAGTGCTGCTTGGAAATGAATTCTTATGCAACTCTAGCGTCTTAAGACGTTGTACTTTGTTAGCTTTCTCTCTGAGATCTAGAGGGGCATTTTTGGAAAGAATAGGTAACCACTGAGTGGGAGTAGATCTGACAGTGCCAATAATGGTCCACCAATAACGTAACGAGGAAAATTTGTGTCTAGAACAGAATAAATTACGGAGAATAAACATGCAACACCAATAACTCCAAGTAATGTTAATGGTTTAAAATCTTCCAGTGATAATAATTGTTGAATATGGTAATATCACAATGCAAACTATTAAAGGATATAGAAAACATATACCCTTGTCACAGCAAAAAGTTCGTAATCACATGGGGAACCTTCACAATATAATTAACACTTTGCCGTCCGCACGTCTCATACAAATTTATTCGCTTGGCGCCAGGAGCGCTAATTCGGATTACTTGGCTTGACGCCGGCCGCTTGTCACCTTTCCGTTGATGACAAGCTTAAGACACATTGACTTTTGCGCGTTTTATTTTTCCGGAAATCCTCTATTTTGCCGTATCGTTCCACAAGCTCGAATTTTCTTTTCAAATAACTTCTCTGCAAGTCCTGCACTAATATAATAATTATCCATGCAGAGATGATGCCACTTTCCATTAGAAGGTGTCAATAGTTCCATCTATGTTTTTGCTAAAGGCTGTCCAGCGGCGTAATATATCTTGAATGAGGAAATGTATCTCGTACTCGAATCGCACAGCATCTAAATGAGTATGCCATATTTCGTAATTTTCGACGGATTTTAAACTTTAAAATTTAACCGTCCATGCCACGGTATCATTCCTTCAATAGAAACTTTTTGGAAAAATAATCAATTACGAAATGCACTTTGACAGGCCGGTCAGCATTATCCGGTTTATTGTTGCTGTCGGAAAATGTAAAATTGATAATATTTGTCTGGATCGGTTGCGGGACATCATTTTGTGAAATATCGGTGTGTCTGTCAACGGATCGTTGACCAATAATCCTTGGTTTCTTTACTATTCCCATAAGGATAGCAAGTCCAAAGCATTTTCTAAGTTCGGGTCCCGTAACGTCGACAAATTTGGCATTTTTTAAAATCCAGTTTCCTTCTATTGCAATTTAGACAGTAGTACTTGTTGGTTTCGTTGCTAATATATTCAAATAGATCGTTCGCGATACATAATTCTACGATATCTTGGACGTTCTACGTGTCTTTGGGAAATATGTTTGCACCCGGGGATCCTTCAAATTTATCATTTATCCTCGGTAAATCAAAGTCTGGCCACTGGGCACTGTCTTCTTCGTCTGATTCAGCCAAATCAGTTGGCAACTGTAGTGTTCGACGAATTCTTCTTGGACGTATTTCACTATCTTCCTACGATTCTGATTCGCATTCATTTTTTTTTTTATCCAATGTCTTCTCTCCAATCGGCCAAATCGTCCGGAACGCCAGAAAAGACGTCCGCGCATTCATCGTAAATAATCCTATTGTCTCTTTCGTCCACCATGATGAAAGGGCACAAGTACTTATAAAAACAAAAAACTTGTCGTGTGTAACTTATTGTTACCTAAACAAAACATCAACAGAATGCAAATGATACTAAAGTGCTGTTGCCGGCCACTGAGCGATACTATGCAGACGACACCACTGTGGTGTCGCCGGCCATTGACCGCTATTTCGCGCACATCACCATTGTGGTATCGCCCGACGGCATAGTGTTAATAAACATGGCTGCATAACTGCCTCTCGTGTTAATGAGACATCAGTTCTGAAACCCATGAGTTTTTCCAAGCCTGAGGCATCCTTCTCAGAGAGAATTAAGAACGCCCACTCTCAAGAAATTACCAATTTGTCCTCAAACGACTTTGTAGTTCTGGTTGGCCCCTGTAATGATATATACAAAAATGAAAGAGTCACAGCTTTGTTAGAATTAAAGAAGCACCTGGCTCGCATCTAACAAACGAATATTTTCGTTCTGAACATTCCATATTGCTATGATTTGCCAACATGGGCTTTGTGCTTACGAAGGCTTTCCTGGCGTAATAATTGATAATATTCTTCTCGGGTGTGCAGCCAGATCATAATGTCATCTTGACACAATATTTCAGCGTTCCAACTGGCCGCCATCTTCAAGTGAGAGTGCTGGTACACGATCTCGCCGGAACTGACTTCTCAGCGTTTTTTTTTTTTTTCCTTTATTGTGATTTCATTCCCCTGCCCCATATGGGCAGGGGAGGGCTGACAGCGTCACAATCCGCCGCTCTTCAGCCGAGTGACATTACAACTAAAACAAGAATAAAATGATACAGACATAAGGAGATAAAAAGGGGGAACATAAAACAGAGTAAGGGGAAATAAAGGAGGTAAAAATACACTGACATGGAGACGTTCATGGGGGGACAGTTTATAAAGTCATCATAAAGTTAAAAAACACAGCTGGCGATTCTTAAAACACAAAGAAGACACTGAATGCACATGCACAGTTTACAAGTCGGGCACAGTATTGAAAACACTCCAGAACACACTTAAAACCCACTTGGAGCACACACGATGAAGAATAAAACTGCCAGGTGAGACCTACCGAGGGAGAGGCCAGAGAGGATGGAAAAGGAGGGGAGAGAAAGGGGCTGCAGGGGAGGCGGCGGGATGAAGAGAGCAGGGGCAACAGCGGGTACACTAAGAGGCAGGAGACTGATGGGGCAGGACATGAAGAGGGAAGACAAGGCAGGAGGGAGTGCAGAGACACTGAAAGGGAGTGCAAGAGAAGGAGGGGGAGTAGGAGAGGGAAGCCTCTCAGGAGAAGGGAGGGGGAGGGGAGAGAGCCTGGAGGAGGAGGCAGGAAGATGGGGTTAGAGTCAGTAGGAAGGGTAGATGTCAGCGCGAAGCTCATCATCCAGGAGGGGTAGATTGTGGAAGTTGTGTTGGGAAAGGAGGTGGAGGGTGTGGAGATGGAGAGAGGGTGGGACACAACGATATAGGTGTGGCAACTGGTTGGGGTTGGAGAGGAAGGGAGAAACCAGGAGGTGGGGGGGGGGGAATCAATGCAGCTGGCAATATATGGTGAGCAGATGTGTTCAAGGAAAAGGAGAAGGTGGGGGAAGGGGATGAGGTCGTAGAGGATGCGCGTGGGGGGTGGTAAGGCGGATGCGGAAGGTGAGGCGAAGCGCATGGCGTTCGAGGATTTGGAGGGCTTTATAGAACCGGGGAGGGGCGGAAATCCAAGCTACGCTGGCATAACAGAGGATGGGGCGGATCAAGGATTTGTAGGTGTGAAGGATTGTGGAAGGATGCAGACCCCACGCCCGGCCGGACAGGAGTTTCAGGAGGCGGACTGACTTCTCAGCGCAAGCGGCGGCTCCTATATAGGCCCACAACACGTGCACGAGAAGGTGCCGTAACTGCCCTCTAGTGCAAGTAAACATACCGCGCCGCCAGTGGTGGAAACGGGCGAAATCGAGATATCGCTATCAAAAATTAAAAATTATTCTGACGATTGAAACACAGACCGTTGTTTCTTAATGTATGATAACACCAGGTTCAAAGTCTTACTTAAAAGGTAACCCTTGACTCTATTAATAAGATTATCATATAAACGAATCTCTGTGGATTCTTTTAAAACACAGTTCCAATAGGAGATGCAGGGGCAACCATCTGTGTCTCGTCATACAGCATTCTATGTCCCTCGATGAGACAGTGCTCCGCCCCTGCAGATTTCTGAGGCTGAAGCAGCCGTGTGTGGCGCTGGTGTTCAACACATCGGTCCTGAGTGGTCCGGATTGTATGACCACAGTGGCAAGGGATCTTGTACACACTGGGCTTTCTCAAACCCAAGTCATCTTTAACAGAGCCAAGAAGCGCTCTAATCTTGGCTGGCGGACGAAAAACACTTTTGATATGATATCTTTTTAGAATTCTTCTTATCTTCGAGGAAACGCTCCCAGCAAAAGGTAGAAAAACCACTGATTTGCAGGTATCTTCTGGTGGTTCAGGTGAAGGTCCAAACTGGAACAGGATCTGTTTGTCTGTACAGCCATTCTGCTTGAACACAACCTTGAGGTGGTCTAATTCTTCTGTCAAGCTTTCTCCGTCTGAAATGGCATAAGCTCTTCTCGCCAACGTCCGCAGGACCCCGTGCGCTGGAACTATGGATGACAGCTAGAAGCATGCAGGTAACGGTCCGTGTGTGTAGGCTTCCGATAAGCACTGTGTCCCAGTGTCCCATCATTCTTTCTGTACACCAGAACATCCAGAAACGGAAGCTTTCCATCGCTATTCACCTCCATGGTAAACTTGATGCTAGGATGCAAGGAATTAAAATGATGTAAGGGGCGGACAAGAGCTTCTCTCCCATGAGAGCACACCCGAAACGTATCGTCGACGTACCTCAAGAAACAGGTTGGTTCTAAAGACGCCGTCTTCAGCTCGATGTCCTCAAAATCCTCCATAAAAAGATTGGCGACTATTGGGGACAATGGGCTCCCCATAGCCACTCCATAGACTTGGAACCCGGTGTTATCAGACGGTCTGTGTTTCGATCGTCACTATAATTTTTAATTTTTGATAGCGATATCTCGTTTTCGCCTGTTTCCACCACTGGCGGCGCGGTATGTTAAACTTAGGCTAGAGGGCAGTTAGGCACCTCCCGCACGCTGTGTAGGCCTTCTGCGGCCTATATAGGAGCCGCTGCTTGCGCTGAGAAGTCAGTTCCGGCGAGATCGTGTACCAGCATTCTCACCTGAAGATGGCGGCCAGTTGGACGTTATGATCTGGCTGCACACCCGAGAAAAATATTATCAACATTGCCTTTATAAACAAGGAGATTAACGCTACTAACGAATGTCTTTCGAGCATATGGAAAAAAAAGTTCGACAACATTTGCGTTGTTTATATTATTGGCATTGGGCACAGATTTCTTACGTCTCGTGGACTTCGCTTGAATGGCCTAGGGAAGCAAATTGTTACTCATAAATTACTGGATGAAGTCGTGAGGCAACAGGAAACGTCTGCAACACAAACAGCAGTTATCAGTAACAACATAAAAGAAGGAACAGAAGGTACATCGTAAGAAATAGTACCACTACCACCACCACCAACAACAGGAACAGCAGCAACAGAATCACCGTGCTGAGGGGGGGGGGGGGGGGGGGGGGCTCTTTAGTTTCAAATGGATGGAATAGTATTTGTCTAGGATCGTCTGGCAATATTATGACAGTTAAGCCCCATGACAAGATGCATCTAAGGTATACACCTATGCGGCAGCACGCCAAGCGTACAAGTTTGGGACTGCAGACTGGCTCTGGTAGGCCTGCTACATAACACGATTAGCGCGGGACCAGCGCGTGCGCACTAGACAGCACTATCGCATGGAACTCGAAGGAGACTTCTGTTATTAAATTATACAGGGTGCAAAGTATTTAAACCGACAAACTGTGGGAGGCTGTATTGTTGTTGTTGTTGTTGTTGTTGTTGTCTTCAGTCCTGAGACTGGTTTGATGCAGCTCTTCATGCTACTCTATCCTGTGCAAGCTTCTTCATCTCCCAGTACCTACTGCAACCTACATCCTTCTGAATCTGCTTAGTGTATTCATCTCTTGGTCTCCCTCTACGATTTTTACCCTCCACGCTGCCCTCCAATGCTAAATTTGTGATCCCTTGATGCCTCAAAACATGTCCTACCAACCGATCCCTTCTTCTAGTCAAGTTGTGCCACAAACTTCTCTTCTCCCCAATCCTATTCAATACTCCCTCATTAGTTACGTGATCTATCCACCTTATCTTCAGCATTCTTCTGAAGCACCACATTTCGAAAGCTTCTATTCACTTCTTGTCCAAACTAGTTATCGTCCATGTTTCACTTCCATACATGACTACACTCCATACAAATACTTTCAGAAACGACTTCCTGATACATAAATCTATATTCGATGTTAACAAATTTCTCTTCTTCAGAAACGCTTTCCTTGCCATTGCCAGTCTACATTTTATATCCTCTCTACTTCGACCATCATCAGTTATTTTACTTCCTAAATAGCAAAACTCCTTTACTACTTTAAGTGTCTCTTTTCCTAATCTAATTCCCTCAGCATCACCCGATTTAATTTGACTACATTCCATTATCCTCGTTTTGCTTTTGTTGATGTTCATCTTATATCCTCCTTTCAAAACACTGCCCATTCCGTTCAACTGCTCTTCCAAGTCCTTTGCCGTCTCTGACAGAATTACAATGTCATCAGCGAACCTCAAAGTTTTTACTTCTTCTCCATGAATTTTAATACCTACTCCAAATTTTTCTTTTGTTTCCTTTACTGCTTGCTCAATATACAGATTGAATAACATCGGGGAGAGGCTACAACCCTGTCTCACTCCTTTCCCAACCACTGCTTCCCTTTCATGCCCCTCGACTCTTATGACTGCCATCTTGTTTCTGTACAAATTGTAAATAGCCTTTCGCTCCCTGTATTTTACCCCTGTCACCTTTAGAATTTCAAAGAGAGTATTCCAATCAACATTGTCAAAAGCTTTCTCTAAGTCTACAAATGCTAGAAACGTAGGTTTGCCTTTCCTTAATCCTTCTTCTAAGACAAGTCGTAAGGTCAGTATTGCCTCACGTGTTCCAGTATTTCTACGGTATCCAAACTGATCTTCCCCGAGGTCGGCTTCTACTAGTTTTTCCATTCGCTTGTAAAGAATTCGTGTTAGTATTTTGCAGCTGTGGCTTATTAAACTGATAGTTCGGTAATTTTAACATCTGTCAACACATGCTTCCTTTGGGATTAGAATTATTATATTCTTCTTGAAGTCCGAGGGTATTTCGCCTGTTTCATACATCTTGCTCACCAGATGGTAGAGTTTTGTCAGGACTGGCTCTCCCAAGGCCGTCAGTAGTTCCAATGGAATGTTGTCTACTCCGGGGGTCTTGTTTCGACTCAGGTCTTTCAGTGCTCTGTCAAACTCTTCACGCAGGATCTTATCTCCCATTTTATCTTCATCTACATCCTCTTCCATTTCCATAATATTGTCCTCAAGTACATCGCCCTTGTATAGACCCTCTATATACTCCTTCCACCTTTCTGCTTTCCCTTCTTTGCTTAGAACTGGATTTCCCTCTGAGCTCTTGATGTTCATACAAGTGGTTCTCTTATCTCCAAAGGTCTCTTTAATTTTCCTGTAGGCAGTATCTATCTTACCCCTAGTGAGATAAGCTTCTACATCCTTACATTTGTCCTCTAGCCATCCCTGTTTAGCCATTTTGCACTTCCTGTCGATCTCATTTTTAAGACGTTTGTATTCCTTTTTGCCTGCTTCATTTACTGCATTTTTATATTTTCTCCTTTCATCAATTAGATTCAATATTTCTTCTGTTACCCAAGGATTTCTAGCAGCCCTCGTCTTTTTACCTACTTTATCCTCTGCTGCCTTCACTACTTCATCCCTCAAAGCTACCCATTCTTCCTCTACTGTATTTCTTTCCCCCATTCCTGTCAATTGTTCCCTTATGTTCTCCCTGAAACACTGTACAACCTCTGGTTCTTTCAGTTTATCCAGGTCCTATCTCCTTAAATTCCCACCTTTTTGCAGTTTCTTCAGTTTTAATCTACAGGTCATAACCAATAGATTGTGGTCAGAGTCCACATCTGCCCCTGGAAATGTCTTACAATTTAAAATCTGGTTCCTAAATCTCTGTCTTACCATAATATAATCTATCTGATACCTTTTAGTATCTCCAGGGTTCTTCCATGTATACAACCTTCTTTCATGATTCTTAAACCAAGTGTTAGCTATGATTAAGTTGTGCTCTGTGCAAAATTCTACCAAGTAGCTTCCTCTTTCATTTCTTAGCCCCAATCCATATCCACCTACTACGTTTCCTTCTCTCCCTTTTCCTACACTCGAATTCCAGTCACCCATGACTATTAAATTTTCATCTCCCTTCACTATCTGAATAATTTCTTTTATTTCATGGTACATTTCTTCAATTTCTTCGTCATCTGCATAGATAGTTGGCATATAAACTTGTACTACTGTAGTAGGTGTGGGTTTCGTATCTATCTTGGCCACAATAATGCGTTCACAATGCTGTTTGCAGTAGCTTACCCTCATTCCTATTTTCCTATTCATTATTAAACCTACTCTTGCATTACCCCTATTTGATTTTGTGTTTATAACCCTGTAGTCACCTGACCAAAAGTCTTGTTCCTTCTGCCACCGAACTTCACTAATTCCCACTATATCTAACTTTAACCTATCCATTTCCCTTTTTAAATTTTCTAACCTACCTCCCCGATTAAGGGATCTGACATTCCACGCTCCGATCCGTAGAACACCAGTTTTCTTTCTCCTGATAACGACTTCCTCGGCTGTAGTTTCCCCTTGCTTTCAGCCGTTCGCGGTACCAGCACAACAAGGCCGTTTTGGTTAATGTTGCAAGGCCAGATCAGTCAATCATCCAGACTGTTGCCCCTGCAACTACTGAAAAGGGTGCTGCCCCTGTTCAGGAATCACGTGTTTGTCTGGCCTTTCAACAGATACCCCTCCGTTGTGGTTGCACCTACGGTACGGCCCTCTGTATCGTTGAGGCACGCAATCCTTCCCACCAACGGCAAGGTGCATGGTTCATGGGGGGGGGGGGATGTTGTAGGGGACATCAAAACATATATTTTTCCTAAATGTCATTTTTTCCCTATGAGGAGTATTTATACCGGTAGAGGAAGATTTCTCTGGCGGCAAATTAATTAAACCAACAAACGCTTTTCCATTTTCTTATGACTAAGAGACAACACATTAACACAACCCAATTTCAATTACAGTAGATTTTCAAAAATGCCTCCATTGACACGTAAACAAAGGTTACGCCGTCGGATCATGTTCTGTCTGACACGGGCAAAAACCCCAGGAGTATCCTGAACTGTTCCTGCTGCTGTTACTATCCGGGCAACCAGACCCTCTTCCGATGCAACAGGAGTTGCGTAAACAGGATTGCGCATCTCTCATCACACAAAAAAGTCCAGAAGGGACATATCTGGAGATCGAGCAGGCCATGATACAGGACGACCTCTGCCAATCCACGTTTCTGGGAACCGTCGGTCCAGGAATCGACGCACACGACGACTGAAATGTGCCGGCGCCCCGTCATGTTGGAACCACATGCGTTGTCTTGTAGGGATCGGGACATCTTCCAGCAATTCTGGCAAAGCTCTGGAGAGAAAATTGTAATAGTGCCTGCCATTTAATGGCCTAGGTAGCAGATACTCCCAATTAAACAGTCCCCAACAACACCGACCCACACATTAGCGAAGAACCGCAGTTGATGAGCGCTAGTAAGTGTAGCATGTGGGTTATCCTCACTCCAAACATGCGAATTGTGCATGTTGAAGACTCCATCGCGCCCGAACTTCGCTTCATAGGTAAACAATACAGAGGATGGAAATGTAGGATGCATTTGACACTGTTCCAGCTACCACTGCGAAAACTGTGCACTGGGTAGATAATCAACTGGTTTCAGGTTGCGGACACGCTGTAAGTGAAATTGACGTAACAATTGTTCTCGATGGACTCTTTTTACATTCGTCTGATTCGTCCCCATTTTACGTGCAATTGGACGTGTGCTGATTGAAGGATCCCACTCCACATGCTGCAAGACAGCTTCCTCAGATTGCAGCGTTCTTTCCATGCGACTGCGCCCATGTCCATGTAATCCGTTAAATGAACCGGGCTCACGCAGACATTGGTACACAGCAAAATGGCTCTGAGCACTATGGGACTAACTGCTGTGGTCATCAGTCGCCTAGAACTTAGAACTACTTAAACATAACTAACCTAAGGACATCACACACATCCATGCCCGAGGCAGGATTCGAACCTGCGACCGTAGCAGTCGCACGGTTCCGGACTGCGCGCCTAGAACCGCGAGACCACTGCGGCCGGCTGGTACACAGCAGCATAGGTCATATGATGCGGGATACGGCGATTAGGATATTGTTGCTGTGCAGCTCGTCCGTTGTGGTGCGCTACGTCGTACGCACCAACCATATCAGTGCACTCACTCACTGTGTATCGCTCCATTAGTAAACAGAGACAATGCACTACTACACTGGTGGACTGAAGAACGTAATACGCCCTCTAACAACTGAAGATCGTAATACAGCAACTGAAGAGCGTAATACGGCCTCCGCCGGTTTCAATAATCCATAGGAAAAAATGACATCAGGGAAAAATATTTGTTTTGATGTCCCCTACAACCTCCCAGAGTTTGTCGGTTTAAATACTTTTCACCCTGTATATTCAGAGAGGAAGCTGATAGCCATATCAAAAAAAGATTCATGTTAACGGAAAATACACTTACTTTTCTTTATACCATACTCACAGCCCGCTTGGTATGCACAGTTTTCAGAACTGACAGTTCGATTCAACAACAAGTAAATGCAACGACGCTCTGTGGAAGAGGCAATACAGGCAGGAACATTGTACTGGCCAGTAATGCCATTTGTCTGACACCAATCCTACCAACCGACACTTCACTCTTTTTTCGAGCTATTGAACTGGTATAGGTGAACAAGTCTTTTATCTCTGAGGGTGTGGTTGTCCTAATTTCAGTCGTACATAATAAAGGAACCCCATCCTATGGTAAGCCAGTATACAAATACATTTCTTGGCGTATTTGTTTGCTTTATACTATGACTTTAGGTAACCTACTGTACTTATCAACATACTTAGCACAAAATGGTTTTTTTAGATCATCATGTCTGGAGGACCTTTAAGAGACAGAGACATAAGGGAGAAACGGGAAACTAGTGCATCAAAAAGGAAAAGAATCACCGAGACAATTATATCCACCAAGCTGTGAGTTCGAGTATCATGAAATTTCTTAAGAAAAAGTTAAGTGTAACACACCAAAGGATCGAATGGATCTAATATAGCATCAGAGTCAGTTATAACTGCTGTGATCCGAGATTGTGAGCCGAATAAAGACTTCAAAAGTGATGATCAAGAGCAAACCGTTCGTATAAGAGAGTCGTTTATAGAATTAGATCTGGGAAAGTGGGTATTTCCAGTAACAGATTTGGAGTGTCGTGATTTAATCCAAAATGGTACCCAACAAAGCCTAGAGAAACCCGATGAAAGTTACCCCAAAGATGCAAACAAAAGGCATTTTACAAAATTTCATTTTACTCTAAAATTGAGTAACGGCGAAAAGCAACATCACAGATTATTATTAGCTTACCGCATGTATCAAGAGAAAGTTTATTGCTTTCAAACTGCCTATTGGCTTCAAACTGCCCGAGACAGAAGCCAATAGGCAGTTTGTCAACAAGTGGCCACGAAAGCCTTAACAATTTTTCTTGCTTTCCATGTCGACTTTTTTCACATTTGCACACACAGATGGTAAGAGACGGACACTGCGACTGGAAAGATCTGAGTGGAATATTGCAAAGGCGTGAACGAAGTCAAGGCCACATGGAGTGCATGATTACATGGAAGGAATTCTGAAAAGGAATCAAATTCAGAAAACAATAGATAAGGAAAACGAGAGACTGATTAGGGAGTCACAGAAGTATTGCTATAAGTGGCTTGAAAGATTGATTAATATTACGAAATACTTAGCTTCACGCAGTCTGGCGTTTAAAGGGCATCGAGAATCCCTTAACCTGAACGATAGCGGAAACAGTGGAATTTTATAGATCTATTTAAATTGTTACCCAATTATGATCTGACGCTAAAAGAGCACTTGCAATGTATTTACGAAAAGCAACTTTCTAAGCATTATCAGAGTCGCGACATACAAACTGAATTAACTACATTAATGTCCAAATATGTTATCAAAGAAATTATGAGCAATCTGTTATCAACGAAATTATAAACAGAGTCCAACAAGCAAAACATTATGCCTTCATGCTCTATTGTACCATGTATTCCAGCTGTGTGGCACAATGTAAATAATATCAAGAGTTTTTAATTCCTCAACTGGAGAGACAGAGGAACATTCCATTCGGTTTATTGGCGTCGCAGAAACAACAGGAGAGTATTTAACAAATGTAATTTTAAATGAACTAAAAAAAATGGCCTAGACTTCCAGATTTTTTACAAAACCAAGCAAGCGTTGGGATCTTATAAAAACTAAATTGAAATTGACATTGAAACCTCTGTCTGAAACACGATGGGAAAGTAGAATCGGAGTTGTAAAAGCGATGTTTTTGCTGTTTGATGATGCCATTGAAAGTGTGAGCGACCTGAAAAATAGAACTGATGATTTCGGAAGTCTCAGCAAGTGTGAACCAGTCTTGAAGGAAATGTTAACTTTTGGGTTTATTGTTGATATACAGGTGTGGTACGAGATTTTACTACGTGTCGACCAACGAGTTAAAATTTTAACTTGTTGGTGTCGACAATGTAACTGAACTATGCCAATCGGTTCAAGTGATCTTCAAAGTCGCTATCGATACTTTACGTTCATTTCGTGACTAAATTCAAGAACTCCGTAACAGGATTTGAAACAAGCGTTGCAGAACATCGCTTGTTTGCAAAAAAAAAAGTAGCTACGGAATTGAGTCTCAGTTTAAAAAAGGAATAGCACACAGAAAGCGAATGTTCAGTTATAAACAAATTGATTCAATCTGCTGAAATGTTTTGTTTTTTAAACACAACGAAAGACGCTATAATAGTCGACACTGAATGTCGATTCAAAGCGCTCAATGAATATTTCTGACGATTTGGTTTTTTTTGCGATATGAATTATTTGAAATTTTTATGCGAGGACGACCTTAGCAAACATTGTAATACTTCGAGAAGGAACTTGAACTTTTAAAATCCAACCTACAAGACTCAATCAAAGACGCAAAACAACTTATTCAGAATATATTAGAAAGAATTTGGAAGAAGTAAATCCAAATCTTTACGTAACAATCAGACGAATGCTCACAGTTCCGGTCAGTGCAGCTTCTGCCGGGAGAAGTTTCTCAAAGTTAAAATTAAGACATACTGAATCAGCACGATGTACCAAGAAAGACTATCTGCGTTGTGGGTACTATCAATTAAAGCGGAAATAGCGGCTAGTACTACGACGTAAACACCCTCAGTGTGCGAAAAGCCGAAAGATTCTTTTATTTTAATGTGTGCTTGTTTAATGTTATTTTTGTCTTTGCAATAATCCTTTTATATTATAATAATAAAATTTGTGTATAATTATTATTAGTGTATAATTCAGCTCATTTAATTTAACGTTTACGTACCGACTGGAAAGTGAAAGGAGCCTCGCAAAGCTGATTCGTCGCCGACGTTCAGTTTTCGCCTAGCGCCGCCACTGTTAAGGAGCCAAAGGCAAGGCACAACTATATCGCTTAATAAGGACCTTATATGAATTCGAACCAAGAAAAGGAAAATATTGTGACAAACCATCTCGAAAATTTGCATATAAGTGACAACCGTCAAGAAAAAACCACCTGTTTCAGGGAAACGATTTTATACTGATAGCACCAGGAGAACCACTTCACGGCCTCTGTTTGAGCCAAACAAGAGCAAGAAGTTAGCCACAGATGCAACATATTTTGCCGTCTCCTGCAACCTGGAAAGGAGCAAAATACCTGTAGAAGCAAAACCACCACATTGTGTAACAAGTTTCAAACCCAGAGGTTATATGCAGACTTCTCTGTATTTCATCAAAATGTACCCCAAACAAAATGAAAGTGATATGGGTCATAGTAAGAAAAGAAACAGGTAAACAACGTCACAATATAAAGCTACCGAAAAAAATGAAAATATCAGACCCAAATAAAATTGCGAATAAATGCAATACCTATTTTACAGGAGTAGCAGAAAATGTTCAAAGGGCATTCACCAAATGCTAGGAGAGAACGGGCTGCAAACAATTTAAATAAGCGCGTTTCTTATATCCATCAGATGAGAAAGAAATATCAAATGTTATTGGAGGCCGGAAATCAGTATTCTCGTCTAGCATTAATAACACTCCTGATAGTATTTTAAAGAAATGTGCAGCAGCAATAGCGAAGCCCTTTGCAGATGTTTGCAATTTCTGACTAAATACTGGGCTCTTTCCTGAAAAACTAAAAATAGCAAAAGTGAATCCTTTATTTAAAAAGGGTCAAAGAATAGAGGTAAATATTTACAGCTCAGTCTCTCAATTGTTGGGCAATTCTAAAATATTAGAAAAATATTTTATAAAGGACTGACTCATTTTATAGAAGAAAATAATCTTTTCTCAAAATCAGAGCAAGGCTTCTGGAAAAGAAAATCCACAGAAACTGCCACCTTTGTGGTTTTGCAAATGATGCCCTGACCTCAGTCAAATACTCATAGTCAACTTCTCATATTCCAACATGAATTCTCAACCTACTGTCTCCATTTTATAAAATTTACTGACTGTAGTGTATGATTTCTCAAATTGTAATCACTGAGCACATGTTCAACACTTTCCTAAATGATACAATCCCTTCTCCATCTTAAACATTAATCCAATTCACACATAAAGTTACTTGTATATGATACAGTTTTCACTTGTTACAGTTCCAAATATTACGTGTCTGAAAAAATAATCTCCTCACTCTAATCATATTTCACCACCAACTGTACTTCAGATAACACAAGAAAGTTATCAAAGTATGAAATTTCAGCTTGGTATTAGTTTCTTGTTATTAATTTATTAGCAGTGCTTTCACTGCAATAGTTATATTTAAATGCTGACTACAGATAATGAAAATGACAATTCAAACCAACAAATCTGATTTTCTATCTTTCCAGTTACAAACAAAGTACAAATGTTCCCCAAACAGATCGAAAATTTGTGTTTATACAAGTTCCATAAAAACAGACAGTGCAGAAACTCAAAACATGTCTAGTGTCATCAAATGCAATATAAGAGATAGATCAAAAACTTTCTGTTCAAAGGCTGTACATTCGCAAATCAGTAAGCCAATCAGGCAAAATCACTCTGAGCATTGAGGCAATCATCCCACCAATGCACCAGGTTGAAGATACCCTGCTATGTGATTAAGCTCATAAGTTCCTGTTGCATCTCCTCATCTGACAGGAATCATTGACCCTTCAGGGCCTTTTTGTAGGGGACCAAAGGTTGGTAATCATCTGCAGAGAGATCAGTACTATAGTGCAGGTGCTCAAGTGCCCCCCACTTGAGCTAGCGTTGCACTATGGGGTCGTACATTACCGTAAGGCAGCATTGCTTCTTGGTGCGCTACATTACAAAGGTGGTTTTTGGCAGACATACTGCCCTATGCACACTCTTCATTCTCTAATGGATGTCTAGCAGTGTTTGTACTTCAGCAGCCAAGAAAAGAGTAACAACATGTTGGTCCTGTTTGGATGCATTTAGTAATAATGTCACCATAGTTCACATTTCTGCATTTACCATGTGTAAGTCATAAAGACACGTATGCCACACTAAGTACTAAGCCCGTACCTACATGTTGGTGCTTACATATCCACAATGGAGTCATTCTGTGCTGCATATATGCTACAGCAAAGCTCTAAAATGGAAACTTTGTTATTTCCCCTTGTATTTTTCAGTCATAACAGTGTACAGCACCTTTAGTGTAACCATGTTGCAAAAATTCTTTGATTTATCCAATTAGATCCCAACTTTTATTTAAAAACTTATGTAGCTTTTTGACAAATTATAAACAAACTTCTCATTAATATTGCTGTGTAATTACACTTGAAAAATTCTACAATATGTAAACCAAATATCTACTGAAGAAGCATAGCAAGATAGTAAAAGATAATTTGTAAAATTTACATGTTATTCAGAGAATCAGTTTGGATCTGGAAAATTAAATTCTCAAAATAAGATCCACATTAGCTTGGGGCTCTGTGTTCCTAGTCACATAGTACGCAATGGGCGTATACTGTCAGGGAGTCTTTGAAATTATGGTGAACAAAAACCATCATTGATGAACATAAATTGTCACAATTTTCAAATTCTTCTGCTTCTAAAGTGAGTTTCTTTTAAAGCACTTGCTTCAACTTGACATTACACATACACAATGAAAAATATAAAATTACATGGATTATGCTTTTGCCTTTAAATGTTCTTAGTATAACCGTACATCACAGAGCTCTACTCAAGTCTTGCACTACATACATCTGTAACTGTTTTAGATTCCTTTTACAATACTCTTAGCTTTGCCATTATTTTAAACAAATAAACATCTTCATTGGTACTTACATTTGGAATAATATCTCATTTTACACTCTCAGTATTTCACATACATATCTGCTAATAGCTCACATTTGCTAAAACATTTTCTTCTTACTTTCATTTTCTGATATTTCAACTTATTTTCAGTGTTTTACTTCTACTTTTTCTAACATTTGTCTTCACTTTGGGTTAAACAGTGGTATAAACAATTTCATTTCTGTCAAGTTGTAGTTTGTTGACAAAGTTGATTGTTGCCAACCCCTCTACGTTGAAAATTACATTTTTGGTTTCTTCTAACAAAATTTCATCTTCTATAGTAAAAGTACTTTCATCTTAATTTATCTGATTTAGTTCTACATTTACAATATTATTTTCAACAAGACAAAACAATGCATTCGATTGTTTGCACTCTGGTTCTATCGTAAATTCCTTTTTAACTCTCACCATCTGTTTACTAAAGTTCAGTATCTGACTTTTACAACTGCACAAGGAAAATGTAATTATTGCAGTACTTACCTTTTTCACCCAGACCCGGCAGTAGTTGGAGTGGGATCCAGATACTACTACTTATCTTCTTCTGCTGCTTGCTATTTCAATGTCGCAAGTAAACAATTTCCAGACATTTAGTTCATCATGTTCCTTGTCCACCTGTGTGTTTAATTTTTAGTCAGTCATACTACCAGTGCTGTTTCTGTCCACAATTTAGAATTTTGTTTGAAATTTTGTTTTTGTGATGTATACATACCTGAAACTCATACTTTGTTAACATGACTGTACCCACATTATCAACACAACCCAGCTCCAAACACTATATTAAAATGTAAACAGTTTTAGTGGCTATAATGAATTACTTAACTTGCTGACTTTCAAAGAGATGACTGTAACACAAATTCAATGCAGTTACTCCACTTAAAATATCATCTAGATTCAGTTTTATGCAATCTCGGGCAATATGTGACAAGCTAATTAAAAATTTATGTAATCAAAGCAAAAAAAAAAAAAAATAGTTTTAAAACATGTTTACTGCATCGCCACACAGGTGAAATTGACAAGGGTTTGCTGCCCAAAAATGGATGTAAAACTCATGCTAAACCTGAGGCCGCAAGGTGGTTATAATTAAAGTTGCAGCCACTCACAGAGGTCCAGTGGAGGCTATAATTATCATACAGCAATACACTTGGTAGATATTCTAATGTGTTAATGTGGAACCGATTTAAGCTGCAAAAAAAATTAATTCCAATTTTTTTGATCAGGTGCAAATCTGATGCTGTGAATGCAAGAAAGATGTATAGAAATGGATGGGACATGGGGATAAAAGCTCAAGCAAGCAAGACAGGCATAATTTTGATTTTATTATTAACTCCTGCTTACGCAGTTTGTTCATTATGAGCACTGGAGACATCAATGAGATGCTGCATTCATTAAACGTCACAATCAACTGCTCTTCGCAGCAGTTCCAGTGGAATCTGAACAAAATGTTCCTGTATACTGGTCTTCAGAGCAAGTAGAGACTGAACATGCCGCAGATAAATGCATTCTTTTAGATATCGTCAGAGCCAAAAGTCACATGGATTCAAATCAGGTTATCTTGCAGGCCATGCATCTGGAAAAACTTTGGAGATAACACATTCACGGGAGGCTGCATTAAGTAGATTTTTCACTTGATGAGCGACATGAGGTGTTGCACCATTTTTCAAACAGCTGCACTCTTCCAAAGCAGGAATAATATGCTGTACAGAGAGCTCTTCATAATGTGCAGATGTCATTGTACACGACAGGTGTTCTTTGGGTGTATTCTCTTCAAAGAAAAATGGACCAAGGATGTAGGTGCTTGTGAATCCACACCGTACAGTCTCATGCAACATATGCAACAGCTCTTCATGCACTACATGTGATTGAATGATACCCTAAATTCAGCAGTTTTGTGTATTTCCAGTACCCTCTGATGTAAAATGTGTCTCATCACTGTGTAGAATATTGTCCGTCCGCAAGTCATCAAGTTCAATCTGTGCCGGAAGCCGAAGAGTAGATCAGGTTGCTTCAGTTGCTGCACACATGGATCTTGGATGGGTGCCTGTGTAAAACAGACTACAAAACTTTCTGTTCTGTTGACCATGGGATAGACAGTTCTCACGATACTGCATGAGGATTAGCACTATCCAGGGCATGCACTGCATGGTCAGTTACAGGAACAGCAACATCATGAATAACTTCCACTGGAATACGATGCCTTCCTTTTCCAGGTGCCACACCAAACCATGGTTTTTAATTTCATCATCATTTTCTTTAAACCATTTAAAGACATTGGGCCTTTCCTCAGAACGTTCAGTCAGTGATATTCTCTTAGCACTGTAATTACTGCCTTTCACATAAAACAGCATCACTAACAACACAAAGTTTTTCTTCTTGATAGCTATACTGTTCACTTACATTATGGCTTGTCAAATGACACTGTGTGTACAGTGGCAGATTTGCACCTCGTGTCCAAAATTGGTACTAATTTTTTCCACCGTAAATTGATTCTACCTTAAGATATTAGCAAATCTACCATATTTTTCTGCTATAGGATAATTACAGCCCACAATGGACCTCTATGAGTAGTTTCACTTTATTTACACTCACATGGAATGAGTCTCAACAATTACATGATCACCTTATGCATTGTTTAAACTGAACATAATTGAATTTATAATTGAAATTTCTATCCTTTCACTAAACTAGTTATGGAATGTAATGTTACATTGTCTGTGACAGAATTAGTATATTGAAATAAATTTTCATATTGAAGGTTCATGAAATATACATCAATAACAAGATTCCAATTATTTCTGCTAATTACTTTCCAATTGCAGTATAAATTTTGTTCCTAACATGAATCTTGTGTGAGCTCTATCATAATTACTATTACTTTTCTACTCATAAATTCCACAGAGGATAAGTTGCACTTATGTTTACATAATGTTCAAAATATTTTTGATTTGTAGTACAATGTCTCCAAAAACTTACCAGAACTGGTTTAATTTCATTTTGAGTCAACTAGTTTTCATCAACAGTAGGCTATCAATGTTACAGTTTAAATTTCTGCTCATTGAAACATCTGTGTAGAGTCACTTCATAAGACTTATTGTCCCATTTGAGTCTGTTTATGTCATACTCTACACACTTTGTGTGCAGGATAGTTCCATTAACTCTCCCAAAAGTGCTGAGCAGTGGAGTTGATGAAAATTCAACGTTATCTGACATTAAATGCAAGCAACTTGTGCTTTGCATTAGTGTGTCAATACTTTATGTGGTCCATTGATTTCCCGTACATGCTACAGATCCATATTTATCACGTCCTTTGTTTACCTTACCATGTGTGTGCAAGAATGTGAGTGAGTGGGTGTTTTCATACGTCTTTTTGGGTTTGTTTTGTGTTTAGTAATTGAACTGCATTTTGTCTGCTGGAAGCAAAGGTTAATCCGTCTTGTATCTCTTACCTGAGCAAAGAGGTCTACCCCTTTTGTCTGAGAGTTGTCTGTTAGGTTGATGGCAGAAATGTTCCCTCTGGTTGCTTCTATTTCATGTGTTGATTTTTGGGGTGCTCTGAGCAGAGTGACACTCTGCTGTTAGTTGTTACTCTTAAGTAAGCCTTATGCTACCAGTGAAGATAGGTCTTAGCTTTAACTGTGTTCTTCGTGAGTTAAGTCACTGAGAATACTTAAGTTCTTCAGCCTAACTGAACTGTTCTGATTAATTCTTTGGCATGTGCTACACTTTGCTGATGATGGACAATGATTGAGTTTATAATTTTATTCATGGTTGAAGTTTGCCTTGTTCTTTTGGAACATTGTAGTATGGAGTGCACTCCAGGAATATGTTTAGGATGAGGTAGAGTGCTTCTAATGTTGTGTAAATGTGAGAGTAATTGTGACTTCGAGTGTGTGTGATATTTCTTTACATTTATTGCACTTGTTTTCAGCTGATATAGTGTCTGCCTTGTTCTGGTGTTGTCCCACATGTTCTTTATTCTATGAGTCTTCAGCTCCATTATTCTCTCTCTATACATTGTCTGTTCTAGTTTAATTGAAGAGTACCAGGTGCATTAATTGAGCTATTGGTTTTTTATGTTTTGTAGGAAGATTTGGTAACTGTCTTTGTTTAGCGGAGAGTATATGTTCCTCGAACCAAAGTCTTACGACACATTGGTTTGATATCAATTCGCAGTAATTAATGAAAAAAAAAGGTTCAAATGGCTTTGAGCACTATGGGACTTAACATCTGAGGTCATCAGTCCCCTATAACTTAGAATTACTTAAACCTAACTTAGAACTTCTTAAACCTAACTAACCTAAGGACTTCACACACATCCATGACCAAGACAGGATTCGAACCTGTGACCGTAGCGATCGCGCGGTTCCAGACTGAAGCGCTTAGAACTGCTTGGCCACACCAGCTGGCGGTAATTAATTATCTATTTGTTCTAGTAGTTGTGTTCCCTCAGTGATTCTATACATTTTGTGATTTTCTTTTATTTCTGGTTGGAACAGATAATTGGATGACTAGTCCACCACATGGTCAGTATAGTTCATTGTATGTTGAGTGCGCAAATTTTGGTTGGTTCCTCTGAACTTCATGTTTTTCTGTGAATGGATCTGGACTGGACAAATGAAGTTGTGTGTTTCCACTTCCTTTTCCTCTCTTTTCCCTTGATATACACCTAGTTAAATTGTGCAACATAAGTTCATTTTACCAATGCAGATAAATCTATGTAGCTATCTATAAATAAACATGTTTAGTGAAAGCTCATATCATGTGTCCTGTTAACTTCTTCATATTTTACCAAATATTGCCTAATTTGCAAGTTTAGGCTTTCAGTGCTTTTTTTTTTCTTTAAAATAATAGCCTGGATTTACATGCTGCCCAAAGGTAAGCCGTCGTTTAATTTTTGAGTTTAACTGATTTTACGTAGTTCATTGCAATTGAAATTTTTTTACCATTTCTTTTGAACAAGTAGTCTAATAATTTAAAGTTCAAACAATGGAAAATCCAGGATGGAATAATGGCAATTTTATGAGAAGGGTGGATTCCTGTTCACTATATAGTGGAGATGTTGAGTTGCAGACAGGCTCAACAAAAAGACTACCAAACACATAAGCTTTGGTCCAGAAGGCCTTCTTCTGAAATAGACAACATACAAACCCACACACACACTCATGCAAATGTATTGTGTGTGTGTGTGTGTGTGTGGAGGGGGGGGGGGGGGGGGAGGTAGTCATTTTCTTGTGCCCGTCTGCAAGTCAGCAGCTCTGCTGTATAGTGAGGAGAACCAGACTACCCTTTTCATAAAATTGCCAGTTTCCAGTTTAGTCTTTTCTCATTTATTAAGAAGGGCTTGGGTTGGTGGTGACCCAGTGATTTAGTTGAGCATTTATCCCTCGCAGGTGGATTGACCACTGTTTGTGTACAAATGTTAAGTGTGCATGCAAGCTGATACTTAACATACATTGATTTATTCAAGAGCCAGCAGAAGGATATACATGTACAGCTTGTATTGTGTATAACTTCACTTAAATGTCTGATAATACCATAGTCTCCAATATGTGTAGAATCATACTCTTTGTTTAATACTGTCCCATTTTGCTACACTGCTAGGTTCAGAGATACTATTTATTTAAAGTGAATCTATTAAGGAAGAAGAACCTGTATAGGGGTACCACGGTTCACGATTCCCATACAATCATTACATTCTGATTTTTTTTCTATGTACATTTTCCACTGTTTTTATAGAATATTTACATTTTAATTATTACTTTATGATTGTTTTCTTTTCTATATCTCACATGCACACCATCAGAAAGATCTTGATTAATTAAGTTCACATTTTTATGTGATACTTTAATAAACATTCAAACAGACTTGCTCTCTATAATTGTTAGTGTACATGGTATGTTAATGTATATGTTCTATATGAAGCAGAAATGTTTTTAGGAAAAGTTTCAAAAACTTTCCCCCCAAACTACCTAACTTCAAAGGTGTAGGTCATTGGGAAAGGAGGGGTGGTATCCAGAGAAAGGAATCCCTGCAAACAGCCTCATTGTAAAGATTCCTTTCTCTGAATCCCACCCCTCCTTTCACAATGACTTACACTTTTTCAGGTTCTCCAACCCCTTGCCCTCACAAACCTGGTACAGCAAAAAACACAACTGCATGGCACAGGCGTCATAGAACCACCTCTGCTCTCTCTGCAAGATACTACTGCTCTGCAATCCCTACTCTGTATATCACATCTCTGAAATTGAATCCCTCACTCTCCAGCACTTGTAGGAGCATTTCAGACACCACCTCTTACATTATCCGACATGCTGACGTACTACTGCCACCTCAGGGCACCACTATCAAACCCCTTTCATACCCACTGTGTTATTCCTTGTCCATCCCTCACAGCAACTAAGCCCTGCCTAGCTGACCTTTTCAGCTTGCCACACCTCCCAAAACTCCCTACCAACTCTCCACCAAATCCATTCCCATAACCTTTCCACCAAAACACTCAGCTCCATAGAAGTTTCACTCATATCCAAAGGTCTCACTTTTAGCTCTCTCGCCCAAACTCAAGCATGCGGGACTTGTCAAAGACCTACTCTCCTTCTCCCGATCTTTGCAATGGAACCACTTGTTTGCTGACAATCACTCCAACCAAAACCACCCTAGTTCCAGCACTGAACCCTGCCTCTTCCAGTTCATACCACCATCCAACTGTGAACCTCCACCCTTCCATCTGAGCACCCGTTAGTCACCTTCCAGGAATTCCTTACCTCCAACTTAGCCGCACCATCCTTCCCCAGGTCCCTTCCTCAAAAAACCAACCTTTTGGTAAAAGAAGGAACGGCCATAAACAACCTCAAAACAGATCCTGACCTAATCATCCTACCTGCAGACAAAGGTTCCACCACTTTTGTATGAATCACAGTGACTATCTGGCAGAAGGCCTCTGCCAATTATCTGACTCATCCACCTATAAACTCAGCCAGAGTGAGCCAATTCCAGAGGCCCAACACAAACTCCAATCCCTGCTTAAAGCCTTAAGCCCTTCCCAGAACATCTCCACTGAATCCATTTCCCTCTCTCACCCCTATGACACCCTGCACACCCACCTTCTAAATTCTCCTCAAAATCCACAAACCTAACAATCCTGCACACACTATTGCGGCTGATTATTGTGCCTCCACTGAAAGAATTTCAGCACTCATTGACCAACCCCTCCAACCAATTGCCGATAATCTAACCTCACACATGAAAGATACCAAACACATTCTTCAATGACTCTCCACCATTCTTGCCCCTTTACCTCACAGATCCCTACTCGTCACTGTTGACGCCATCTCCCTATTCACCAACATCCCTCATGCCCACGATCTTACCGCTACTGAACACTACCTTTACCAATGTACCTTAGACTCCAAACCCACTACCTCATTTCTCATGCACCTTACTAACTTTATCCTAACCCACAACTACTTCTCATTTGATAGGAAGGTGTATATACAAATCGGTAGCACAGCCATGGACACCTGCACGGCACCCTCTTATGCCAGCCTTTTTATGGGCCATCTAGAGGAGAACTTCCCAGCATCCCAAAACATTTCTTCACAACCTCAACACCTTCTCTTCCATCCACTTCATATGGTCCTCCTTAACTTAGCATGCCACCTTCCTAGATGTTGACCTCCTCCTCTCTGATGGCTCCATCTGCACCTCTGACCACATTTAACCCTCCAACCACCAACAGTACCTGCATTCTGACAGCTGTCATCCCTTTCACACCAAAAAATCCGTTCCATACAGCCTGGCAACAAAGGTAAGGCATATCTGTAGTGACAAAAACTGCCTTGCTCAGTATGCTGAGGGTCTTATTGTGGCCTTCACAGACAGGCACTACCCCAGACCTATTCCACAAACAGATCTCCCTTGCCATTTCCCCTCACACCTCTATCCTACCACCACTCACAAGAACCAGCCACAAAGAGGTGTACCCCTTCATCACCAGTACCACCCCAGACTGGAACAACTGAACTACTTCCTTCGCCAGGGTTTGGGTTACCTGTCATTGTGTCCTGAAATGAGGGACATCCTTTCCGAGATCCTTCCCACCCCTCCTAAAGTTGTTTCATTGCCCACCTAACCTCCACAACATCGTAGTCCATTCTTATACCACTCCCAATCACAACCCCTTGCCGCAAGGATCATATCTCTGAGGAAGAGTCATGTGCAAAACTTGCCCAGTCCCCCCCCCCCCCCCCCCCCCCACTTCCTATTCGAATCATGTCACAGGTTTATCCTACCCCATCAGGGGCTAGGCAACCAGCGAAATCAGCTCTGCCATTGACCAGCCCTGCAGAAATCATTGCACAGTTTTTATTTTGGTATAACAACCAACCAGCTGTCCATCAGGATGAACAGCCACCGCCAAACTGAGGCTAAGACAAAGCAGACCACCATGTGGCACAGCATGCAGCTGAACACAACACACTTGATTTCAATGGCTGCTTCACTACCCAAGACAACTGGATCTTTCCCTCCACCAACAGCTTTTCTGAACTGCGCAGATAGGCGTTACTCTTACAACACATTCTCAACTCCCGTAATTATCCTGACATCAACCTACAGTAACATACTCTCACCACACCCTCCACCCAACAGTTTCCACCCCCACTATAATATCATCTCCTCCCCATTCTCATCTCCCACCCTGTTTATTTGCAGCTTGTGGCTGAGAGCTTTATGTAACTGCCTTTTAATTGTGCCTGTCTGCCACTTGATGTGTCTTCTTTACAGTAAGTATCAATCTGTCTTTTCTACATTGCAGGTATTCCTACCTGGAGCTTCCATTGTTTCATGAAAGGGAAACATTGTTAGCAAAACTCACGAAAAATTTTTGAGTGATTTACTTCAAATTTTTACTTAATACTCTGATAAACATTTTGACAGACATAGGCTATGTATTTTTTAATATATATGGTATATAAATAAATATGTATATATGACAATACATAAAGAGGATATTTTGTTAGCAAAAATCTTGAATAGTTTTTAACCAATTTACTTCAAATCTTTACACAATGCTTCAAATCTTTACACAATGCTCTAATAAATGTTTGGCTGGACATAGGTGACACACTTCTTTAATACACGGTGACAATTGTTGAACTATACGAAAAAGAAGTAAATTAGATAGAAAGTATGGCATGCACACACTTTATTCAACATGTAAACTTCACTACAGACATTTGGATATAGGTTACAGCTTGTTTGATATGCTTGCCATCATTGGCGATAATGTGGTGCAGATGAATAGTGACATTCCGTATGAGCTGTTGGGGTGTTGGAACATTGATGTTGTCGATGACCTCCTGAATGGCTGTTTTCAGCTCAGCAATGGTTTTGAGGTTACTGCTGTACACCTTGTCTTAAATATAGCCCCACAAAAAGGAGTGGTATGTGTTCAGATCCGGAGAATATGGCGGCCAATTGAGGCCCATGCCAGAGCCAGAACATGGTCCCCGAAGTGCTCCTCCAGGACATCAAACACCCTCCTGCATCAGTGGGGTCAAGATCTATCTTTCATGAACCACATCTTGTCGAAATCAGGGTAACTTTGGATAGTGGTGATGAAATCATCTTCCAAAACCTTCACATACTGTTTGAAGTCACCGTGCTATCGAGGAATATTAAGCTGTGCTGTGAAGATGTGCAGCTTCATTTTCTTTCCTATAGTCAGTTTTAACTAGAATAGCATGGCCTTTAAACATCAGACAAATATACATATTCTTTCCCCTTACACATAATATTAAACAAATATTGTATAGACACAGCTGCATTGCAATATGTACCTCATGGTCTCAAGATTGAAAGAATAACAGTTTGCACAGAATAATGTGACCAGGAGATGCACAATAGACAGGGTATGCATGGTAAGAGTGCTGGCTAGTGTTGTGGGTAGTAGGCAGGCACTGTAAGGAAAGTTCTGAGTGCTATAGGGGAGGTGCTATTCTAAACTGAAGCTAATGCTCACATTTTTTGTAAATATTAAGTGGAACTTCTCCATGCCCACATATGCATGGAGACCACTCAAAAAGATCTACTGTCACCTCTCCTTTGATTACTATCTAAAAAGAATTCTGCTGAAAATGCAACAAAAGTGACATTTTGTAACTTTCAGAGAAGTGGTGAATTTTGAGTATATCCTACATTTCTCTTGTTACCATCATAAAATTTGCTTCTTTTACCAAAACACAGTGAAGTTTACACAGTATCATCTAACTGACATATTGTGCACACACAATTGTGAGAGAATTCTGAAACCATGGTATTATATTTATCAAGTGAGAAACTGAGGAAAAGTAAGGTCAATAGCTTATGACAAGCATATCCTAGGTACGAAAATAAATGTGTCATGTGTTCACTTATGCTGTTCCAAAACCTACAGCCTTTCTCTTTCATCAGCTATTAATGGCCATTAAAAATTACATTGTTTCATCAAAAAACTTTGTAGCTGATGGGATAAAACAGTAGCTAACAAAGTTTTGCAGAATATCCACATGGCAAAATACTTTCCTCTTTGCATCTATTATTTGCCAAAAATCTCATTTCAGTATCTCAAACCATTTATAAAATATGAGTAATGTAAATAAATACTAACAAAGAGATAGAGGGGCTGGCCAGTACTTACCTCAGCTCAGTACAGCCAATAGACAACACAAAACAGAACAGAAAATTTACATTCCTAGCTTTCAGAACTTTGTTCCTTCATCAGGGAGGAGAGAGGGGAAAAAAGGGGAAGAAGGGAAAGTGGATTTAGTTACTCACAACCCAGGTTATGAAGCAACAGGGAAAGGTAAACAGGGAGGGTAACAAGGATAGAGGCATGGTTGTCAGAGGGAAGCCAAAGATATGTGGTGTCACGGAATAGTAAATAGTTGGAAATGTGGAATATTGTCAAAGTTTCGTTGCCTATGAGGAGAGCCAGAGCCAGTAGGTCAGCCAAGAGCTAAGAGAATTGCACATATATCGGAATGTGTCATCACGCAGGGGCAATGACCTGATTATGCACAACAGGCGAGAGAGAATTGCTTAGCACGTGGGTTTGTATTAGACGGAGACTTTCGTAGAGTGCAAGACAGAGGTATAGCGTCAGCTGCACCGCATTTCACAACTTCGCATAAGTCTGTCATAACAACACGTAACTCTTTTTCAAGAACACCTAAGGGGCGAGTACGACAGATAAATCAGCAGTAAAAGTGGAACGAATGCGGTCATCGCAAATGAGCATGACGTCAGGACGTCTCTCGTGCTTCCTTTAAATACGCCAGCTTTGATAGCAACAAGACACTCAAACTCGCACTCGAAGTTAGACTTGCAGTTAGATGTGTACTGGATCACTGCGTAGCGCTTAGCTCGGTGATTGACATGTTAATCTGTATTAAGGAGATGTTGCAGTAAGGGCGGCCCATTCGGCAGCAGACGTGAGGGGACAGTACCAGCTCTGGTCCTCTATTTCATCTTGTCTTTATTGTGTGAGGTGCGATCACAGATCAGTCAGATCAATTTTCTTGAGGTTGGTGAGAGATAGAGACCTCCATCCAAGACTAATGAAAAATTCAGTATCTTAGTTACATTGCATTGCAGCAGTATATTATGTAATATAAACCAAATGCAAAATCACAGCAACCCCTATTTTTCATTGAAAACTTTTTCAAATCCCTTGCAGTGTCTTATTTAAATGAAAATATTCCAAAAATATGACCATTAACAAAGTGATAGGCATGTGATCATGAAGCTGACATACGATTTTCTTTTACTGAAAATCTTCTATAAAATTGTTTAAATCATTAGAGAAAGATTGAAAGGCATGTACCTCGATTATGCCATCACAGTGTGTCACTGACCAGCTGTGGGAAAACAATGTTGACCCCCCACTTCTGAACAAACAAATGAATTCACCCAGTGTTTTGGATGAAACTTGATCACGGCATAATGGCAACTGAACTTGGCGCGTCATGTTTGAATGTTAGGATGAAGCACCGCCAATGCCTTTAATCATGAGTAAATTTGAGATTCTATAATGCAGTCCCTTTGCCCATCTTTGGATGGCACCTGTACTGTACAGTATGCATTCATTTTATATCTCAGCCCTACAAACTTCACAATTTGTGACCCACTTACCTTGTCTTTCATCATTCGAGGTGTTACACCATAAAAATTATCAGTTGCATCAGAATGCTATCTAGTTACACTCCTGGAAATTGAAATAAGAACACCGTGAATTCATTGTCCCAGGAAGGGGAAAATTTATTGACACATTCCTGGGGTCAGATACATCACATGATCACACTAACAGAACCACAGGCACATAGACACAGGCAACAGAGCATGCACAATGTCGGCACTAGTACAGTGTATATCCACCTTTCGCAGCAATGCAGGCTGCTATTCTCCCATGGAGACGATCGTAGAGATGCTGGATGTAGTCCTGTGGAACGGCTTGACATGCCATTTCCACCTGGCGCCTCAGTTGGACCAGCGATCGTGCTGGACGTGCAGACCGCGTGAGACGACGCTTCATCCAGTCCCAAACATGCTCAATGGGGGACAGATCCGGAGATCTTGCTGGCCAGGGTAGTTGACTTACACCTTCTAGAGCATGTTGGGTGGTACGGGATACATGCGGACGTGCATTGTCCTGTTGGAACAGCAAGTTCCCTTGCCGGTCTAGGAATGGTAGAACGATGGGTTCGATGACGGTTTGGATGTACCGTGCACTATTCAGTGTCCCCTCGACGATCACCAGAAGTGTACGGCCAGTGTAGGAGATCGCTCCCCACACCATGATGCCGGGTGTTGGCCCTGTGTGCCTCGGTCGTATGCAGTCCTGATTGTGGCGCTCACCTGCACGGCGCCAAACACGCATATGACCATCATTGGCACCAAGGCAGAAGCGACTCTCATCACTGAAGACGACACGTCTCCATTCGTCCCTCCATTCACGCCTGTCGCGACACCACTGGAGGTGGGCTGCACGATGTTGGGGCGTGAGCGGAAGACGGCCTAACGGTGTGCGGGACCGTAGCCCAGCTTGATGGAGACGGTTGCAAATGGTCCTCGCCGATACCCCAGGAGCAACAGTGCCCCTAATTTGCTGGGAAGTGGTGGTGCAGTCCCCTACGGCACTGCGTAGGATCCTACGGTCTTGGCGTGCATCCGTGCGTCGCTGCGGTCCGGGCCCAGGTCGACGGGCACGTGTACCTTCCGCCGACCACTGGCGACAACATCGATGTACTGTGGAGACCTCACGCCCCACGTGTTGAGCAATTCGGCGGTACGTCCACCCGGCCTCCCGCATGCCCACTATACGCCCTCGCTCAAAGTCCGTCAACTGCACATACGGTTCACGTCCACGCTGTCGCGGCATGCTACCAGTGTTAAAGACTGCGATGGAGCTCCGTATGCCACGGCAAACTGGCTGACACTGACAGCGGCGGTGCACAAATGCTGCGCAGCTAGCACCATTCGACGGCCAACACCGCGGTTCCTGGTGTGTCCGCTGTGCCGTGCGTGTGATCATTGCTTGTACAGCCCTCTCGCAGTGTCCGGAGCAAGTATGGTGGGTCTGACACACCGGTGTCAATGTGTTCTTTTTTCCATTGCCATTTTATAGAGATTGAAGCCTTTCACCTAATAGATGGAACTGTCTGTATCCATATAAAGTAACTTAGGATCAGGGCAGTTTGGCTTCACAAGTTTGTAGTGAGATTGGGATGTGTGGAGTTTGGAGAGGTGTAGAATACTCATATCAATACAGACAGGTCTTTTGAACTGCCCTGAAACATTAGCCATCTCCACAGTAACTAGAACTTGATTTAAGATTGTGGACCACTTAAAATTTAGTCTCTCGTACCATAATGCCCCTCCCAGTGGGAAACAAAATGAATTTCATGGATGTTTCTTACATTTTCCATGGTTTTGCTGAAAACATAATTATTTATTAATTTAAAAAATCCTTTTCAAAGTCACTCATCACAAGAGCTCTCTAATCTGTATTTACATCAGTTTACTCCTTCATCCAGTGTGGCTGAAAGAGACACTGCAGATGACTCTACCCTCCCAAACTGAGACATTATTAGAGGTTCTGCACTGCAGGATGTATCTGTGTTTATTCTCTAGTGTCATCATAAGCAGAACAAAGTAGTTAGGAGTTATATCATCCACATTCTGTATATAAGGAAAAATTATGTATCAGGTTGCTCATTAAGAAATCACATTTGATGTTGGTTATTTGTGAGATAGTGCCGTGCCTCATGTAAGGAGGAGCAAGTGTCTACCAGAAATTCTCAGAATTCAAAGGGAGCAAGATCTTGGACTGCCACAGCTTTGAGTTACCAATTCGCAATGTTGCTACTCTCAATGGTCAGGATGCCTCTGGTGTCAGGTGAGTATGGAGTAGAAGGGTATAGGTGGGCCATACTTGTTGGACGTCATTATGATTCGTCATGTAAATTATCTATGGGACATGGAACCTTGGATAAGTATGTGAATTAAGACTGGACAAGACCCACAGTGGTTTACCAACAAAATTTGAGGAAACAAAGGCTGTTGCATTCTCGGTTCAAAAGAGATTGCACAAATCATGACAGGTAAAGGTTATTAGAGATACGTGCATCTGTGAAAAGATGTATGTGCAAAACATACCACTACTACCATCACCTTACCTTAGCAAAAAATCTCGCTGAGAAGCCAAGAAAATTCTGATTCTATTTAAAATCACTAAGTGGGTCTAAACCCCATCCAGTCACTCATTGACCAGTCCGATGTGGCAGTAGAGGGTAGCAAAACAAAAGCTGAAGTTTTAAATTTTGCATTTAAGAAATCTTTCATGCAAGAGGATCACACAAACATACCATCACTTGTCTATTGCACAGAGTCTTGCGTGGACAACAGAGCATACCCAGCATAGAGAAACAAATGAAAGAATTTAAAACAAATAAGGTGCCAGACCCGGATGGAATCCCAATTCAGTTGCACAGAGTACTCTACAACATTGGCACCTTACTTAGCTTGCATTTCTTGTGAATCTCTCACCTAGTGCAAAGCCTCAAAATGGCTGGTAAAAAAAACAGATGACTCCTGTATATATGCCAACAGTCCCCAACAATCAGTAATTCCTTCTCATCCCATCTTGTAAGTCTCCCCTGACCCAGAGTTCTGAGTTACTTTTTCTAAACCTCTCCAGTCCTTTTCTTTTACCGCTCTTTCTTCCTCTTCAACTTTTCTGACAGAGGAAGCCTTTGGCTCTGAAAGCTTGTAAAAGTTAAACCTTTTTTTTGTGTATTCCCCTGCCACCGCTTGGTGAAGTAGATTTTTTTTTTTAATCTAACCATTTACATTTTACTATTGCTATTCTCAGTTATCTAGCTGCCCCTGCCCATAGAATAAAACTCTTCTTCCACTTTTAATGCATCATTTCCTAATCTATTTCTCTCAGAACCATCTGATTTAATCTGTCTACTCTCAGTTACCCTTGCTTTACTTTGGTTGACCTTTTTGTTGAGCTAGGGATCAACAAAATATGAAGCACATGTTCACATTTTCTTTGTGTATTATATACAAAAACAAATGTAATTTTAAGATAGATGTAGAAGACAGCAGAAGGAAACAGCAGTATATTTTGTAGTGGTAAAGCAGAGAAAGAAGTACCCAGACAATAAAGTAGTTGTACCTACCAGATAATGAAGGCATGCTTAGATAATGGAACAGAAAACATGTTGTCCACATAAGTCTGTAAGAATGTCTAATCCAAAAAGGAACAGTCAGTACAGAAAATTGTAGAAACTTCAAACAGATAAGAAATTTGTGAATTACTTTTCTTTAGGAGACACAGTTGCTAGTACTGTCTACAGTAACACTTAAACTAAATCAAACAATGGAAAATCCAGGATTTATACTTATTTACTACTACACTCGTAGTTTTTGGAAACATATGTTCCTTCAGTAGGGGGTGAAGGGCAGTTAATTAGGGATGTTGTAAAGGGTTGGAGGACATGTCATTTAAGACCCTAAGTCAAAACAGATCATTTGTCTTGAGCAGAAAAGCAGGCCAGAAGGAAGGAAAAACTCGCCATATAGAGGAGAATGTAAAAGATTGATAAGCACTTATGCCAGTTACAGTTCAGAGATGATAGACAGGACAGAGTAGTTAGTAAAGATGGATTGCAAGAGGGAGAGGAATCTAAAAGTGGAAAGGGTAATGCAGTAAAGGAATAGAATGAAATGGAAAAAGAAAAGGGGTCTTAAAAAGGAGGGAAAGGAGGAAAAATGAAAACAGTTACAAACGATTAAATAAAATTCTACTCCGCAGTATAGGAAACGGAATGTATGGTTATGCCATCAGAGGTTAAATCTAGGAGAGTCAGAGAATTTAAATGATCCATGTGATACATCAACACTCAGGTACTGTGAATCATTTTGTGAAGCAAGCTTAGCAACTAAATATTGAGTGTTCGTGACACACACAGTTCTTTTTGGTTTATTTGTGTGTACATGTAGTTTGATGGTGGTCATCTCCACATAAAAGCCATGCAGGAAAGAACTTGAATAGTTTCATATGTTACACTGCCTTTAATATTGTACAATTCACTAGTGGTGAGACTGTAGTGTGGTTGCGAGTGGGTGCATTGGACACATTTATAGTGGTGACCTCTGTGCAAGGGATTAAGGTCTGACAATGTAATCTGTAGAATGTAACAGGTTACTAGGAATAAAATATAGTTAGTGAAAGGCAGTCTACAGTTTGTAAAGAAACTTGATTACAGTTACAGGAATAAAATCAGGTGATGTTTTGGGAAATAGATTAGGAAACCAGACACTAACAGCAGAAGAAGAAAGTGATATTGCATGAATTCTTTCAAGTGTTTGCTGCTCATCATTGAGTAAAAAAGTGTATATATATTCACTTATGAAATTTGTTATTAACAATTAAGGTCTGACAATGTAATCTGTAGAATGTAACAGGTTACTAGGAATAAAATATAGTTAGTGAAAGGCAGTCTACAGTTTGTAAAGAAACTTGATTACAGTTACAGGAATAAAATCAGGTGATGTTTTGGGAAATAGATTAGGAAACCAGACACTAACAGCAGAAGAAGAAAGTGATATTGCATGAATTCTTTCAAGTGTTTGCTGCTCATCATTGAGTAAAAAAGTGTATATATATTCACTTATGAAATTTGTTATTAACAATCCGAACAAATTCAAAAGTAGTAGCAATGTACCTGGTTACAACACTAGGAGAAAGGATGATCTTCACTACTCAAGGTTAAATCTAACTTTGGCTCAGAAGGGGGTAAATTATGCTCCCACAAAAGTCTTTGGTCACTTATCTAATAGCATCAAAAGTCTGACAGATAGCTATATAGCATTTAAAAGGAAATTAAAAGAATTTCTTAATGGCAATTCCTTCTACTCATTAGATGAATTTTTGGATATAGTAAGTGGGTAATTTCCCCAACCCCCACACCCCCCACCCCCCACCCCCCCAAAAAAAAAAAGAAAAGAAAAAAAATTAAAAATATTAAGTGTCATGTAATATTTTGTGTAATTTAATATCTTGTATAGACACCTTTTATTAACCTGATATGTTCCACATCATTACAAAATGTCGTATTCATGATCTATGGAACAAGTACTAATGTAATCTAATCATGCAAACACAGCCTACACCATTATAGAGCCACCACAAGCTTGCACAGTGCCTTGTTGACAACTTGGGCCATGGTTTCCTGGGATCTGCACTACACTCACATCGTAAGAAAAGCTCTTATCAACTGAAATTGGGTCTTTTCTGACTAGGCCATGGTTTTCCAGTTGTCTAGGGTACAACGAATATGGTCACAAGCCCAGGAGAGGTACTGCAGGTGATGTCATGCTGTTAGCGAAGACACTCACATTGGTTGTCTACTGCCACAGCCTGTTATTGTCACATTTCACTACACTGTTCTAATCAATATGTGAGTCGTACATCCCGCACTGATGTCTGCAGTTGTTTCGTGCAGTCTTGCTTGTGTGTTAGCATTGAGAATTCTACACAAACATAACTGATCTCAGTCATTGAGTGAAGGCCATTGGCCACTGTGTTATCTGTGGCAAGAGGTAATGCCCAAAATTTGTTATTCTTGACACTGTGGATCTCAGAATATTGAATTCCATAACAAGTTCCAAAATGGAATGCCCGTCCATCTAGCTCCAGGTGTGGCTATTGTAATCTCAGAAACCTTTTCACATGAGTCACCTGAGTACAAATGATACCTCTGCTAACACTGCCATTTTTATACCTTGTGTACATGATACTACCGCCAGCTGTATATGTACATATTGCTATGTCACAACTTTTGTCAGCTCCCTGTACAGCTGCCAATACGTGTGCATGTACGTCTGGGAACTCTTCCCATGTCTTTGGACCAAAGTGGACTCAATTTTGTACACAAATTCCTTGTCCTGAAAGGACCAATATGAAGGAGGGGGTTATAATGCTCTAGCTTAAATGTTAATGGAGATACAGACCTGCAACATTTTTTTAACTTCTGCCATATAGGCTGCCCTGGATGACACTTGTGTGAGAAAAGTATTAACCTGCACTATCGACCTGCTCTGCAGGGCAACCTGTGCGTCAAGCATGCAGAAGTGTGCCTCCTCCTCTGGCATACACTCATCCATTCCCATCCTTCCACAGACAACAGTGTGTCATTTCCTAGGTATGATTATTGGTACATCACAGAAAGTGCACTACGCGCATTGCGATTACATACCCAGAGTGTGCCCCATGAAATGGGGCCGCCATTTGTATGCAAGGATATTACTACAGGTATCACTGCATTCATCCAAAGTGAAATACCTAAATGTTTACATCCCCCAAAAAACTTACATACAAATGATACATTCATTACATGTTCAGCAAGGAAACTTAGTACACTGTGCAATGTGGCTGAATGGTATGAACATGTCCTGACATCATACCTGAACACCCTTTGCAACCCCCCTCCTGGAACACACAATTTATACAGGTGCAATATGTCACAACAAAAGCACAGGCCAATAGGATAAGTGTCCTGATGTGCCACATGCAAAAAAAGCATTACATGTGTAAGGATGTCCTGAGGATATCGGATGTCACACACAGTTGCGATTGACTGCAACCACACACACAGCATTTAAGTCTGCCGATAAAAATGATGTGATACTTTAATGGTTAAGACAGTACACCTCCCAAACACGAACATACGACACTCAGCTACAGCCTGAGAGATGCCTCAAAACCATGAGACATCATCAGGCTGAGGCCCATCCACACCTCTCCATGCTGGCCTACCATCACATACCTTATGAGACATATGCTGAGATACCAATTGATTGTGTGGGTGAGGAGGGGAAGAAATCCAGTGTGCACTCTGTGTGCATTCCGGATGGAGTCACACCTGATGTGGAAAGGGTCCTTCCGGATGCTATGAAGAGCACAGGGTGCAGCCAGCTGCAGGTGGTGGCACATGTCGGCACTAATGACGTGTGTCGCTTTGGATATGAGGAAATTCTTTCTGGATTCCAGCGGCTATCTGATTGGTGAAGGCTGCTGGTCTTCCTTACGAGATGAAGGCAGAGCTTACCATCTGCAGCATCGTTGACAGAACCGACTGTGGACCTTTGGTGCAGAGCTGAGTGGAGGGTCTGATTCAGTGGCTCAGACAGTTTTGCGACCGTGTTGGCTGCAGATTCCTTGACTTGCGTCATAGGGTGGTGGGGTTTCGGGTTCCGCTGAATAGATCAGGAGTTCACTACACTCAGCTGGCAGCTACACGGGTAGCGGAGGCTGTGTGGCGTGGACTAGGCATTTTTTTTAGGTTAGAAGGCTTCGGGAAAGTACGGGGTGGTCTGCAATCTCAAAGAGTGCCTGGCAAATACAGTACGTGCTTGGATCAAGGAACAGTCGGAATTGTAGTTGTAAATTATTGTAGTTGTGCTGGGAAAGTCCATGAGCTTCAAGCACTGATAGAAAGCACAGAAGCTGAAATCGTTATAGGTACAGAAATCTGGCTAAAGCCTGAAATAAGTTCTGCAGAAACTTTTACGAAGTCTCAGACGGTGTTCAGGAAAGATATATTAGGCAGAATTGGTGGTGGAGTGTCTGTGTCTGTCAGTAGTGGTTTATTTTGTAGTGAAGTTGAAGTAGATACTCCGTGCAAATTGGTATGGGTGGAGGTTATACTTAACAGCCAAACTAAGTTAATAATTGGCTCCTTCTATCGACCCCCACACTCTGATGATATAGTTGCTGAACAGTTCAGAGAAAATTTGAGTCTCGTAACAAATAAATACCCCACTCATACGGTTATAGTTGGTGGGGACTTCAATCTTCCCTCAATATGTTGGCAAAAATATTTGTTCAAAACCGGTGGTAGGCAGAAAACATCTTCCGAGATTGTCCTAAATGCTTTCTCCGAAAATTATTTCGAGCAGTTAGTCCACGAACCCACGCGAATTGTAAATGGTTGCAAAAACACACTTGACCTCTTAGCCACAAACAATCCAGAGCTAATAGAGAGCATCCTGACTGATACAGGGATTAGTGATCACAAGGTTGTTGTAGCTAGGCTCAATACCATTTCTTCCAAATCCACCAGAAACAAACGCAAAATAATTTTATTTAAAAAAAGCAGATAAAGTGTCACTAAAAGCCTTCCTAAAAGACAATCTCCATTCCTTCCGGACTGTCTGTGCAAATGTAGACGAGAAGTGGCTCAAATTCAAAGATATAGTAGCAACAGCAATTGAGAGATTCGTATCTCATAAACTGGTAAGAGATTGAACTGATTCCCCATGGTACACAAAACAGGTCCAAACGCTGTTGCAGAGGCAACAGAAAAAGCATGCGAAGTTCAGAAGAATGCGAAATCCCGAAGATTGGCTAAAATTTACAGACGCGCGCGAAATTTGGCACGGACTTCAATGCGAGATGCCTTTAATAGGTTCCACAACAAAACATTGTCTCGAAATTCGGTAGAAAATCCAAAGAAATTCTGGTCGTATGTAAATTACACAAGCGGCAAGATGCAGTCAATACCTTCTCTGTGCAGTGCCGATGGCACTGTTACCGATGACTGTGCCGCTAAAGCAGAGTTGTTGAACGCAGTTTTCCAAAATTCCTTCACCAGGGAAGAAGAATGGAATATTCCAGAATTTGAAACACGAACAGCTGCTAGCATGAGTTTCTTAGAAGAAGATACCTTAGGGGTTGCGAAGCAACTCAAATCTCTTGATACGGCAAGTCTTCAGGTCCAGATTATATACCGATTAGGTTCCTTTCAGATTAAGCTGATACAATAGCTTCCTACTTAGCAATTATATACAACCGCTCGCTCACCGATGGGTCTGTACCTACAGGTTGGAAAATTGCGCAGGTCGCACCAGTTTTTAAGAAGGGTAGTAGGAGTAATCCATCGAACTACAGACCTATATCATTGACGTCGGTTTGCAGTAGGGTTTTGGAGCATATACTATATTCAAACATGATGAATCACCTCGAAGGGAATGATCTATTGATACATAATCAGCATGGCTTCAGAAAACATCATTCTTGTGCAATGTAGCTAGCTCTTTATTTGCATGAAGTAATGGCTGCTATCGACAGGGGATCTCAAGTTGATTCCGTATTTCTATATTTCCGGAAAGCTTTTGACATCGTTCCTCACAAGCAACTTCTAATCAAGCTTCGGGCCTATGGGGTATTGTCTCAGTTGTGCAGCTGGATTCGTGATTTCCTGTCATGAAGGTCGCAGTTCGTAGTAATAGACGGCAAATCATCGAGTAAAACTGAAGTGATATCAGGTTATCCCCAGGGAAGTGTCCTGGGACCTCTGCTGTTCCTGATCTATATAAATGACCTGGGTGACAATCTGAGCAGTTCTCTTATGCTGTTCGCAGATGATGCTGTAATTTACCGTCTAGTAAGGTCATCCGAAGACCAGTATCAGTTGCAAAGTGATTTAGAAAAGATTGCTGTATGGTGTGGCAGGTGGCATTTGACGCTAAATAACGAAAAGTGTGAGGTGATCCACATGAGTTCCAAAAGAAATATGTTGGAATTCGATTGCTCAATAAATAGTACAATTCTCAATGCTGTCAATTCAACTAAGTACCTCGGTGTTAAAATTACGAACAACTTCTGTTGGAAACACCACATAGATAATATTGTGGGGAAGGCGAGCCAAAGGTTGCATTTCATTGGCAGGACTCGTAGAAGATGCAATAAGTCTACTAAAGAGACAGCTTACACTACACTCGTTCGTCCTCTGTTAGAACATTGCTGCGCGGTGTGGGATCCTTACCAGGTGGGATTGATGGAGGACATCGAAAGGGTGCAAAAAAGGGCAGCTCGTTTTGTATTATCACGTAATAGGGGAGAGAGTGTGGCAGATATGATAAGCGAGTTGGGATGGAAGTCAAATACGTTTTTCGTCGTGGCGAGATCTATTTACAAAATTTCAGTCACCAACTTTCTCTTCCGAATGCGAAAATATCAGAGCTCGAACAGAAAGGTTTAGGTGTTTGTTTTTCCCACGCGCTGTTCGGGAGTGAAATGGTAGAGAGATAGTATGATTGTGGTTCGATGAACCCTCTGCCAAGCACTTAAATGTGAATTGCAGAGTAATCATGTAGATGTAGATGTAGATGTAGACGAAATGTCAACATTAATTCCACATTGCAGCCCAAAACCTGGTAGGTGTTGCAGGTACAGCCAGATTAAACAGCCAAACCATTGTCCATTACCAGCTAAACTATGTGCATTGACGCAAGGGGACACAGTGCGGTCAAGATATTTCTCACAACACATATGAAAATATAGTGCAGTGACCCTGAGGGAGGGTGGCACTATCATCTGAGCTATGTAATGTTGTGTCAACACATACAGAGCTCACATTCTATGTGTATCCTGACATATTGTCCAATTTCCACTATACTGATTGATTGCATGCGACAGTCATCCTTGCTCTCAGAAATGACACAATATTTGCAATAAAAAATGAAATCCTGGACACGTTACCAGATGACATAACCTATTACATGCCTGTTGACATGGTGGTCGATGACAACACGTTGTTACAATTCCTGATGGAATTTCTGCAGTCACTGACTGCCTGGCATGCCACATTGCTTGGGGTTGAAGACAGGCACATGCATTATGTTGCTGCAAAATCTGAATGTGCTGTACCTGTGCAATGAAAAATGACTGTGCATGATGAAGACTGACTTAATGTGACAGAAGGAATCATCATAACAAATAGAGGTGCTGGTGAATCACTATACATATCTCGCATACCCCTAATTCCATTGGATGTCCCGGTACCATTTTGTAGAGTGCAGATCTCCATACCACTGATGTTTGCCATGACATTTTGTTCTGTGATTTTGTAGAGTGCAGATCTCCATACTACTGATGTTTGCCATGACATTTTGTTCTGTGCATGGACAGCTGTATGTGCCCATATATATAGCAGAGTGAGCTTACCCAGAAATTTATATATCATAGCACCTGGGAACACTATTCCAAATACTGTATATATGAGTGAGCTATTATGAATAAACATGTCCTTATATACCATCTGGAGGTGATGGGTGGAGAGGAGAAGGAGGCGATAGGCAGAGAGGAGGAGGAGGGGGAGGAGGAGGAGGAGGAGGAGGAGGAGATGGGCCGAGTGATATGCACATTATGCCTGACACCAAAAGATGTGCACCTTACACTTGACAAATGTCCGCTGGTGAAGCTGCGGGTTATGGGCTGGTCTATATATGAAGCTGAGTGTACTTATGTGTCTAAGTATGTTGTATGTATTTATGTGCATGTAAGAACTCCACCGAGGTCCCTGAACCAAAGTGGGCCAAAAGGAGACTGTAAGTATGTATGTCTAGTTTTTTCCCCACAAGTCTGTGAGTATTAGCACTGTGGTACTTAAAACCTCTTAGCCCCAAAAAGAGAGAATACACAAGAAAAATGTGTTTTTTCAGCCCCTGTCGCATAGGACACCCTTCACGACAGGTGTATTTGTGAATAATATTGAATTGCATCATCAACTTGCTTTGTAGGACAGCCTATGCGTCAGGTGCAAAAGCCTGTTTCCAATCCCTTATGTGCAGGCTACCCTGCATGACAGGGATATTGTGGGAGCAGTCACGACCTGCTTAATCGAGCCATTTTGGAGAGGGCACATGTGCAGATGGGCACAGGTGATTGAAGGTTTAAATGAATAGAGAAGGGGTGGACAAAGAGAGGAGGCAGGAGAGGATGGATAGGGAGAGTGGGCAGAAATGGATGAATAGGGAAAAATGGGGACAGGGGCAGAGAGGTTGTCGCAGGAGGAGATGGGTGGAGAAGAGGAGGAGTAGTAGTACAAAGACACAGAAGGCGGAGGGACAGGGAGAGGGTAAAGAGATTGACAGGTGAGGAAGAGTAGACTGACAATGAGCAGGGCGTAGCAGGACGTTGACAGAGATTGGGGGTAGTAAGACAGGAGGATATTGACAGAGAATGGGGGCAGGAGGAGCTTGGCATATGGGGGAGAAGACAGACTGAGGAATCATGGGAAAGGAGGGGCAAGCAAAGAAAAGGGGGAGGAGGAGATGTACACGTAGAGGGGAGAGGAGAAGTTGCACAGAGAAACAATAAGGAGATGATGGACAAAGGAAGCAGGAGAGAGTCAAGGAGGCACATTGTGCAGGTAGTATCAAACTGCCTTGCAGGGGCTACAAGTGCAGATGGCCACAGCTGAGCAGAGAGAAGGGATTTAGGAGATGGATAGTGAGAGAGGAGAAAGATGAGGTGGATAGAGAGAGAGAGGGGAAGGATGTGGTAGATGGAAAAAGGGGGCCTGACAAGATGGAGAGACAGACAGAGAGGGAGATAAGGAAATTGTCCGAGAGAGGGTGTGGAGGTTATGGACAGAGAGAGGGAAATGGACGAGACAGAAAAAGAGGAGGGAAGGAGGAGTTGGACAGAGAGAGAGAGAGAGAGAGAGTGGAGAGGAAGAGATGATAAGTACAATGTATGTGTTGATTGTGTACATGAGGGAATCTGGGAGGGAAATCTAATTAGTGTTTAAAGCAACATATATGTTTGTATGTCAAGGATATTCTGCTAAGCCTCAGGATTGACTTCAACCAGATCTGACACTTCAACAGCGAACTTTGCAAACATTAGCACTATGGTGTTTACAACCTCCTGGTATAGGCAGATGTATTCATTTACCCCCTGCCATATAGATGGCAGCTATGTTGTGTGGGAATAATATCAGATCAACCTGTTTTGGTGGGGCTACACATACAAATGGACGCAGCTGGCGGAAGGTTGAGATACGTAGACATATATAGAGAGAGGGGACAGGTGGGTTGGATAGGGGGGAGGAAGGCAGAAGGGAAAGGAGAAAGAGGGGGATGAAGAGATAAATGGGGGGGGGAGGGAGGAGGAGATAGATAGTGAGAGATGGACTGCAACATCCTAGTCAGAGAGGTAAGTTTGGATTTCTCCCTTAATCAGACCATCAAACAGCCTAGAGTAAATAACACCGAGTGAAGAATTCAGTGTTGGATGGGCCTCAACACGAACAGGATAGCTGTGGAGGAGTGAAGCTGCAAGCAGTTGTTGGGCTCGAGATTCACAATTTCTCTCCAAAACCAAAATGCCATTTAATAAATGAGAGTGAGATTTCACAGGGTCAGCAACTGCATCAACACCTTGGTGAATTATAAATGGATTAACTTTAGAAAAGAACTGATCTTCTTCAGTACATCATACCATAAGGAAGATGCAGCTGGAAGAATCTTGTAATCTTTAGACTCATTCTGTTTATGTTTAGTAGACATAGACTGGGATAGTGACTGGCTCATTGTGAGAAAATCTCTCTTTACTGCCAGCATCTCTGATGACTCACTCCTTCCAACACCCCCCCCCCCCCCACCCCCACCCCCTTCCGAAACCTCAGATGGCGCTCAGCCATCTTAGGTGACTGTTTGCATCTCAGGTCACATCTCCTGAACTCCTGACAGAGGGACCAATTGATAATTTGAGAAGATAATAGTTCAGGAAATCACCCCTCCCTGGGCCTGGCCCGTCTATGGGGTACACACAAACCCTACCTATCGACCTGGGGCTGAGAATTATGCATCACCTAGTCACCTGTTACAGGTCAGATGCATTGGCCAGCCTTCAGGAGTGCACAGGGAGGGAAAAGAAACAAAGAGGAAACTCAATGATAGCAAATGGAGAACAAAGAAAGAAAGAAAAAAAAGTGGAGGGGCTGTTCATGAGAGAGAGAGAGGAGGGGGGATGGTGCAGAGGAGCAAGAGGAGATGGACAGAGTAAGGTGGAAATGGATAGAGAGATGGTGGCAAGAAGAGATGGACGAGAGTGAGGGGAGGAGAAGATGGGCAGAGTAGGGGGCGAGGAGGAGATGGGCAGGGACAGGGAGTAGGATGAATTGGACAGAGATATAGAGGGAGGTGAAGGGTATGCACAGAGAGGCAGGAGAGGTCGTGGAGACACATGGAAAGTGTAGAGGAGTAGTGGGCAGGTGAAAAAGGAAGTGAGGGAGGAGCTGGTAGGGAGAGAGAGTGGAAGGAGGCTATGGACAGAGGGAGGGGAGAGGAGGATGTGGTCAGATAAAGGAGGCAGAGAAGATGGACAGAGAGAGCAGGGAGGAAGAAACTGACAGAGGGAGGTGAGGAGGAGATATGCAGTACAAGGAGAGATCGATGGAGAAGATGGTTAGGGCGAGGGGGAGGGGGGATCCATGAGACTGGTGGAAGGTTATAAGTGGGCATGTGGAAAAGGAAAAAGGTACTGGAGAAAATGGTCAGGGTTAGGTGGAGGAGAATATGGACAGAGAGAGGGGGAGAAGATATGGTCAGAAAGAACCGATGGAGGAGATGAGCAAAGTTGTGAGGAGGGGGGGGGAGGGAAAGGGGGAAAGAGAGAGAGAGAGAGAGAGAGAGAGAGAGAGAGAGAGAGAGAGAGAGAGAGAGAGAGAGGAAGTGGAGAAGCTGGACAGAGCGAGGGGTGAAGAGGGGGCAGACAGAGATATGGGGAGGAAGAGATGGGTACAGACAGGGGGCGGGTGCAGATGTGGGCAATTTATGTTCAAATATGTACCTGGGCAAAATGGCGAGCAAAAGGCTAGAATATATGCAAAACAGTGTATGTCAAGCATCTTCTCCCAAACCCCGCTGGCCGCAGTGGCCAAGCGGTTCTAAGCACTGCAGTCCGGAACTGCGCGACTTCTACGGTCGCAGGTTCGAATCCTGCCTCGTGCATGGATGTGTGTGATGTCCTTAGGTTGGTTAGGTTTAAGTAGTTCTAAGTTATAGGGGGCTGATGACCTCAGATGTTAAGTGTCATAGTGCTCACAGCCATTTGAACCATTTGATTTTCCCAAACCCCTGGATCAGCTTCAAATTTGGTACACAAACAGAACACATGAACATCAGCACTGTGCAGATTAGGTCCTGCAAGTTCCCATAGGAACAGAGAGAAGGGCAAAACACGGTTTTTCAACCCATGATACATTGTGTGGCCTACATAATAAGATTGTTGTGTGGTAGTAGTACATCAGAGCAAAAAATTGTTTTCAAGCCTTGTAGGCTGGACAGGAGACAGGTATTTTGTGAAAACAGAATTTGTCTGCTTTATCTACCTGTTTTGTGGGGACTGCAGGTGCAGATGAGTATGGCTGAGGGAAGAATGAGATGACAAAAAAACAGGATGCATAGAGAGAGGGGACAGGAGGAATAGATAGGGAGAGAGGGGGCAGGAGGGGGGTGGCAGAGATGGGGAAGAAGAGATGGACAGGCAAAGGGAGGAGGAGGAACAGATGAGGAGATGGACAGGGAGAGGAAGGCAGGAGGAGGAGAGGGAGAGAGATGAGAGTGGAAGGAGATTGAAATAAAGAGGGGGAGGGTATGGAAAAAGAGAGAGTGGGGGAGTAGGAGCTGGATAGAGAGTGGGCAAGAAGCAGATGGTCAGAAAGAGGGGGGGGGGGGAGATGAAAAGAGAGAGAGGAAGGATGGGATGGACAGAGAGAGGGAGAGATGTGTGATGCAGTTGGAAGGTTAGATGAGTAGTGGACATGTGGAAAAGAGAGGGAGAAGGATGTGGACAGAGGGACTGTGGAGGGGAAGATGGACAGAGGTAGGAAGGAGGAGATGGAAGGGGTAGTGAGGAGGAGGGAATGGACAGAGAGAGAGGGTGGAAGGAAGTGAACAGAGAGGGGGTGGAAGGAAGTGAACAGAGAGGGGGTGAAGAGGAGGAGGAAATGGGCAGAGAGAGGGGGTAAGAGGAAATGATCAGAGAGAGGACAGAGAGGGGGGAGGATGAGATGGACAGAGAGAAGAACACATGGACAAGTAGAGAGGGAAGAGGAGGACATGGACAGAGCAGAGAGGAGAAAACTGGCAGAGAGAGTGGGAGAAGGAGATGGACAGAGAGGTGGAGGAAATAGGTATGGACAGAGTGTTGGGGGAGGAGGAGATGGACAAATGGAGTGGGGAGGAGGAGATGGGCAAAGAGACTGGGGAGGAGGAGATGGGCAAAGAGAGGGAGAAATAGGAAATAAACAGAGAAAGTGGAAAGAGGACATGGGTAGAAAGGGAGAGTAGGAGGTGGAGAAGGAGAGGGTGAGGAGGACATGGGCATATAGAGAGTGTAGAAGGAACTGAACAGATAGAGGGGCAGGGGGAACTGAACAGATAGAGCAGCAGGGGGAACTGGACAGAGATAGGGAACAGGAGAAAATGGACAGAAAAAGGGGGAAGGAGAAGGTGGGCAGATTCAGAGGGGAGAATTAGATGTGATATAGGGAGAGGGGAGGTTGGGGGTGGATGGAGAGGTGGGAGGAAGGAGGTGGACAGAGAGAAGGGGAGAAGAAGATGGCTAGAAAGAGGGACAGGAGCAATTGGGCAGAGAGAAGTAGGAGGAAGGGCAGCTGTGGGAAGAAAGGTGGAGAATAGTAGTGGGCATGTGGAGGAGGAAGAGGATGTGAAGAGGCAGGTGGAAGAGGGGCAAGAGAAATAGCAAGGGGAAGGTAGAGTAGGGAAGAGATTTCAATTTTTCCTGGTTATTTTGATGAAACCTTCACAGATTTAGCTGACCTGTAATACTTTAAAATTATTATGTCCAATTTGCCTCTTATTTGTATCGTTCAGTGTGCCAACCGGGTTGTGAGAAAGAGAAGTAGAGAGAGCCAATATTTGTGTCAATGTGTTTCTGGATCAAAGATCTTATCATACAAATGAATACCACAGATAAATTTAATATCCTCTCTGGAACATATATGTGTGTAATATATTGCTATATGCATATATGGGCTAAGCTGTTGGTGAAAAGCTAGTAGGTACCTACATAAAAACAAGCAAACAATATACACTGTAAACACAATTTTTTGAATTGTTAATAATACCACTAACGAGAGCCAAATGACATTTATTTATTTACCTATCAGGTTTCATAGGACCACAGGTGCGAAAGCTACTTGGTAAGGAAGGAGTTAGCACATGTTTTACTGACAGTGGATTAGAAAATTTGCAAACAAAAGAATTAATGAAACACAAAAAATATGGAAGGAGTATGAAAAAAACAACACAATCCAGAGGAATGATCTGAACTACTGCGAGGAACCCCTATAAAAAACAAGAGTGTGCCACAAGGATACCTTTTAACTTGGATTTACGCATGGGCTTGGGGGTTTATTACTCTTTTTTTTCAGTTCTGCTGGGAATGCATTGAAAATGAAATCTCCTGAATTGTGCACACTTTCTGTACAATACTTAAGGGAATTGTGAAACCACATCAGAATTAGCATAATAAGACGTTGACAAGCCTTCAAGGATAGCAATGATATTAATTAATTTTGACTGTAATTTGATTTGTGGTTTTATGTGTGCTGTAAGAGCGAACGAGAGATACCAAATAGTCAGTAATGATGTCCCAGTATAGAGATGTCCATAATTATTGCTGGTCATAATTGCAGTTAATTCAAAAGTTAGTCATTGTCACAAAGATTGTGTTTGCCATTGTAAGGGAACTTTTGTACAAAGTTAGAACAGTCATTCATTTATAATTATACTGACAAGGAGTCATAAAAGTGGTTCTGGCCACCCATTTATGGGCTAAGCACACAAGATAAGAGAGTCAAACTAAACAAAGTTAACATGGCTCTGTGTTTCATTGTTAGACATAGAGGAGATTATTTTTATAGTGAAGTTGGCAGCATTCAATTTTTGCTTATGATATTTCCAACAAAGATTTCCATTCACCCTGATTTAAAAAGATATCAACTTCACTTACTGTTAGAAGAAAAAAATCACTTTATCAAGAATTAAATGTTAGAAACAGTTTGCATTAAGTTTTGTTGCTTTGTTATCTACAAAAATAAAAATCTTGAATTAACTTTTACACTTTGTATACTGTCAAGAAAATCATTGGTCCCAGTACAAAACCCTGTGGCACCTACCACTTTACATACCTCTATTCATATTCAGATCTCTTCCTTGTTTGTTAACACTGGAGGTCAACCTTTTGCTTCCTAGTTTTCAGGTACATAACGTTTAACACTTGAGATTTTTCCATAATCTCATAATGCAATCAAAGAAAATAAACTTACTGTTTTAGCCCTGCTAGCACCTCACATATAAAGAATAAACTGCATTTTCTGTAGATACACCTTTTCTGTGGCCAAACTGCAAATCTGATGGCAAACTGTGTGTACTGAGATGTTCTACTACTACACACTGCATTCTCAAAATCTTTGCAAAACATTGGCAGCAAAAAAATTGGCCAGTAAAAGTCTACATTATCTCTTTCATCCTCATTACAAAGTGATTTTGCTAATGAATATTTCAATCTTCCAGGAAGCTACCACAACAGCAACACACATTACACATCTGACTATGTACAGAACTAATATATGATGCAATAATATTCATAATGTTATTTCAGCAGACTCATGGGAGTATGTGTTTCATGTAATGAACACTGGATCATGCCATCCATAAAAAATGTCCAAGTCTTGCTGTACCTATGAACAAGAGACTGATGCTTATGGTGGTTTTGGAGACTATTCAACAAGAATAGTCTATTATGGGGCTATATTATGACACCAATGAACCCTAGAATGGTTCAGGAATTACAGTGGAAAACAGAAAGAGTAAAATCAATGTTTTCTTTTTCAGCATATTAAAGTTGCGTGATAAGAAAGACTGCACCACTGTAGCAGATTGTTGATGTCTTTTTATTTACTGATTGTATAAAGAACTGATACTTTTCTTACACTTATGGGTATATTACACACACTTACCTAGTAATGTGTAATTGGTGCTTTTGACATTGGTACTCCGTAAGACACTGAAAATGTTGGAATGCCATCCTGGTCAACCCTTGTCTCTTACTTAAGTGAAGCTATATGCAATACAAGCAAGCACATGTTGTTTGCTGGTATCCAAGATGGGCTCACTAGACTTGCTGTCTGGCGAACTGGGTGACAACAGAAGGGACCTGTGGTGTTTTCCTCAACCCATTTTGATCCAGTTCAATAATAAAGTGAATGTCCTTGTTTTGATGAAGACACAGATAATATTGGGACATACAAAATTGAACAGTAGGTTCCTCTGTTGCTAGTGAGAAGAAATGGCTTAAGTATTCTTGCCATTTCATCTCACATAAAAATTTCAAACAACAATACCTCCACTCCCTGCTTGACTAGTGATCTGTTTGCAAAAGGCATAGACTTCCACATGTGGTACTCCTACATTGTCTCTGGTGTGTATTTAACATGTCTGTAAGAACATATCCTCAAGTTATTTTGACAGTTTGGGTTTGGAACTCATTCTCGTTACTTCAAGGACAGACCTAGAAGTGAATGATTGTGTCAAAAGGAAGATCAAGCCAATCCATCCTAGTTTAGAGGGACAGCTGTTCACAAGTGAGCCAGTATGGCTAATGGCAATTACGGGGAAGGTGGGCATGATACTTCTGTGCCACATTGACTGGACAAGAAGAAAACTATTTTGAACTCAGTTTAATTGGCTACGAATATGATTAATCAACCACATCAAGATTCTGTGGTCTGATATTGCCATTAGCAACATCTGCAGTTGTTTCAGTAGTAGTATATGAAGAGGACATGGAACTCCAAAAGAATCCACATAAATGAAAGACTACCGCATCTAAGGAAGAGAGAAATACAAAGAAAACTTTGAAGGTGGTGAAAGAACAGGACAGTAGCACAAGAAATACTTTGCGGAATGTACCAGCCTTAACCTCCGTACTATTTCAACTGCAACAAGAAGAGCAGCTATAAGTACACAAAAACAGCTTAATGCACAGTGAAATGTAACAGATCAACATAAATGGCAAACAGAATGGTTTGATAACACAACTCTTAGTTCAATTAGGACGTGTAATCAATAAAATGTTAGGATCAATAATTCAAACCTTGTGGATGTTATGTAATGTATATGATCTTGAAACAGCAATGTTCCAACTCTATAGAACTCATTTAATTAGGAGGAACATCTGGCACTGACACATTCTATAATAATTAGCAGATCATGAAATTTTGTTTTTATAAGATGCTCATTTTCAATTGTCAGCCAAAATACCTCAGACAAAGTTTAACTTATATTGCATACAGCTATTATACATTTGTATGATCTACGTATGTAATAATATCCAGTAATTTTTAGAATAATTGTGAAACTTTATGAGTTATTGTCAATCAGGAACTATAAACAAATGACTAAAACCTACTTGCTCTTTAAATGTTAGAATTTTAGGTGACACAGTTAAAAAGATCTGTTCAATTAAGTGCCTAAAATATGGTAGGAATCCTGTACCAAATGTATTTATTGTGTACTTAACAAAACTGTTAAAGTATTGCTTGTGATGCAAATTCCTGTGAAAACATCTCTTTTTAACTGAATTGGTGTACTGATTGAATGATAGCAATTGCAACATTTCCAACTGCATGTTAAATTAACAGGGTATGATGAATTTTAATTGAGACTCATAAAATCAATGCTATTAACAATGTTCCAATTGTCATTATATATATCTATATATATAGAAGCAATCTAGTTATGAGAGGTGGGGCTCACTATTGTTCTGAATTCTGCAACATAAGATCTATGTCACATTGTGATTTATTTATACATTTCTTACTCCATTGATTCATCTGTGATAAGTTCACAATAATATTTTTTTACATGACAATTTGTTTGATCTTTCTAAACAAATAAGTTTATATGTAGAGAAGTTACAAAAAGACAATAATAATACTAGGTCTTATTTGTATCACACATAAGCTCAGGAAGGAAAGTTGAAAACAAAAAATGAATAGGCTCATTCACATAATTGTTCAATCTTAGATTATCTCAAATCATATATATTTTATGGTTCTAGAAGATTTTTTCTATTGTCACTAAGGAACTCTTCCAACTTCTAAAATTACATTCCCTGAAGAAATTGCTTCAAAGGCTCCCTAAACATGAACTTGTTATCAAAATTACATATAATATCTGGAGGGAGAAAATTGTAAATTCTTGTACCAATTTACCGCACAGCCTTCTGCACCACTGTGAGATATTTACAGTCATTGCATAAATTATGCTCTCTCTGTGTGCTTTATTTGTGATAGTCACTATATCTTTTACACAGTTCAGTGTTTTTACTGATGAAACACCGAAGTGGAATTATATATTGAGCTAGAAGTAAGAATTTTCAGTTTCTAGAAAAGGTTTCTACAACTAGATCTTCAGCTGCACCACTCATTATTCATAGAACAGCTTTTGGGCCAAGAATATTTTCTTTGCTAGCATTTGGATTCTCCAAAATATAATTTGATATGTCATTAGAGAATGGAAGTATCCATAGTATGCTGCTTTTGTACTCTTTAAATTCCCACTTCAAGGGATAAATCGTATGGCAAAAATCAATGAGCTGAGTTTCTTGTGAAGATTTATTATATGATGGACCAGTCTACTCTGCAATCAATCGTAACACCCAGGACCTTTGCTTCAACTCTTTCTATTGTCTGTGTGGCATATTTAACAGTTATCTCTCCCCCAGTTTTGGCAGTTTCTGTGAACTGAATGTAGTTAGTTTTATTAAAGTATAACTAGAGTTCATTGACACTAAACCATTTTACTAAATCAATGACAATACTGTAAAAACAGATGCTTGAAGACTTTCACATGTATGACCATCCATCATAATGTTGGTGTTGTCTGCAAAAATAGTAAAATTGCCCTGTATCTTTGTACATTGTAAATATACCTAAAAACAAAGCCTTTACAAATGTCTGCTTGTGTCTGTGTATGTGCGGATGGATGGATGTGTGTGTGTGTGTGTGTGTGTGTGTGTGTGTGTGTGTGTGCACGCGAGTGTATACTGTATACCTGTCCTTTTTTCCCCTTAAGGTAAGTCTTTCAGCTCCCGGGATTGGAATGATTCCTTACCCTCTCCCTTAAAACCCACATCCTTTCGTCTTTCCCTCTTTCCTGAAGAAGCAACCATTGGTTGCGAAAGCTTGAATTTTGTGTGTATGTTTGTGTATCTATCGACCTGCCAGCACTTTTGTTTGGTAAGTCTCATCAACTTTGTTTTTAGATATATTTTTCCCACGTGGAATGTTTCCCTCTATTATATTCATCATTAATTTGTACATTGTAAGTCATTTATAAATATCAGAAGCAGTAAAAGACTAAGAATGGCTCATTGTGGCACTCCACATTTGATGCTTTTCCCTTCTGATGAAGCCATATCACTCTGATAATCATCTATATTATCTAATATGATTTTCTGCTTTCCTGTCCTTGAGGTATGGCCAACCACTTATTTGGTACACCACTTATTCTTAAAAGTTAGCTTTCTGTAGTAACATTTGATGATTTACAGTGTCAAATGCTTTTGATAAATCACAAAATAATCCTGTTGTCACCATTTTGTCGTGTAGAGATTCTAGAACATCATTTATGAAATTATATATTGCTTGTTCAGTTGGTAGGGCCTTTAGTAAAACAAACTGTCTTTTGGTAAGAATATTAAATCTATCAAGATGTTCCAAAATTCTTGTGTACATGAGGTTTTCTAGCATCCTTACAACAGCATACTTGAGTCTGTCATGAACAATTCCTTGTTGTAAGGAAGCACTGAAAATGTGTGTACTTCACTTACTGAACCACAGCACTGTTTCAACAAATTGTTGGAGGTAATGTGTGTACTTCACTTACTGAACCACAGCACTGTTTCAACAAATGGTTGGAGGTACTATCTACTCCAGTGGAATTTTTATTCTTCAGAGAGAGGACTGTTATTTCACTACTGTGACTGGGCTAATACGAATTTCACCGATATTTCTAGGAACAATATTTTGCATGAGACTCAAAACTTCACTAGTAGAGCTCTTCCAGCCTATTTATTCTGACACTGACAAGAAAATATTGGCTATGTTTTCAGGATGCCTACCAGATTTGCTTCATGTTTGATTTTCTAAAGTCCTTTTGTTCTTACTTGTCTCACTTCTAACAATATGCCAAATAGTCTTCATCTTATTATTTGAGGTATCAATTTCTTGCTCAAAATATAATGCTTTTGATTTTTACATCAATTTCTTTAGGATCTTACAGTACCTTTTTATAATGACGAATTTTTGTTGTGTCATTAGACATTCTAACTGCACTGTAAAGTTCCCTCTACATTTTGCATCACTGTTTAACTACCTTTATGATCCATGGTTTGTTCATAAATGCAGAGGTATTATTTCTGACAAACTTTTTTGGAAAAAACCTCTTCAAAGAGGGATGATAATTCATTCATGAATTTGTCAAATTTAGTGTTAACCTCACCCACTCCACCTGCTGCAGTTTATTTCTGAAGCTTTCCAGTGAGTCTCTAATCATTAATCTTATAGAATGAAATTTTCATTGTGCAGCGAGGTGTGTGCTGATATGGAACTTCGTGGCAGATCAAAACTGTGTGCCGGACTGAGACTTGAACTTGGGACCTTTGCCTTTTGGGGGCAAGTGCTCTACCAGTTGAGCTACCCAAGTATGACTCACGACCCATTCACTCAGCTTTCTTCTGCCTGTACCTCGTCTCCTACCTTCCAAACTTCACAGAAGCTCTCCTGCAAAATTGGCAGATCTAGCACTCCTGGAAGAAAGGATATTGCAGAGACATGGTTTTTCCACAGCCTGGGGGATGTTTCCAGGATGAAATTTTCACTCTACAGTGGAGGGTGTGCTGATATGAAACTTCCTGGCAGATTGAAACTGTGTGCCGCACCGTGTCTCAAACTTGAGACCTGTACCTTTTGCAGGTAAGTGCTCTACCAACTGAGCTACGCAAGCATGTTTCACAACCCATCCTCATAGCTTTCTTCTGCCAGTACCTCGTCTCCTACCTTCCAAACACACCCGTGAGAGGCAAAGGTCCCAAGTTCGAGTCTTGGTCTGGCACACAGTTTTAATCTGCCATGAAGTTTCATTAATCTTATAGATTTCCAGGTGGGGACTGCTTTTTTGAGAAGTTTTCTTTCATGGAAAGTGAGGAGCTGTCAATCATGGTCACGTAGTCCATTCAAGATAAGGATGACAGTGAAGTTGTGGCACATATTTACATCTATAAATATATTGTCTACCAAAGCCTGATTCTCAGATGTGATACTAGTGGGAAAGTCAGATGCTGAAGCTCTATTTTGTTGTTGCATCAGTTGAAAAGTACACACTAAAATCCCCAAGTACAGCAAGTTCATTAATTTTAGAAAATAAAGCAGACAACAGTAATTGCCTTTGAACCAGAAAGACCTTGAATTTAGCCTCAGCTGTCCTGTAAATGGTTACAAATAGAAATGTAACAATGTGATGGATTGAGCTGGGCTCTGAGGCAAGCTGAGCAAAGCACTAATGTTACTTTAAGCCTGTGGTACATCGAATATACACAAAATGAGAAAATAAACAATCCTGAATTAAATCAGTGGAACAAACTGCTGAAGCCAAGTCAAGTGGATAGAAATTGAAATTTTTCATCTAAATCAGACGTGCCATGAACACAACAATGAGGACTTCACAATGAGCAATATAAGTACTATTCAAAATCAGTTTTATTTACTTTGCTGAATGTACTGTGTTTAGGTCATTTGAAAACCTTTTGTTTAGATTTGTTGTAAGTTACAGAAAAAGAATGCATCAGATGCAATTGTTGATCAGGGAGAGGAAGTAGATAGGAAAGCGCGTTCATAACAGGACAGTGATGGCTTGCAGGCTTTAGTGGACAATGACAATTTACTTAATGCAAGTTGCGAAGAGGGAGCAGCAGTTGGGGTCTCAAGTAGTGATTGCTCTACTTTTCAAGAATTCGACCACAGAGATATATTAGATAACAAGAGTGACTTGTCTGAAGAACTCACAAAGTTCTTAGGGGACAAATTGGACAACAGGACAAGCACATATAGGCGCAAAATTTCCAGTATACAGGGAAAAACTTACAACACAATGGAGAAAATTTTGAAAAGCAAAACAATGTTCTTAATGCGAAAGGAAGGACTTAATAGAAGTGAAAACATGTTAAGTAGTACAATGACATAGGTTGGTGACTTAAAAGAGGAAGTAGACAGTTTCAAAAGTTTTCTCTGTACTGCGCACCAGGTGACTGACACTTATATTATGGCAGTGGAAAACATAGTGAGTAAAGTAGAAAAATGACTTACTTGATGAAATAAATAAATAGGATAGAAGTTTCAGGGTACTGCATGGCATGATTAGGAAGGAAGGGGAACGTTCGAACAAGAATCAATTAAAAGTAAAGAGTCTGTTGATAGAAAATTAGCAAATGTAAGCAGTAATGTTAATGCATGTCACAGCAACACAAGATGTTAATAGTAAATTATGTAATTTACAAGAAGATTTAATAAATAAGAGTTTTGGAAATGGCTGTCACAATGTATGGGGAAATGTAAATATGAAAAATTTTCCAGGAGAATACAAATTACACCCAGTCAACTTCATATTTCAAACTAAAGATAATTTTGCATCAGGGGTGTCTGAAAGTTTAAGAATTAAATTTGTAAGAAAGTTTTTTGGTAGGGAAGCATTAACTCGTGTCAGCCAAAATGTAAGTACAGAAATGACTTTAGATGAGTTTGAAAAATGTTTTCTACGCAAGTTTTGGTCAGCAACCAAACAAAAAAATAAATAATAAATAAAGAATAAAAAGTGAATCCTGAAATGGGCCTAATTTTGGGGAAGGCAGTGGTAGAATGGACTGTTGTGAGTAACAGTTAGAAACAGTAGTACATTTGTATAAGCACTTAATGAATTAATCCAAACCGATGACCTCAAGAGGAGGTTAGCAAATTAAGTTCATTGGGGATTAGTACATGGACCAGATGATTCTATTGAAAAATGTCTAAGGTATGTAGACAAGTTAGACGTGGCATGGGAGAGATATGAAGGGCAAAGGGATAGACCAATAGAATACAACAATAACCAGATTGGAAAGTGGTTTCAAAATTATTATGAAGATAGATATAGAAGCGGAGAACCAAGAAATCATAGAAATAATGGTACGTGAGAAAACCACTGAAACAGAAATGAAAGAAGGGGGAAACAGAAACCAGCATAGAGAAATAGATCAGGGTTTAGATATTTTGACAAATCTTTTTGATGAAACAAGTAGCCGACCTATGTCTGTTGAAGATGGAACAATGATTATGACCAGTTTGGTACTGTAAGATTAATGGAAGACAAAAATGTAGAGTGGGGGCTAAGGACCTATTATTGTTGAGGATGAAGGTGCTGAGACTGAGAACCATGTGCTAGAAGGGGAAGAAGCAAGATAAGTACTAATTGTGGGGAGAATATTATATGTATTCAAGTTAACAAAGAGATAGTGACAGATGATAATATAATAGATAGTGACATTAATAGTGAGGTTTCTGGTAATGAAGAATGGGAAGATGTATTACTTTGTCAACAATTAGATGGAATCACTTATGTTGAATTGAAGGAATAAGAATTAGTGAAAAATAATAATAGCAATATAGTTGTCTATGGTAGGGGTTAACAGGAGAGTGTTAGGGAAGTACATGATAATCAGCTTGTACCTGACACCAAGTGAAAAAGGTGTCGACTTGTAAAGATGTCAGAAAGCAAAGTGAACTTATTGGAGACAAAATTGGAGTAACAAGTGAATATTATAATGATAGGAGTAATGGTAATCATGTACAGGGTGTTCTGAAAGAGGTTTGCCAGAATTTGCATCCAGACTGGAGGGTAGATTCTAAAGTAAATAATGAATTAACATGCAGCAATGTACCTTAGGGAGCCTTATAACCATCAATAAAAAGAGGAGCTGCTAAAAGAAGTAATAGAAAGGGATTTGATAGTTGAAAAGGTGGGGGATATAGATGAATATGATGTGCAAGTGATTTCATATATTTATGTACAAACACATAATTGGATACGTAATTACTTGGTTGACATTGGGAGTCTAGTAAGTGGAATCTCAGAAAAATTTAGGGATAGGATAAACAGTGGAGAAAATTTTATTGTATTTCTAATAACTAGGACTAGAATCGAAGGCACCACAGGGAAGTACAGTAAGATGGGGAATAGACAGGTTATTATCATTCAAAATAAATAGTATTTCTTTTATGCAGAGCTGTTTGCTGATAAATGATCTAAACGATATCTTAATATCAAGAATGGACTAGATTGGAAAAACAGAAGTTAGTTTGAGTTGGGGTGAGATGATATTCTTTTTCACAGTTCCAAAAAGTGGAATTTATTCTGCAATTGATATAGTAATAATGGTAACAGCAGTAATCAAATCAAGAGGGTGGAACAGTTGGATGAAAGGAGGTTATTATGAGGAAGATAAAGGTTTTTACAATGATGATGAAAAGAATTATATAGTGAATGAATACCAGAAAAGATAAGAGAGGCAGAGCAGTTGAAAAACCATAAATGGAACTATAGAATTTGTTTTTATGCGAGTATTGAGACATCTCTGGCGAAAAAGGAGAGTAAGAAGTCGTCAGTGTAAGATAAAGTTGAGACCTCATGATCCATTGTTTATCAAGCCCTATGGTGTACCAATTTGTGAAAGAAAAGTTGTTGAAAGGGAACTTCAGAAAATGCAAAATAATAGAAGGAAGTAGTATTCTGTCCAAGTCATATGGGGAAACTGATTTGTTAAAAGTGTGGAAAGGGAACTGCAGTTGATGTAGTAGCAGAAAATTAGTGAACTCCCTCAGGGGCTTATGGTGAACACAAGGGGGCTGTAGCAGTGTGACTGTCATTTTAATTTTATTTCTGGCGTCATATTTTTCTCGTACTAATCTTTTGTGTCCACTTTAAACAACTTTTTCAACATGATATATCTATCTACCATATATATTCAACTGTGCACAAATCATTGACAGTACAAAGTGGGATAAGATAATGCTCAGGTAAGTTTAGTGGTAAAGAAAATGGAAAATGTTTCCTTGGTTCATAAAGTTATAAAGGAAGATTTATTTGAAATATATTATTACAGACAACTGGTAATGAGTCAATTGGAATACTGGAAAAGACAGCGTGAATACTGAAAAAAATACACAGATAAATGTTTGAGGTAATTGTAACATTATCGTATGTGTAGTAAGGAAAAGAATTCTGAACTAGTGTTTGTTAAATATTTAGAACATCTATGTGACATCAAATTCAGTTATGATACATTGCACTTGTGCTAATGTAACTATCTATTATTTAATATTTCAGTCTACACTTTGGTATATTTTTATCTTCTAGCAGTGCAACATTATGTCAAAGCATCTTAGATTGATTTCTTACTATTTATTGGATTATCTTCCATGTTGTGATCGCCTGTATACTCACTGAAAATTACTGACTAAAAGGAGCCTGTTGTCACATATGAATCGTTAGCAGATGTTTTCTTATAGGTAGAACAATGACACATATCTGTATCACTGTATTGATTATAAGTGATGGGAGTATAGTAGATAATTTGGCTCTCTAAAGTTGTTATAAACATCATCCATATAATAGCATGAGTATTGCAACATTACACAGTTAATGATTTATTATACAGATCTTTGATTAACCATATCACATCAAACTCATTATGATCTGACCACTTGTCTAGGGGAGAAGGAAAAAAAAATCACTATTTTGTTATTTTACACTGCGAGATCATAATGCATGACTGAGCTAACCCATTACAATTTTGCACCTTGTGAAGGAGAGGATATTGTTATAGTTCATCTGAAACATGAATTAATTGTTTGGACCCATCACTACACTAGAATGTAAGCAGTACAACTGCAAATCAAAAATGTATCGGAGGGTTGCAATATATAATAACCTGAAATTTGAATATTATTGGCTTTTTAAAGCGTGAAATACAACTCGTTAAAGCAAAACAGTTAACTTAGACTCAGATGAGAAGTTAACACACGATTAAACTATGCTGTTACTATTTTTGCATTTTGCAAATTGGAGATCTCATATTGTATACAATTATAAGAAATCTGTGGAGGATATAGGACTACTATTCTAATTTGTACCAGAGCATCCCAATCCATACCACATTGGGATATTTGTACACCATTCTCATTTAATGTGAATATTAGTTACTTTTTTCTGTATACGTTGTCTAATCACAGAATATTAATACTTAATAATTAATGGAAAATCTCATATAAAGATGTGAAACAAATACTAACAAAGAGATAGAGGGGCTGTTATTATTTGTTTCATATCTTTATATGAGATTTTCCATTAATTATTTAGATCACCTATATGGTCCACATTCTTCACTGTTAGCTATCACTTTCATCTGTCATCTAAACACTTTCTCTTCTTCAGCGTTTTATATATACATACAGCCCCTCTATCTCTTTGTTAGTATTTGTTTCACATCTTTATATGAGATTTTCCATTAATTACTTAGATCACCTATATGGTCCACATTCTTCATTGTTTTGTCGCTTTTGTTAGCTATCACTTACATCTGTCATCTAAACACTTTCTCTTCTTCAGTGTTTTATATATACATAGGCTTCCCTCTGACAACCATGCCTCCATCCTTGCTACCCGCCCTGTTTTCCTTTCCCTGTTGCTTCATAACCTGGGTTGTGAGTAACTAAATCCACTTTCCCTTCTTCCCTTTCTTTCCCCCCTCTCCTCCCTGATGAAGGAACATTTATTCCAAAAGCTAGGAAAGTAAATTTTTGGTTGTTTTTTTGTGTATCTACCGGCTGTACTGAGCTGAGGTAATATTAATACTGAAAATGTCACTGTACTCTCTTTTCAAAGAAGAATAGGAGTGGAACGAACTGTATGTAGTTTGTCTGAATAGCTTAAACTGTAGATTATTACCATGTAACTATATAACTGTACTCAGAAAAGATAATTTCTTACAATAGAAAAGTCTCACATTTGATAAATTAACCTGCGCAGTGAAAACTGTAATACAACGTAAAGTCTATCACCCATATGTGAAGTTGTAGTACAAACTACGAAGACAGAGTAAAAATATTTAACTTATGTATGATTTTCATTTAATAAGATTTGATACTGTTATCATGCAACTACCCACTTTAAGTTTGTAAGTTAATATTGAATAGCACGCATTATACCACTACTATGACACTATAATGTTTAATTAGCATACTTACTGAAGAAGAATTTCTGACAAAAAAGTGTTATGCTATTAAATTATTAACACTGAATGTAACACAGTATTAGAGAGCATAACACATCTTACTTAAATAATTGTTAAACTGAAATTGTCAAGATAAATATGAAAATAATATAAATATATTAAAAACAAAGATTCCAAGACTTACCAAGCGGGAAAGCGCCGGCAGACAGGCACATGAACAAAACACACAAACACACACACAGAATTACGAGCTTTCGCAACTGGCAGTTGCTTCGTCAGGAAAGAGGGAAGGAGAGGGAAAAATGAAAGGATGTGGGTTTTAAGGGAGAGGGTAAGGAGTCATTCCAATCCCGGGAGCGGAAAGACTTCCCTTAGGGGAAAAAAAGGACAGGTGTACACTCGCGCACACACACACACATATCCATCCGCACATACACAGGCACAAACAGACATAATATAAATGTTATATGTAAATATTTAGAATAAAATGCATCAACATTACTGGGTTAAGCTTCTGTCTTTGCTTGTAATTTTTTTTTGTATGTTCTCTACCTGATGGGTTTCCTTTATTGTGTTGTCAACAACCTATGAAGAAAGAGATTATTCTGTGTAAGTGCTCAGGTTGACGGAAAGAGTGATTTGTATTGTGATTTTTCTAGGACTGTGTGACATGTAATACTTTGGAAACCATAATTACCTGTTTTGATGATAAGAGATGAGTCTGTGCGAAGGATACCATGCATGTCTCATTTATTCGGTATATTCCTTATAATACTAACATATTAATTACGGAGTAATTGGTCCCTACCTCATGAATGTTATGCAATGTACATGATCTTGAAACAGCAAGGCACCTAATGTATAGAACTTATTTAACTGCTAGAGACATCTGGGATTCTGACGTTCTGTTGTAATTAGCAGATCATGAAATTGTGTTTTTACAAGTTTAAATTGTTATCCAAATTAGCGCTGACAAGGTTTAACTTATGTTGTATACAATTAGTATTCATTTGTATGATCTACCTATGCAACAATATAGACCTGTTTTTTGAATAATTATGAAGCCTTATGAGCTATTGTCAGTCAGTAACTACAAGGGCTATTCGGAAATTAAGTTCCGATCGATCACAAAATGAAAACCTCTACAAAACTAAAAAAATATTTTATCTGCAACAATTAGCTACACCTTGCAACTACTTTTCTACATGGTCACCACGCCGATTTAGACATTTGTCATTGTGTTGTGCCAACTTTCCAAACACTTGTCGCAGGAGGCAGCAGCCTGTGCTCTCTACCAATATTCGAAGTTGATCTATAGCTCGTTGACATTGCCAAAATGTTGTTTTTGAAGCCAGTGGTTCATGTGAGCAGAGATGAAACTCAAGGGCATCCAGTGACATGCTGTATTGTGGATGCCAAAACACTTCCCATTGAAAATGCTGCATGAGCACCTTCATTGCCTCTGCAGAGTGTGGCTGAGAATTGTCATGAAGAAGGAACCACATGACAGTTGTGTTATGTGGGCTGCATGCCATAAGGCGAAATCTTCACCAGGCCCTCATACTTGGCAGGAGATGCTATTGATTAGGGATCTTTACAAGCTCACTGTGCATTCAGAACTGAAAAGAGATATGTGGAGCGATCAATGGGCGTAATAAACACATATATGTGGTGCGATCAATGGGCGTAATAAACACATTGCCCAACACATCTGTGCAAAGCTTCATCAAATTTTCACAGTGGATTCCATTCTGAAACCGATCGGGAAAGCTGCCACTTGTCATATAGCAGAGATGCTAAGTCGCATATAGGTACACTAAAAAGACTGTCATAAATATAGCTTTTGGCGAGTAAGGCCTTCGTCAAAATTAGACCATGCACGCACGCATGCCTGCAGTATCAGGCAACTGAGGCAACACTACAAGCAGCAGCACAATTGTATGCTGGGAGTAGTGACTGGCTGGGGGTATGGAGGAGCCGAGGGGGGGAGGGATAGTAGTGTAGGGGTGGCAGACAGTGATATGCTTTTGGGGAGCACACACGGACAAGATGGAAAGATGGTAGACCAGCCGAGAAGTGATAACGGGAAAGGAGAGAAGTTAAAAGACTGGGTGCAATGGTGGAACGAGGGCTGTGTAGTGCTGGAATGGAAACAGAGAAAGGGCTGGATGGGAGAAGACAATGAATGATGAAGGTGGAGGCCAGAAGGGTTATGGGATATACAGGCTGTTACAAAAAGGTATGGCCAAACTTTCAGGAAACATTCCTCACACACAAATAAAGAAAAGATGTTATGTGGACATGTGTCTGGAAACACTTAATTTCCTTGTTAGAGCTCATTTTAGTTTCGTCAGTATGTACTGTACTTCCTCAATTCACTGCCATGATTTCATACGGGATACTCTACCTGTGCTGCTAGAACATGTGCCTTTACAAGTACGACACAACATGTGGTTCATGCACGATGGAGCTCCTGCACATTTTAGTCGAAGTGTTCGTATGCTTCTCAACAACAGATTCGGTGACCAATGGATTGGTAGAGACAGACCAATTCCATGGCTTCCACGCTCTCTTGACCTCAACCCTCTTGACTTTCATTTATGTGGGCATTTGAAAGCTCTTGTCTTCGCAACCCCAGTACCAAATGTAGAGACTCTTCGTGCTTGTATTGTGGACGGTTGTGATACAATACGCCATTCTCCAGGGCTGCATCAGCACATCAGGGACGGATGCATGTTTCCTCGCTAAAGGAGAGCATTTTGAACATTTCCTGTAACAAAGTGTTTGAAGTCACGCTGGTACGTTCTGTTGCTGTGTGTTTCCTTTCCATGATTAATGTGATTTGAAGAGAAGTCATAAAATGAGCTCTAACATGGAAACTACACATGTCCACATAACATATTTTCTTTCTTTGTGTGTGAGGAATGTTTCCTGAAAGCTTGGCCGTACCTTTTTGTAACACCCTGTATTGCAGGGTATGTAGGATATATTCCAGGGAAATTTCCCACATGCGCAATTCAGAAAAGCTTGTGTTGGTGGGAAGAATCCATACGGCACAGGCTGTTCCTGGATCTGCATAGTACAGCACATGTAAGAAATTCTGGGTACCACACAACCACAAAGTGATTCCATACAGTAGCAGTCATCACCCATTGCAAGCACACCAAAGGTCTAAAAAGGAAAAATTAATTAGCAATTTTCTAAACACTTGTTGGAAATAATATTACTACCATTGAAAAAGTCAGTTCAGCCATGCAGTTAGAATCAGCAGCACAGTGCAGTATAATATACTACTGTCTATTAAAATTGCTACACCAAGAATAAACGCAGATGATAAATGGGTATTCATTGGACAAATATATTACATGAGAACTGACATGTGATTACATTTTCACACAATTTGGGTGCATAGATCCTGAGAAATCAGTACCCAGAACTACCACCTCTGGCCGTAATAACGGCCTCAATACGCCTGGGCGTTGAGTCAGAGCTTGGATGGCATGTATACCACATTTCATCAAGAGTAGTTGCTCGGCCACCATGACCAGACATTTTCAGTTGGTGAGAGATCTAGAGAATGTGCTGGCCAGGGCAGCAGTCAAACATTTTCTGTATCCAGAAAGGCCCGTACAGGACCTGCAACATGCAGTCCTGCATTATCCTGCTGGAATGTAGTTTCGCAGGGATCGAATGAAGGGTAGAGCCACGGGTCGTAACTCATCTGAAGTGTAGCGTCCACTGTTCAAAGTGCCGTCACTGTGAACAAGAGGTGACAGACGTGTAACCAATGGCACCCCCATACCATCATGCCGGGTGATACGCCAGTATGGCGATGACGAATACACGCTTCCAATGTGCGTTCACCGTGATGTCGCCCAACACAGATGCGACCATCATTATGTTGCAAACAGAACCTGGATTCATCCAAAACAATGACGTTTTGCCATTCGTGCACCCAGGTTTGTCGTTGAGTACACCATCGCAGCCGCTCCTGTCTGTGATGCGGCATCAAGGGTAACCACAGCCATGGTCTCTGAGCTAATAGTCCATGCTGCTGCAAACGTCGTCGGACTGTTCGTGCAGATGGTGGTTGTCGTGCAAACATCCCCATCTGTTGACTCAGGGAGCAAGACGTGGCTGCACGATCCATTACAGCCATGCGGATAAGATGCCTGTCATCTCGACTGCTAGTGATATGGGGCCGCTGGGATCCAGCATGGCGTTCCGTATCACCCTCCTGAACCCACCAATGCCATATGCTGCTAACAGTCATTGGATCTCGACCAATGCGAGCAGCAACGTCACAATACGTAAAACTGCAATCGCGATAGGTTACAATCTGACCTTTATCAAAGCGGAAATGTGATGGTATGCATTTCTCCTCCTTACACGAGGCATTACAACAACATTTCACCAGGCAATGCTGGTCAACTGCTGTTTGTGTATGAGAAATTGGTTGGAAACTTTCCTCGTGTCAGCACATTGTAGGTGTCGCCACCGGCGCCAACCTTGTGTGAATGCTCTCAAAAGCTAATCATTTGCATATCGCAGCATCTGCTTCCTATCGGTTAAATTTCGCGTCTGTAGAACGTCATCTTAGTGGTGTAGCAATTTTAATGGCCAGTAGTATAAAAGACTGAAGTGTGAATTTACTTACAATACCAGTACTTATGATCAAATTCATTAACATTATACAGTGGAATGCTTATTCATTAAGTTGAATGAAGATAGGCTACTTAAAACTGTTATAACTTTAAGTATATCTGTATGTGGCATTTTTAGGAACATGGATCCAATCTGATGAACCTATCATTTCCAGGATATAGTGTGATAAGAAAAGATAGGAGGGATGGCTACAGAGGAAGTGCCGTCCTCACAAAAAATGGTACACGCTTTTCACATATACAACTAAATCTTAAAAATGCTATGATAAAGGACCGTAGGTTCACTCTGCATACAAGGGATGGATTTACAGGCCTCCTAAGAAGTAAATAAGAGAATGGAAATAATTAATGCTGTGAACCATCTGAAGGTAATAGTCGGAAACACGAATGTTCATTATCCCACTTGGGACCTAAATATCGAAGACAGGGTTGGAAGGAAAATAACAGATGAAAGATGTGAAGATACTAGTAACATTAAACAATGGAACGCTAACTGGAATTAGGAGATATGCCACCAAAAAAAGTGCTGTTGTCAGTTTCGCCTCAGATAATTTTGCACAGCAAGCTAACCGAGAATTTACAAAAGCCACTCGTGTCTGACTACCTACTGATACCAATAACATCTCCGAGTAGCCCCAGAACAGGAAGAAAGAATGCTCCACTATAGAAATAGAATATACAAAAAGGAAAGTGGATGCAATAGGAGGAAGTGCTGATGGAGAAGCAAGGAAAGTGGGGATGTGCGAGTTGACTATACCGATCTTATCCATACTATAGAAAGGGCAGCTGAGATCTCAAATCTGCAAAACATGACCTTCTATGTCTCTGCAAGGCTACCTCTGGTCTTGTGAGGACAATAGTATAAAGAACATAAGATGTCAGCTGGAGAGGAGAACAGCACTCAAAATCTGCAAGTGACAAGCTGTAGAAGGGAAATTTCTTAATATAAGTCACATCCAGGCAAGCATGAAGCACCTGTTCAAAAAGAGGGGAAAAGTGGAAGAAATTATGAATATCCACCTGAAGAATCCTCCATGAATATCGTTTGGGATAACAGCAAGAGGTTAAAACGAATTAATACAGTAATGGGAACCTTACAGTCAACATTTAAAAACCTTTCAGTTATGTTTTATGCTATCTTATCATATACACAGCAGAACAGGACAGAGATGAGCCCATGGCACACAGTCAGCTGAGACACTTACTAAATGGAAGTGTCTCCCTAACAAAATATTGGGCAATAGCCCACAGGAAGAATACTGCCTCAGGAACAGATAACATTCATTCTCAGTGCTCTAAAACATGCCAGAGAATAAACAAATTCAACTATTGAACATCTTAACCCTCGAGAAGGTATTAAATACTAATAAAATTAACTTTTCATTATAACACTGTTGCCACATGCAATTGTCATCCCACAGTAACGACATACACGAAGCATTAAAAAGCAGTTCAATCAGATCCCTGCCAACCAATTATTTGATTATTAATTATCTTTTAGATAACTGCCTCAGTGCGGGATTGTGCTGCTAGCTTGGAATCTGGGTCATTTTCTTGCATGGATCGTAAATTTTTTCTCACCTATATCGCTGTTTATTTTATATTACTGCTGCTCACTTGGATGTATGACATCAAACTTATTACTGGTTAGCTGAAACAATTATGAAGGAATAGGTATGGGCTAGCAATTGTAAAGTCACAATGGAATGGTACAAGACAATGCTATTTGTGATTGGAGCACTTAATACACAGGCACACCTGCTCAAGAGTTAAACAAAATATGGCCCTACCAAAGCCATATTTCAGAAATGAAGACTACTTGGGTCAAACCAGTACATAATACCAGTAAAGCATCCATGTACGCTTTGTCATACACTGTGTGTGTTTAAGATGGTGGAATGGATGATTAAACACAAATTAAAATGGTGGACTGAGGACTGTGGGACACTGCCTCTTTTTTTAAGACAAACCAGTTTGGGAAAGGATAAAGACACAACTAAAATCCTTGTATCATTTGCCACTGATATGTCACGCACATTTAGTGATGATATTTACTTGCAGCGTGTATGGACATTAGACTTGACAATCTTTATGCATCTACTGATGAATAAGTTAAAGAATCATGACTTATCATTGTCATTCATTCACAAAATACTCTGCTTGTTGATTGACAGATGCTTGAACATTATAAGGGACAGTGAAACAGTAGTGCCAAGGAGAACACGTCTTGTTGTCATCACTGTAACTGTTTAATCTATTGACATCATACCCACAGTCAATGTTCCACTCAAGCATTGGTGTACAGGGTGCGTTCCAAAAGTAATGCAATTATTTTTTTTTAAAGTAATTTATTGAACAGATTTGCACAAACACTTAAAATTCTTCAAAGTACTGTCCTTCGGCCTCTACACATTTTTTCCAGCGACTCTGCCATGACCGGTACGCGCCCTGGAAGGCGTCTTCTGGGACCTCTCGCAAGGTCTTCGTCACGGCGGATTGGATCTCGTCTATGGACGAAAAACGGGTTCCTTTCAGGGCTGACTTAATCCTAGGAAACAACAAAAAGAAGTCAGCTGGGGCGAGGTCAGTACTATAGGGGGGGGGGGGGGGGGGCAGCGTTGGCACCTGGTGTTTGGCCAGGAACTCGCAGACTCGTAGCGCGTTGTGGCAAGGCGCGTTGTTGTGATGGAGTTGCCAGGTAGCGGAGATGTCCTTTCTCGTCCTGACGACCCTTTTGCGGAGTCTTTCCAGCACATCCACGTAGTAGGCAGCGTTAACTGTCTGTCCTTGAGGAACAAACTCCTTATGGACCACTCCTTTGCTGTTGAAAAAAACAATGAGCATTGTTTTCACTTTTGATTTGCTCATTCTTGCCTTTTTGGGCTTGGGGGACTGATCAGTGTGCCACTCAGAGCTTTGGCGTTTTGTTTCTGGGTCGTATTCAAAAACCCAGGTTTCATCACCAGTGATGACGTTGTCCAAATAATCAGGTTCAATTTCAACACGTTGCACAAGTTCACTTGAAATTTCCGCTCGGTTGGTCTTTTCGTCGTCTGACAACACCTTGGGCACGAGCTTGGCGCACACTTTCCTCATCGCTAAATCTTCAGTAACAATGCGAAAAACAACAGTAGACGACAAGTTCAGTTCATTGGCAACCATCCTGATACTCAATCGACGGTCAGAGTCCAACAGTTGTCGCACACGAGCCACATTGTTGTCGGTTTTGCTGGTTGACGGCTGCCCAGAGCGTTGTTCGTCGTGAACCTCTTCCCGGCCTTCCTTAAAGGCCTTTAACCACCTCGAAAGTTGTGAGTAGGACAGAGCAGAGTCCCCGTAAGCCTCACGAATCATTTTGTTAGTCTCCTCAAAAGATTTGTTCAGTTTAGCACAAAACTTAATCGCGTAACGTTGCTCGATCGACGATTCCATTTTTTCCGTGACACGGTCGGCGCGCAGAGGTTTACAATAACAGACGTCCTGCCGCTTCCACAGCTCGGAGAGCACTGAAACCGGTTTCGCGGCAAAGCTTAGCGTCCCCCCCACCTACTCCATGTGGCCCGCTCCCACTCCGACTACTAGGAGCGGCGCGGGAAATTCAATTGCATTACTTTTGGAATGTACCCTGTATGTAAATGATTTAAGTATTTATACTCAAAGTGATAGTTTTGCTGAGCATTAGCAGCTTCTGAATAATGTTATAATAGTGTTCCATGCATGGCTGAATGAGAGCTGCCTCAATATAGCACCTCAGAAGTAATCTGTTTGCATACATACTTGATATAGGCTTAACAAAATAAGAAGCAAAAGCTAAGGGCCCTTTATGTTATCTTTCAATCAAGTGTGGTTAAGTACTTAGAGCTACATCTAAAAGTATCCACCACATTTAGAATGTAATTTAAAAAATGGAACATACCACAAATATACTTCGGGCTGTTTACTTCGAGCTGTTACAAGTGTTTGTTGGGAGCAAACCTTATATTTACATTTACTGCACTTTTAAGATCACCTTACACTGTGGGTGCCTCTGGTACAGTTTAGCAACATAAAACAGCCTAAAGAAATGACATGTGCTGGTATAAAGAGCTCAGTGTCTGCAGTAGAACATTCAAATGTACTTCATTTAATGCTTTGCTGGTGGAACCAAATGAAATGCCAGTACAACTGAGATACTTAGATTTATTAAAATTTTGGGGAAATATGGTTCTACCTGTAAAGCAGACAGGATACAGGTCACCAGATTGACCTACCCTTGGGTACTGCTTGAGTGTTTTAGATCTGTACGAGATTAGATTAAAGAAAAACAAACCAATTCAGAGGCGGGCTTCTAGATTTGTAATCAATAGGTTCAAATAGCATATGAGTGTTGTGGAGATGCTTTGGGAATGCAAATGGGAATCCCTGGAAGGAAAATTATGTTCTTTCCGAGAAGCACTTTTGAGGAAATTTAGAGACCTGGCATTTGAATCTGACAGCAAAACTATTCTACAGCCACAAGTATACACTTCACGTTAAGGATCATGAAAATACGAGAAAATAGGGCTCTATAGAGGCATATACACAGTCTGTTTCACCCCTCCATTTGCAAGAGGCACAGGAACGGAAAAGATTAGTAGTGGAGCAAGTACCCTCCATCACACACCAAACAGAACCTTGCAAAGTATGTGTACAGATGTAGATGGATCATTTTGTGGTGGGACATGCTGATAATTGCTCATCCAAAATAACGTTTCACTTCTTCCTCACAAGTCTATAAAAATGGCTCTGAGCACTATGGGACTTAACAGCTGTGGTCATCAGTCCCCTAGAACTTAGAACTACTTAAACCTAACTAACCTAAGGACATCACACACATCCATGACTGAGGCAGGATTCGAACCTGCGACCGTAGCAGTCGCGCAGTTCTGGACGGCGCACCTAGAACCGCGAGACCACCGCGGCCGGCACACACAAGTCTATAAAAGTAATTCATGTAGAAACATTATTTACTTAGCTACTACATAGCAAATTTCCCACTGTGCACACCCTGCGTTGATGTACACTATGTGATCAAAAGTATCAGGACACCTGGGTGAAAATCACTTACAAGTTAGTGGTGCCCTCCATCAATAATGGTGGAATTCAATATGGTCTTGGCTCACCCTTATCCTCGACGACAACTTCCACTTCCGCAGGCATAAGTTCATTAAGGTGCTAGAAGGTTTCTTGGGGAGAGGCAACCTATTCTTCATGGAGTGCTGCACTGAGGGGAGGTATCAATGTCAATCGGTACGGCCTGGCACGAAATCGGCGTTCCAAAACATTCCAAAGTTGTTCTATATGATTCAGGTCATGACTCTGTGCAGCCCAGTCCATTACAGGGAAGTTATTGTCATGTAACCATTCCGTCACAGGCCGTGCATTAAGAACAGGTGCTCGCTCGTGTTGTAAGATGCAGTCGCTATCCCCGAATTGCTCTTCAACAGTGGGAAGCAAGAAGGTGCTTAAAACGTCAATGTAAGCCTATGCTGTGACAGTGCCACGCAAAACAAGGGATGCAAGCCCCTGCCATGAAAAACATGACCATACCATAACACCACCACCATGGAATTTTACTGTTGGCACTACACATGTTGGCAGATGACGTTCACCGGGCACTCACCATACCCACACCCTGCCATCGGATCGCCACATTGTGTACTGTGATTTGCCACTCCACACAACGTTTTTTCACGGTTCAATCATCCTTGCACCAAGCGATTCGTTGTTTGGCATTTACCAGCGTGATGTGTGGCTTGCAAGTAGCCGATCGACCACGAAATCTAAGTTTTCTTACCTCCCTCCTAACTGTCATAGTACTTGCAGTGGATCCTGATGCAGTTTGGAATTCCTGTGTGATGGTCTGGATAGATGTCTGCCTATTACACATTACGACCCTCTTCAACTGTCGGTGGTCTCTGTCAGTCAACAGGCGAGGTCTGCCAGTACGCTTTTGTGCTGTACATGTCACTCCACGTTCCCATGGAAACAGTGGTCCTAGAGATGTTTAAGAGTGTGGAAATCTCGCGTACAGATGATGACAAGAGTGACACCCTATCACCTGACCACATTCAAAGTCCGTGAGTTTCTGCAGAGAACCCCATTTTGCTCTCTCATGATGTCTAATGACTACTGAGGTCACTGCTATGGAGTACCTGGCAGCACAATGAACCTATTACGAAAAAAGTATGTTTTTGGGAGCGTCTGTATACTTTTGATCACTTAGTGTATGTGCAGATTTGGAGAAAGACACAAACACACAACTTTGCCAAGGCATGGCAGTGTCTCTCTCCACCTGCTGTGAAGGTGTCACATATGCTTCAGCATCATGAAAACCATGGAGAAGGTGGCAGGTAATGTCAACACCTGCTAAACAATTGAACAAATATAATGTATGCAGTGATCCTGTTTTAAGGTTATATTTAGAGATGTTGGTCTGATCTACAAATTAAAAAGAGATCTGTTCATCAAATGTTATAAATACAGAAGTGTCCTTTAAAAATGGTTATGTCATTTTGTAGCTTTTGTAGAGCAGAGCTTCCTTACAGCCCTTGACCCTCTTCAGATGGTGAAGATGTCTAGTGGCATGGAGCAGTGGCACTGCATAGAGGGTCCATTATGTCAAGAAACTTCAAGATAGACAATTGTACGAATACAATTTTGATAAAAATTGTTGTGTATCATCAGGTGGCAGATAATTTGGGGAAGTAACATGCCGTATTGACTTAGTACACTATAGAAGATGGATGCTGCATTCCAATTTCCAAATTTTACATAATAGTTTATTAACAAAGATTAGAGAACTCACTAAATGCTACACAGACAGATATTGGTTTATGAAACTACTGCTCTTCACCGATTTTTACTTTGATATTTTGCCTTTGCATGAATACAGCACTACTACCCCTCTATTTGATATGCTTCAGCATGCCCCACACTAAGACACTGAAACTGAACAATAAGACGCACCTTTCACTCATACGTTGTACACAGTATGAGTAACTTTCAGCTCACAATTTAGCAGATGGACACCCCCTATGACTTCTGCAGAAATGGGGCTAAACATAAAGAGGGAGCAGGAAGCGCATTTGTACATGGAAAGACTAACAGAGGAGAAAAATTTAATCTCCCTCAAGTAGCGACCATGCTCAAGGGACTTAAATCTGCAAAAGAAGTTTGAAGAGAAATAATTCTTAGTGCATCAGATTCAAGCTCATCTATGGTGGATTTAAATGCTATGATGTAACCAATACTAAATATTTTTTTCATCTAATGGGTTATAGAAGCACTTCGGGAGCCTTTTCACCTAAATAAGACTCATATTTTGGATGAAGGTGCACAGCAGAATAAAGAGAAATGAAGCAGATACTCTGGTCAAGGATGATGAAGTGCCACCTGACAATTCCCTACATACCACAAGGACTAGAATCAGGGCCTGATGGAACAAAAACATCAATCAGTCCTAGGAAATTAAATTGAGATGATATGCCACAGTGGTAGCTAATCTCCCATCACATCATTACTAGCCAAATTGCACATACAGCAGAAACTTTCTAATCACAATTGCACAAATCTGCTTCAATCATGGACAATTCTGGCAACATCACTACCACCTCACATGATCACGTCTTCATGAGAATGCAGCGGTAGAGCAGATGTTAACCACATTTTCTTCACCTGCAACAGGAGATATCAAGGAACTACAATATTAAAGTCCTCTGGCAATGCCTTATCAATAACCATTTAACATTTTAGCAACAAAAGGCATAAAAGTTTATAAATTCCTGGAAGAGTCTATAGTAGAACAAGTATGAACGAAGTAAAAGAGATGTTTTTTAAAATGTTACATTAAAATACAGTAAATAAAAATAGGTATGATTTGTGTTATCAACCCTCCTTTTATATTACTGCTTATTTTTTAATTTTCTTTGATCATTAACTCAATTCCAAGGCAAATGAATGTAATGGATAATTTATTAATATTACAAAATTATTCTGTGGCTGCACATACGGGTGATGTCCAAAGGCCACTAAAAATTTTTTTTGTTAAGAAACCACATCTGTGACTCAACAGTATGGACAGAAGAAAGTTTGTAATGTCACATTAATGACAAAGTCATTAGAGTAACACACAAATGCAGACACATTTGGCACATGAAAAGAACAGTGCCTGCATTACTCCGGAGGTTACGTGTATGCTGTCCACTAGCTGCAATCTAATGTCCCAACTTAGCAAAAAATTTTCGTACTGTTATACTGATGGCCACTATGTCTGGTGATATCCCGGTCTGCTTACATAACATTCCCTGTGGCAGCAGCACAGTAACTGTCTGTCTGTAACAAGTGTGTATTCCTTCATATTCTGGTTGTTTTTGTGTAATTTGTTATAGAAATACAATAGAACATTCATGATGCCCTCTGACATTTTGTAGCTTTTCAGTAACTACTGTCCTCAAAAATGAGAATACATTAATATGGTTTTATTTTATAAATTAGAATATTTCATTCTTTTAGTTTGAGGACTAATTGATCACTACACATATAAATGATTAAGGAGTAAAGATAACAAATCACCAATTAGAAGTGTTGAGTAGACTGAGATCTCCGTGCGTCTACCATCCAACGAGTTGTTACTGTTGCTCCTCATTTAAATTCCACACCTACTTACAATCTTCAAAATATGGTAAAGGTAAATATTTACACAAGGTGCTATCCAAAATATCAGAGAATTTTACTGTAAAAATCAAAACTATACTTATGTCTGATTCACCCTCCTTTGTCACCTCAGGTATATATGCAATGATCCCAGCATTGTTCCCTTTTTGGAAGCACTCACTGAAGTCCTTGTTCAGGACTTGTTCCGATGCCATTTGGATGTATTCAACAGGGTGAAAAAGTCATCCTTCCAAAGGGATTTTCATCTTTGGGAACAGGTTGAAGTTGCACAGGGCTATGTCTGGTGAGCAGGGAGGTTGGGGGAACTGTTGCCAAGTTTCTGGCCACAAATTTCTTCACAACGAGCAATGTGTGTGCAAGTGTGTTTTCATGGTGCACCAGTCAGTCTGTTTCCACAACTCCGCCCATTTCCAACATTTTCCATGACGCCTCAAAACCTCGCAGTAAAACTGCCTGTTGACAGACTGATCAGGTGCTATGAACTCCTTATGCACTTTCCTCCAAATGGAGGAAAAAATGATCAGCACTGACTTCAAGTTGCTGCAAACTTTTAGAGCTTTTTCCAGCCTTGGAGAAGATTGAGTTTTCCATTGTGATAATTGAAACTTTGCTTCAAGGTCATAACTGTAGACAAAAGATTCATCACCTTTTATGACTCTGGATAAGAATTTTGGATACACACAAACTTGTTTGTTGCAGCTCAGTGCAAGTCTGAATCCTGAGGTTTTGCTGGTTGTTGTTGCTGAGGAGACAAGGGACAAACTTCACTTCAATTTGTCTTATGTTCAGTTCATATGCTAGAATTCATTGACATGTACCGTATGACAGCCTAAGTGTGCTTCAACATCATGAATTGTTGCCCTCATTCTTCTTGAATCATGTCAAGCACTTTCATAATCATTTCCGGAATTGTGCATGTTGATGGCTGACACGAATGTTTATAATTTTCCACAGATCTCTACCTTCCTACAAGTGCTTTAACCTATCAAATATATTTGCTCAACTCTGAGCACGCGCGCACGCACACACACACACACACACACACACACACACACACACACACACACAAAATGTCTGTCAGCATGTGGAGGTTTCCAGCTGCAGTTTTCTTCAACTGTCAACAGAATTTGATACAAGTCCATTGTTCCTTCACATTATCTATTTCACAATTTGCAGAAGCACTGAAACATGTCCTGACATGCACCACTACAACTCCCAACTGCATGTGCCAAAGATGATGGAACTTTATGTCGCGTAAGCTAAGATGTGTACCTCGAGACATCTAGTGGCACTTCATACATACTATTTTGTTCTTATTTGAGAATATGTCATCATTACAACCATTTATGTACAAAAGAAATTCTTTATTTAACATTTTTTCATTTCACTTATATTAACAATGTGATTTACTGCCTTTCTATGATGCTTAGACTTATATGCATTTCATAAATGCTTTCCAGTGATGAAAATCAGTCAGGTTCGATCCATTTTGATTTGGTTTATTTTATTTATTTCCCGACAAGTGGTAGGACATGTTTCTGATGGTACTGTAGGCCACTTCCTGCATGAGGAAGTGCAGAGGCCCTGTCTCTGCCTACATGAGATGGGGCACAAAGAATGTCCCCCATGTTGTATGACTCTATAAAATTTGATAAGAAATTTGAAATATTAGGTTGCTGAGCAAGCACAGAAAAAAGTTGTTCTTATGTTTTGAAGAATGCGAACTACCCTAAAAATTGTTTAATTTTGCAGAATATGAACTACCTTGACTCGGGAAACTGTTGAATGGGAATATGGAGGTTGTTTTCGAAGTATTAGTTACGGTTCAGTCTAGTGCTACTACTGATTCTACCTTCTTTTGCAGCAACTCAACTCAAAATTGTTGACTGTAACACCCAGAAACTACATATACAGATCACACCACCACAGCCTCAATGTTCAGAACTGTGATGATATATACAAAATCCTAGCAGCCAGAGATCTGGAACAAGAAGAAGGAAGAAGGAATATTTTTGTCTGAGCTGTGTTCGAACTGTGTGCAACACCTGGTGATGTATGTATGGTTGACTAAATAACTATTGGTCTATCACCCCTGCGAGTTACAACTGATGCATTACAGCAAAACTTGGCAATAACATCAAGCAGGCATTACCAGGCTGCACAGAGAAGTACCATGGCCTTCCAAATCTAAGATCATTTTGTTGGCACCAGATGGGATAAATTTTAATAGCTTTTCTCCACACTTTAATGGCAATAATACTGCCAGACTTCAATAGGAGAGCTTAAATATTTGAGATTGGCATTGTGAAACAGAAGTTCAAATTGTCAGTCAAAAGCAATCAAACAAAAAGTTAAAAATTAGTGATGGGATTAGGTTATCTTAATATACAGCGCCTTGTAATCTGCTGCTGAATTTTTTGGGACAGGTTTAAAAATTTGAAAGGTATGTCAATTGCAACTTGCATAAAGAGAAATGCAGCTTTCATTCGAGCTTTCAAAATTCAGAACTTCATCTTAGCATTGATTGCTGGATACACCAGTGTTTTTTCTATTCATTTAAAGCCATTTTATCTTGTAAAAATTGTTAGACACTATATTATGTTAAAATAACTCCTGGTGCAATATACAAAAAGTCAAGTTGATGTCATGTCCAATCGTGCATTGAAGCTATCTTTTTACTCTCAGAGGTACGATTGTTGAAATTTGGATATTCCCTGACCAATATTTCCAGCAGTTTATTTCATTTTCATACTTTGGTAAGGACCTAAGAAAACTCTTGCCGATTCATGAGACTATTTGAATATAAGATGACAAAACAGTTCTTAAACAACAAAAGATTTTAATTTTGAAATGATAACAAAATCAAGTGACTATTGACAATTTTATGAAGTATAAATGACATAATGTAACAATGAAAGCATGTGCATTTATAACGGAAGGATCAGATACTTCGTTTCTCCCTTTATCTTAATTTTTTTTTTAAATTTTGCACTACTTCTGAGTATTCTGTACAATGTGTAAATGTTCAACTAACAGATAGAATTTACAAGTAAATTACATTACATATGCACAGTATTATTACATACACATTTATGTATAAGAAATCACTTCTAAAATGCAGTGACATAAAATCTTAAAAATATTTCTACACAATAGAAAATATACATTAAATACTATACACAAAAATTCTGATTTCATATTATTACAGAATTATAATTACACTATGTTTATGCATTTTCACATAGAGAAGTCAAGTGATCTCAGTGGATGCATGTAACAGGCCATGAGAAAGTAAAACAAGAAATTCTGCAAAAAATCATCGTTTGCCTTACAAGATAAAGGGCTAGAGTTCATAGCATTTATGAAACATTAGAAATGTCACAGAACTTATAGTGTCCCTCCAGTGAGATCACCTGCCATTAAACAACAGAAAACAAATGACAGCATTATAAATGTGCATTCACAACTTTAGTACCACGATTTGCTAACAAAAATATAATTTCTACCCTTAACATTACAACTTATATAATATTCTATACATAATCACAGATCACTAAAGCATGGACACTTACTATTACTTTGGTACTAAAATCTGGCATCCACAAACTTATTAAAACAAGTTAATTCTGCTCCTGCAGTATTAATTTACCAATTATGCATAACAAGTAACTTTTTTTAAAAAGAAAAAAATAAACAACAGTACACTGTATGAAGATTTGCAGGAATTAGTGAAACATTGAACATCTGAGCAAAACATTATTTTAAGCTGTGTAAATTTATCAGTATCCTTTTCTGCATTTATTAATGGAATGATCAAATTTCTATGTGCCTGCACTGAATGAGGACACCAATAACAGACATGGAGGATGCATTTTTTTTTATCACAGCACAATATAAGGAAAAACCATGACATCATCAGAGACTTATCAATCTACTTATATACTTATTCTAGAAGAGCAACCAGTACTTGGCAACAAAAAGAATAAGCTGCCACAGTCACTAATGTCATAAATAAAAAAATAAAAACTTAGGGTCAATTACTATTCCACAAAGTGTATTCAAAAATTATACCCGACTACAAAAAGGATTGATTAACATACTACTGATTATCTTAACCAGTGAAGATTGATTGAAGAACACGTTAACATTGTTTATAAACCGTAATTTATACATCATGTGGTTCATTTCTGTTATTAAACTTTTAAGTCTGATATATGAGTTTTACTGTAGTTACCAAACACTTGATTAGAAAGGTGACTATGTTTACAGTAACTGCATTGAAAGCAATTTTATTGATAAGAGATTTTAAATATCTGACAACACGAAATAGTTTAGAAAATATACATAACAGCGATGTAGTAAAAATGGCAATGAAGTATACGTAATTGAATAAAGACTAAGGGAAAAAGCTGACTGTGGAGATTCTGTCATTGGGAACAAAACTATGTCAAAGGAACTTAAAGAAGGCGACTTGGGAGAAATTGATTACTAAAAAAAATATAAATTTCAGTCAACAACAGATTTTATGAGCTGAAGTACACATTTCTCATAGAGACCTTAAAACAGTATAAGCTCTGTCACTCAACAAGAATGAAAATACAATTTCCTAAAGATACTTGCAACAACGCTGCAAGTCATGTAAAGCAAATATTCACCCACTATTAAATTATTAACAGAAATAAATGTTCACTATCTTCATTTATAAAAAGGAACTTACATTATTACATGTACTTACAGCATTGATCACATTAAGAAAATACTTAAAAATTTACCAAGGTTATTAATCACATTCACTGATAACTGCTCAACTAATTGTACTCAGTTTCATGAAAAACAATAACACAGCTCACTCACACACACACACACACACACACACACACACACACACACACACACACACACACACACACACACACACACACAAAATTCAGCATAAAAAGTACAGCACTAAAAACGACTGAATTGACTCACATGAAGACCTGTGAGATTATTGTGGAAAACATTTTACAGACCAATGTTTTGGCTGGTCTACTGTGCCTACCTCATAGCAACTGAGCATCACACAGTCACTGGCATTTAATCAAATGATCTTCAACAACTATAGAAAGAACTACATTACACATAAATAAAAAGTAATCAAGGGACCTGCTGTACTTAACAAGTGATTAAATGAAAACTCTGCTTGTGAAACCACCATTTTAAAGGAAAAAACCACACATTGCTTCACACCAAAAAAACAATAGCATTAGATCTGTGAGGCTCAACAAAATGAAACATATTTGCAGCAGCACCTGCTGTAGCGTGTGATGCTTACTAAGGCACTTCTAAGTACTCGGCCCACTTGCCGTGGCAAACTTACGAAATTTTCCTACACAACACCGGGAAGGGGGTTTACCAAGTCTCCTGCATATACAGCACAAGTGCAATGCAGGGGTCGGAAGCAGAGACGGACTAGACTACCGAAGAATTTTTGGAACAATATACACTGTCCGTCGGAGCCGTTTAGGCGTCTCTTGAGGATTCAGATATTTCCCCTCACACCTATAATTGTAATGTTTTAATGTCTATTTACCAATAATTTTATTAATGCAAGCCTTAAAAATATTACTCTAGGTACATCTTACAAACTAAACTTAAAGTACAGTTACTTTAATTTTTAGATGTTAACCTAATTCCACTTCTAGAACTGTCTGACATCCCACAAAATTCCAGTAGCGACTGAAAAATTTCCCTATTTTAAACATGTTAAAGCATAAAAAGTGACAAGAAAGAACGGAATTTTAACATAAAAAGACCATTACACTGAACTTTGAGAACCCGCTGGCCCTAGCTTCGCGCCCCTTCCCCTGCCCCCTCCCTCCCCGCCGGCCCACCCCCCACCCCCCCTGCAGCTCGAGGCCGGGGTGCCGCCATGTTAGAATTGCGGCGCAATCCAGGTGTGATGCGGGCCGTGGAGCATCAGCCGAAGCATGCCACTCTGCCGGTAAAGTGGTTTCACCCACCCCCCCTCGCTGCTCCCCCGTGCACCACCTGCAACAGAGAAGATGTCAAAAATACTGTTCCCTGGGTACAAAACAACAAAATATAGAACTGACATAAAAACTTTTTTATTCACTGGAAATTAAGACTCTGCATTACATTCTGCTGGGTTTGTCTATTGTTTGCACTGTGACTATGGTTTCCACCTTTGTGTACGTTATTGATGGCTGTCTTGTTATAAAAATATGATTGAAGGGAAGACACCTTGTGCTGTCTGTGCCAAAGCCACCACTTGTTTCTGTATAAGTTTTACGAATGTGAGAAGCAGAAACAGGGTAGGGGGTAGAAAACAAAAACGGTGATGTTGCAATGTGTTCTCTTTATTGAAAGTCTCTTTGGGTTTCCTCACTGCTTCTGCTGATGAGACCCACTGAGAACAGATGTAAGGCTGCAAATCAATGTCCAACATAGGACTCAGTGCCATGTGCCACCAATCACAGTTACTGCCCTCAAAGACTGGGCACATGGTGCCGTCCTTAGTAGAACAATGGCAGCGACATATATCGCACTCTGAAATGATTTTCTAACTCGTCACACCGAAGAATGTTCTGTTTTGATGCAGGATAGTAGAGGCTTCCACATCCTGCTAAAAGGAAACCCATTGTGTGTATTAATTAAATTATCCTCCAACCTAATTTCAAATGCCTCTTTATAGAGGTTGTTCCAAAAACTGGAAGTGTTGGCAACTATCACAGTTTTGTCAATTTTCATACTGTGTCCCTCTTTTAAGCAATCTGTTACCGCTGATTTTTCCGTCTGTTTTAGCCTCTTATCACGGCGATGTTCCACGCACCTGTCATGAAGTGTGCGAATCAATTGACTGATTTAAGCCTTCCCACATCGATAAGGAATTTTGTATACACCAGGCTTCCTAAGCCCCAAATCATCTTTCACAGTCCTAAGTAATGCTCTAATCTTTGAAGGTGGATGGAACACACTCTTAATGTTAAAATTTCTCAAAATTCTTCCAATCTTAACTGATATGCCCCAAGGCCATCGATTTATGCTCCTCTTCATGCACCTCCGCTGATGGTCCAAACTCCATGGCCCGACGAATTTGGTTCTCCAAGTATCCATGTTCCTTAAAAAAACAGTCATCAAATGCACAAATTCATGGGTTAAACTGTCCCATGTCGGAAGTGCAATATGATCTGCGTAGAAATCCTCAGGATGTCCCAGAGTACCATCTGTTTTTTTGTAAACCATAACGTCCAAGAATGGAATCGTCCTATCACTTTCAACCTCCATGGTCAAGTTAATGCTGAGGTGAAGACAGTTGAAGTGGTACAAAAATCTTTTGAGAGCATCACGTCCATGGAGCCATACGGAAAACATATAATCTACATACTTCCATCTGCATGTTGGTTGCAAAGTTGAAGTCATCAGTGCCATTTCCTCAAAGTCCTCCATAAATAAATTGCTGAATATGGATGATAAAGTACTATGCACAGCTACTCTATCATTCTGCTAAAAAAATGTTGCTATTAAATAAAAATGTCTATGACATGTCTCCACACAATCCTTTCTTTCAGGAGTGCTACTTCTGCAAGGTTTGCAGGAGATCTTCTGTAAAGTTTGGAAGTTAGGAGACAAGGTACTGGCAGAAGTAAAGCTGTGAGGATGGGGCGTGAGTCGTGCTTGGGTAGCTCAGATGGTAGAGCAATTGTCCGTGAAAGGCAAAGGTCCCGAGTTCGAGTCTTGGTCCGGCACACAGTTTTAATCTGCCAGGAAGTTTCCAGAATGGATAGCTTCGAGAGTCAAGTAGGTAATAAGACAAGGGCTAGTAGAAATCCTTGGGTAACAGAAGAGATATTGAACTTAACTGATGAAAAGAGAAAATATAAAAATGCAGTAAATGAAGCAGACAAACAGACAAGAAATGCAAAATGGCTAAGGAGGGCTCTATAGAGGACAATGAGGATAATGGAATGTAGCTGAATTAAATCAGATGATGTTGAGGGAATGAGGGAATTAGATTAGGATATGAGACACTTAAAAGTAGTAGATGAGTTTTGCTATTTGGCGAGCAACTGATGATGCTCGAAGTAGGGAGGATATAAAATGTAGACTGGTTATGGTAAGGAAGGCGTTCCTAAAGAAGAGAAATTTGTTAACATCGAATACAGATTTGTGTGTCAGGAAGTTGTTTCTGAAAGTATTTGTATGGAGTGTAGTCGTGTATGGAAGTGAATCATGGACGATAAACAGTTTAGACATCAAAATAATAGAATAGAATCTTTCAATGTGGAAGATTAGACGGGTAGATCATGTAACTAATGAGGAGGCACTGAATAGAACTGGGGAGAAGAAGAATTTGTGGCACAACTTGACTAGAAGAAGGGATCGGTTGAAAGGACACATTCTGAAGCATCAAGAGATCACCAATTTAGTATTCAAGGGAATTGTGGATGGCAAAAATCAGAGGGAGACCAAGAGATGAATATGCTAAACAGATTCAGAAGGATGTAGGTTGCAGTAGTTATTCGGAGACGGAGAGGCCTACACAGGATAGAGTAGCATGGAGAGCTGCATTAAACCAGTCTCTGGACTCAAGGTAACAACAACAACAACAACAACAACCAGAACAACAACAACAACAACAATCTGGGTGGAATGGCAGCACCAAGATGAAGTTTCTTACGTAAATCTTTGGACAATGAGCTCCTTTTCAAAAGTGAAAGTTTCTTGGGCTGAATCACTTCTGTTGGGTCACTACATAGTCTTCCGTAAGCCAGGTCGTCTAATAGTAAATCCATTTTAAGGAAGTAATCATCCCATGTAATTACAACTGTGGCATTCCCCTTGTCAGCTGGTAAAACTACTACAACATCATAATTCCTGACTGAACAAATGGTTACTCTCTGTGGAAGAGATGTCATCTCGCGGTGGTTGAGCCCGATGTAGCATGTGGGACACTTCTTGCCTTCTTTCTTCCACCTGGTCCTGTGAATAGTGGTGCATATATGGTATGGAGGCCCATATAGGATGTCGATTTACAGTCTGTTATCAGTTCTCAGTGGGACTTATCAGCAGAAACAGTGTTCTCCTGAAGATGGCAAACAATTGTATCGACGAAATATTGAAGTGAGCTGATTTTAGAATCCAGCAGGAAACTAAGAGACTTTCCAGACTTCTTATACCAGGAAAGCCTAATGTTCTCTTTCTCTCTGTGTAGATCAACACTCAACTACTTTCTCAGAAAGTTAAGAAAAGTTTTCATCAGTCTCAAGGTTGGTCTGAACACTATACTGCTGCACTAAACATAGCCCTATTGGAGGTGGAGCGCAACTGCCTTCCTCTAACCTATGAACTGACTTACCAGGCAGTTACTTTTTGTATGTAACTTAAAAATGAAAACTAAAGAATCTGAAATATCCAACTACTTCTATTCATCTGTGCTAGGCATAATAACTCTTCTGTAAACAGCTTTCAACTGAAGATATCTGTGCACTATAAAATGTTTTGGGAGTTTTACCAGTTTGAACACACAAACCAAATAAAATTTCTAGATACAAACTTCAAGACCAATTTTTTTTTTTTTTTAAATTTTTTTCCATTGTGTTTAATACAAGTATCGAAGTAATTTCATCTTTAGTCTCCCATTATCTATAGTTAATAGCTTTTTCACACAATAAGCGTGGAACTTGACAACTTATTGTGATGTATTTCATGCTCTGTATTTGTACTTTGTTCCTCTTGAATCAAACTGTGCATTTACAGGCTGGAGAAGCTTTCTTTAAGCATGCACATGCTATCATACTTTGAAGTTCTCTTACCAGAGATGGACAAAATTTAACTATTGGGATTTTTTCCACCTTTGTTACTACTTCATCCCCATTCCAAATGCACCTTCATGAATGTTGCCACTTTCCCCCAAATTGTTATAGTCATTTTTTCATTGTAGCACCTGTATAAGAAGTAAAAGCTACGACATAACTGGTCTGAAAGCTGAAAAGCACAAAACATTTTATTCCAAACAGAATGTGATAGAATATACTTTATGGAAGATAACTGCCATGTTAACAACAATAAGCTTGTGATAAGGATGAAGCATGCTGTGGAATGTCGTGAAACTTCAAACAGGAATGAAAGAATACTGTTCCTAAAACCTCCAATGCAAAGAATATGACTGATATGCCTCTGTATATAATCTACTGGTTTCATGTGCTGAAGATTCAATCATGTTTGTTAACATTACAACCACCTACTTAATAGTGTGTTGGTTTACCTCTAGAACACAATACAGCAGTTATTGTATGTGATGTGGATTTGACAAATCCTTGGAAAGTTTCTGAAAGTGGTCCCAGGTATCTATGCTCTGCCAAGAAAATCCTGAAAATATTGACTGGTGGTCTCTGGGCACAGAGCTGGCACCTGATAGGATCCGAGATGTGTTCCACTGGGTATGCATTAAGCGAATTTGGTGGAAAGACACCAACTTGCATTCACCATCATGCTCCTCAAACCATTGTAGCACCAATTTGGCCTTGTGACAAGGACATTTAACCTGTTCAAAAATGTCAACCCTTTCTGGGAACATTAAGGTATGCACATGGTAAGCAAAAAAGTTCACATAGTCTTTAGCTGTCAGTTTTGATTACTACCACATATGCCATGGAAATGCAGGTGCATGCCCCTGTGGCATAGTACTGCTCCTAATGGTCTTTATCTGTGGTGTGGTGCACATTTCAAGCAGATGTCCCCTGGATACATAGCCAGTCAGAAGCTGGTATAACAAGAAATGTGATCCACCCAACCAAGCCACTCGTTCCACTGACACACGATCCAACCTATTCGATCCCACGAATCCTGCCATCATAGTTATGTCATTGGTTCAATATGGAAAAATGTATGGGCCATCTGGTACAAATACCTGTGCTCAACAATGCTAGGTAAACACTGTTCTGCAACACTTGCGACTGCACCAACATTTCTTTGTGCCACAAGATTTTACAGATCATTACTTATACTGTTTACAGAGGTAGCAAGCCTCAAACCTGAGGCCAGGACATCCAACATGCTGTTTCCTATTAACTGTTTGTGTCCTTAAGCCACTTTCCACAGATGAACACGACAGTAGTATGTGAGCAACTGTTCATTAGCTGCTTGTTACCAGGTGCTTTGCTGTATTAATCTGCTCTATATCGCCAGTATAATAAGTCGCCATTCATCTCCACTCTGCTTACAAACTTTTCTTACTGCATTGCATGTCTGCAATGCTACCAGGCACCATTTGTTCAGTCTTGTCATGTGCAGTGGTCATTGTTTTGGCTCAACTGTTTATGTGATGCTATGTAAGACATAAGGAAATACCGACTCAAGAAAATTTTCACAGCTTCTGTCACATGGAGGTAACTGGACTTAAAGCTAACAAGTAGGAACACAAAAATTTCACAAAAACAATTATGCGGGACTGGCATTTTTGTGAAATAATGTGAGACTGGTGATTTTAATGAAATACTGTGAAGTTTGTTCTTTTCTCATATAAAAAACACCCCACTAAATGGGTTATGATGCGACATCAAAAACAGCCTGAAATTTGAAAAGACAAAATATTCTGAAATTATTTAAACAGCGTAATGACTATGACAACATCTGTACAATATGATTATTAGATGAATTTCAATTGCTAAGAAAGGATCCTGCACCAGGATATTAAACCCAATGTTCTATATTGAGGCATTCACAGCGACAGCTGTGCTAAAGCAGTAACAGCAAACAAGTTTATTACAGAGTGCAGCCACTCATTGCCTTCTTTAGCTGAACATTTCATATCTGCTTTTTATCCAACACTAGGTCTACATCAATTGATAGTAATTCATTTTCCTATCCAGTAATGTGTACAGGTTGGAACATGTTGGCTTGCGACTGCAGCAACAATGTCATTCAATAACTCACATTTACTTTTGAAAGAAAGCACATATTAGCTTCACTCTCAATGTCCACTTTCATCGGTCACAACAATCTATCACAATTTTTCAATACAACATTTGTAAATCAAATGCACATGCTTAAATGATAATTTGTTGGTGTCTGCGATCAATCATGGAAAAGCATGTACATAATTATGATGCTGAGATATTACTATCTGTTACTTTCGATTATCCGCCTTCAACTGACAGCAATTTAATTAAAAAGAGTTACACCAGACACATTTTCCTTATATTTGTAAAGCATTATCCATGGTTATTGGAGTTTCTTTACATATTTTGCTCCTGGTAGTGCACAATGAGAAACAGGTGAAGAAAGTGAAGTGCAAATAATGCAGTGCAGAAAACAATGCAGAATGGCAAAACCTGCCCACCACTGATAGCAAGGAGGGAAGGAGCAGAATACGTCAAGAAACAATAATAATCACAAATGACGCTATATAAATAAAAGCTAAATGTGGCTGGTGTAATTCTTTATAATTAAATTGTAATCAGCTCAAGACAGATAATATATAGTAACAGATTTTAACAGCTGCTGTGGAAGACTGCCATGCAAACAAACATATTAAGATATTACATTACTATACAGAAGGGGGGGAAAGTGGGTAAATAGAGGGAGTGGGAGGGGAGGAGAGGAAGAGAGTTGGATGGGAGGGAGGGGGGAATTGACTGGGAGGGGGGAATTGACTGGGAGGGGGGAATTGACTGGGAGGGGGGAATTGACTGGGAGGGGGGAATTGACTGGGAGGGGGGAATTGACTGGGAGGGGGGAATTGACTGGGAGGGGGGAATTGACTGGGAGGGGGGAATTGACTGGGAGGGGGGAATTGACTGGGAGGGGGGAATTGACTGGGAGGGGAAGGCAAGGCATCCATGTTGAGGCATTTAGTCACCTGTAGCAGAACACGGCTGTACTGGAGACGTGACATTGGCCGCAGTATGAATGTACCCACTACAAAATTTCACATTAGTCACTAACCAAGTGAGATAGTCTGTGCTGCAACTGAGAATTTTAATTGTCTCTTAGCTTTTTATTATTTTGTAGTAAAACTAATTATACTTCCTATTGCCCTTTTTCAA